>NC_142037.1:1210400-1513000 GCF_982192425.1 Myodes glareolus | reverse complement strand
AAAGAGAAGCAGTCTGTTCCAACACTTCAATTCATTGCACGAAGGGAATGGAGTGTTGCTTCACTTTCTAAATGCTGTCCTTTCAGAGAAAATCACTTTCTTTTTAAGAGCTTTAAGCTACTTACAAGCATTCAACAGAAACTCACTTGCATGTCTCTGAAAGAGAAGCAGTCTGTTCCAATACTTCAATTCACTTCACGATGTGAATGGAGTGTTGCTTCACTTTCTAAATGATGTCCTTTCAGAGAAAATCACTTTCCTTTGAAAGTGCCTTAAGCTACTTACAAGCATTCAACAGAAACTCACATACATTTCTCTGAAAGAGAAGCAGTCTGTTCCAACACTTCAATTCACTGTGCGAAGTGAATGGAGTGTTGCTTCACTTTCTAAATGATGTCCTTTGAGAAAATCACTTTCCTTTGACAGTGCCTTAAACTACTTTCAAGCATTCACATAAAACTCACATGCGTTTCTCTGAAAGAGGAGCAGTCTGTTCCAACACTTCAATTCACTGCACGAAGGGAATGGAGTGTTGCCTCACTTTCTAAATACTGTCCTTTCAGAGAAAATCACTTTCCTTTGAAAGTGCCTTAAGCTACTTGCAACCATTCAACAGAAACTCATATGCATTTCTCTGAAAGAGAAGCAGTCTGTTCCAACACTTCAATTCACTGTGCGAAGTGAATGGAGTGTTGCTTCACTTTCTAAATGCTGTCCTTTCAGAGAAAATCACTTTCCTTTGATAGAGCCTTTAGCAACTTTCAAGCATTCACAAGAAACACTAATGCGTTTCTATAAAAGAGAAACAGTCTCTTCCAACACTTCACTTCACTGTGCAAAGTGAATGGAGTGTTGCTTCACCTTCTCAATGCTGTTCTTTCAGAAAAATCACTTTCCTTTGAAAGTGCCTTAAGCTATTTACAAGCATTCAACAGAAACTCACATGCATTTCTCTGAAAGAGCAGCAGTCTGTTCCAACACTTCAATTTACTGTGCGAAGTGAATGGGGTGTTGCTTCACTTTCTAAATGCTGTCCTTTCAGAGAAAATCACTTTCCTTAGATAAGGCCTTAAGCTACTTGCAAGCATTAGGAAGAAACTCAAATGCATTTCTCTGAAAGAGAAGCAGTCTGTTCCAATACTTCAATTCACTGTGCGAAGTGAATGGAGTGTTGCTTCACTTTCTAAATGCTGTCCTTTCAGAGAAAATCACTTTCCTTTGATAGGGCCTTAAGCTACTTGCAAGCATTAGGAAGAAACACACATGCGTTTCACTGAAAGAGAAGCCTTTTCTTCCAACACTTCAATTCACTGTGCGAAGTGAATGGAGTGTTGCTTCACTTTCTAAATGCTGTCCTTTCAGAGAAAATCAGTTTCCTTTGAAAGGGCCTTAAACTACTTGCAAGCATTAGGAAGAAACTCACATGAGTTTCTCTGAAATAGAAGCAGTCTGTTCCAACACTTCAATTCAGTGTGCGAAGTGAATGGAGTGTTTCTTCACTTTCTAAATGCTGTCCTTTCAGAGAAAATCACTTTCCATTGAAAGTGCCTTAATCAACTTGCAAGCATTCACAAGAAACACTAATGCGTTTCTATGAAAGAGAAGCAGTCTGTTCAAACACTTCAATTCACTGCACGAAGGGAATGGAGTGTTGCCTCACTTTCTAAATGCTGTCCTTTCAGAGAAAATCACTTTCCTTTGAAAGAGCCTTAAGCTACTTACAAGCATTCAACAGAAACTCACTTGCATTTCTCTGAAAGAGAAGCAGTCTGTTCCAACACTTCAATTCACTGTGCAAAGTGAATGGAGTGTTGCTTCACCTTCTCAATGCTGTTCTTTCAGAGAAAATCACTTTCCTTTGAAAGTGCCTTAAGCTACTTACAAGCATTCACCAGAAACTCACATGCATTTCTCTGAAAGAGAAGCAGTCTGTTCCAAAATTTCAATTCACAGTGCGAAGTGAATGGAGTGTTGCTTCACTTTCTTAATGATGTCCTTTCAGAGAAAATCACTTTCCTTTGAAAGGGCCTTAATTACTTGCAAGCATTAGGAAGAAACTCACATGCGTTTCTCTGAAAGAGAAGCAGTCTGTTCCAACACTTCAGTTCTCCGTGCTAAGTGAATGGAGTGTTGCTTCACTTTCTAAATGCTGTCCTTTCAGAGAAAATCACTTTCCTTTGAAAGTGCCTTAAGCTACTTACAAGCATTCAGAAGAAACACTAATGCGTTTCTATGAAAGAGAAGCAGTCTGTTCCAACACTTCAATTCACTGCACGAAGGGAATGGAGTGTTGCTTCACTTTCTAAATGCTGTCGTTTCAGAGAAAATCACTTTCCTTTGAAAGAGCCTTAAGCTACTTACAAGCATTCAACAGATACTCACATGCATTTCTCTGAAAGGGAAACAGTCGGTTCCAACACTTCAATTAACTGTGCGAAGTGAATGGAGTGTTGCTTCACTTTCTAAATGCTGTCCTTTCAGAGAAAATCACTTTCCTTTGAAAGAGCCTTAAGCTACTTACAAGCATTCAACAGAAACTCACATGCATTTCTCTGAAAGAGAAGCCTTCTCTTCCAACACTTCAATTCAGTGTGCGAAGTGAATGGAGTGTTGCTTCACTTTCTAAATGCTGTCGTTTGAGAAAATCACTTTCCTTTGAAAGTGCCTTAAACTACTTTGAAGCATTCACAAGAAACACTAATGTGTTTCTATGAAAGAGAAGCAGTCTGTTCCAACACTTCAATTCACTGCACGAAGGGAATGGAGTGTTGCTTCACTTTCTAAATGCTGACCTTTCAGAGAAAATCACTTTCCTTTGAAATAGCCTGAAGCTACTGACAAGCATTCAACAGAAACTCACATGCATTTCTCTGAAAGAGAAGCAGTCTATTCTAACACGTCAATTAACTGTGCGTAGTGAATGGAGTGTTGCTTCACTTTCTAAATGCTGTCCTTTCAGAGAAAATCACTTTCCTTTGAAAGGGCCTTAAGCTACTTGCAAGCATTAGGAAGAAACTCACATGCATTTCTCTGAAAGAGAAGCAGTCTGTCCCAAAACTTCCATTCAGTGTGCGAAGTGAATGGAGTGTTGCTTCACTTTCTAAATTTTGTCCTATTAGAGAAAATCACTTTCCTTTGAAAGTGCCTTAAACTACTTACAAGCATTGAACAGAAACTCACATGCATTTCTCTGAAAGAGAAACAGTCTGTTCCAACACTTCAATTCTCTGTGCGAAGGGAATGGAGTGTTGCTTCACTTTCTAAATGCTGTTCTTTCAGAGAAAATCACTTTCCTTTGAAAGTGCCTTAAGCTACTTGCAAGCATTCACAAGAAACACTAATGTGTTTCTATGAAAGAGAAGCAGTCTGTTCCAACACTTCAATTCACTGCACGAAAGGAATGGATTGTTGCTTCACTTTCTAAATGCTGTCCTTTCAGAGAAAATCACTTTCCTTTGAAAGAGCCTTGATCTACTTACAAGCATTCAACAGAAACTCACATGCATTTCTCTGAAAGAGAAGCCTTCTCTTCCAACACTTCAATTCACTGTGCGAAGTGAATGGAGTGTTGCTTCACTTTCTAAACGCTGTCCTTTCAGAGAAAATCTCTTTCTTTGAAAGGGCCTTAAGCTACTTGCAAGCATTAGGAAAAAACTCACATGCGTTTCTCTGAAATAGAAGCAGTCTGTTCCAAAACTTCAATTCACTGTGCGAAGTGAATGGAGTGTTGCTTCACTTTCTAAATGCTGTCCTTTTAGAGAAAATCACTTTCCTTTGAAAGTGCCTTAAGCTACTTACAAGCATTCAATAGAATCTCACATGCATTTCTCTGAAAGAGAAGCAGTCTGTTCCAACACTTCAAATCACTGTGCACAGTGAATGGAGTGTTGCTTCACCCTCTCAATGCTGTTCTTTCAGAGAAAATCACTTTCCTATGAAAGTGACTTAAGCTACTTACAAGCATTCACCAGAAACTCACATGCATTTCTCTGAAATAGAAGCAGTCTGTTCCAAAACTTCAATTCACTGTGCGAAGTGAATGGAGTGTTGCTTCAGTTTCTAAATGATGTCCTTTCAGAGAAAATCACTTTCCTTTGAAAGGGCCTTAAGCTACTTGCAAGCATTAGGAAGAAACTCACATGCGTTTCTCTGAAAGAGAAGCAGTCTGTTCCAACACTTCAGTTCTCTGTGCGAAGTGAATGGAGTGTTCCTTCACTTTCTAAATGCTGTCCTTTCAGAGAAAATCACTTTCCTTTGAAAGTGCCTTAAGCTACTTACAAGCATTCACTAGAAACACTAATGTGTTTCTATGAAAGAGAAGCAGTCTGTTCCAACACTTCAATTCACTGCACGAAGGGAATGGAGTGTTGCTTCACTTTCTAAATGCTCTCCTTTCAGAGAAAATCACTTTCCTTTGAATGAGCCTTGAGCTACTTACAAGCATTCAACAGAAACTCACATGCATTTCTCTGAAAGAGAAGCAGTCTTTTCCAACACTTCAATTCACTGTGCGAAGTGAATGGAGTGTTGCTTCATTTTCTAAATGCTGTCCTTTCAGAGAAAATCACTTTCCTTTGTAAGTGCCTTAAGCTACTTACAAGCATTCAACAGAAACTCACATGCATTTCTCTGAAAGGGAAGCAGTCTGTTCTAACACTTCAATTCACTGTGCGAAGTGAATGGAGTATTGTTTCACTTTCTAAATGCTGTCCTTTCAGAGAAAATCACTTTCCTTTGAAGTGCCTTAAACTACTTACAAGCATTCACAAAAAGTCACATGCGTTTCTCTGAAAGAGAAGCAGTCTGTTCCAACACTTCAATTCACTGTGCGAAGTGAATGGAGTGTTGCTTCACTTTCTAAATGCTGTCCTTTCAGAGAAAATCACTTTCTTTTGAAAGTGCCTAAAGCTACTTTCAAGCATTCAGAAGAAACTCACATGCGTTTCTCTGAAAGAGAAGCAGTGTGTTCCAACACTTCAATTCACAGCATGAAGGGAATGGAGGGTTGCTTCACTTTCTAAATGCTGTCCTTTCAGAGAAAATCACTTTCCTTTGAATGAGCCTTGAGCTACTTACAAGCATTCAACAGAAACATGCATTTCTCTGAAAGAGAAGCAGTCTTTTCCAACACTTCAATTCACTGTGCGAAGTGAATGGAGTGTTGCTTCACTTTCTAAATGCTGTCCTTTCAGAGAAAATCACTTTCCTTTGAAAGTGCCTTAAGCTACTTGCAAGCATTAGGAAGAAACTCACATGCGTTTTTCTGAAAGAGAAGCCTTCTCTTCCAACACTTCAATTCACTGTGTGAAGTGAATGGAGTGTTTCTTCACTTTCTAAATGCTGTCCTTTCAGAGAAAATCACTTTCCTTTGAAAGTGCCTTAAACTACTTTCAAGCATTCACAAAAAATTCACATATGTTTTTCTGGAAGAGAAGCAGTCTGTTCCAACACTTCAATTCACTGTGCGAAGTGAATGGAGGGTTGCTTCACATTCAAAATACTGTACTTTCAGAGAAAATCACTTTCCTTTGAAAGTGCCTTAAGCTACTTACAATCATTCAACAGAAACTCACATGCATTTCTCTGAAAGAGAAGCAGTCTGTTCCAACACTTCAATTCTCTGTGCGAAGTGAATGGAGTGTTCCTTCACTTTCTAAATGCTGTCCTTTCAGAGAAAATCACTTTCCTTTGAAAGTGCCTTAAGCTACTTACAAGCATTCACCAGAAACTCACATGCGTTTCTCTGAAAGAGAAGCAGTCTGTTCCAAAATTCAATTCAGTGTGCGAAGTGAATGGAGTGTTGCTTCACTTTCTAAATGCTGTCCTTTCAGAGAAAATCACTTTCCTTTGAAAATTCCTTAATCTACTTACAAGCATTCAACAGAAATTCACATGCGTTTCACTGAAAGAGAAGCAGTTTGTTCCAACACTTCAATTCACTGTGCGAAGTGAATGGAGTGTTGCTTCAGTTTCTAAATGCTGTCCTTTCAGAGAAAATCACTTTCCTTTGAAAGTGCCTTAAGCTACTTACAAGCATTCACAAAAAACTCACATGCATTTCTCAGAAAGAGAAGCAGTCTGTTCCAACACTTCAATTCACTGTGCGAAGTGAGTGGAGTGTTGCTTCACTTTCTAAATGCTCTCCTTTCAGAGAAAATCACTTTCCTTTGAAAGTGCCTAAAGCTACTTTCAAGCATTCAGAAGAAACTCACATGCGTTTCTCTGAAAGAGAAACAGTCTGATCCAACACTTCAGTTCACTGTGCCAAGTGAAGAGAGTGTTGCCTCACTTTCTAAATGCTGTCCTTTCAGAGAAAATCACTTTCCTTTGAACGTGTCTTAAGCTACTTTCAAGCATTCACAAAAAACTCACATGCGTTTCCCTGAAAGAGAAGCAGTCTGTTCCAACACTTCAATTCACTGCATGAAGGGAATGGAGGGTTGCTTCACTTTCTAAATACTGTTCTTTCAGAGAAAATCACTTTCCTTTGAATGAGCCTTGAGCTACTTACAAGCATTCAACAGAAACTCACATGCATTTCTCTGAAAGAGAAGCAGTCTTTTCCAACACTTCAATTCACTGTGCGAAGTGAATGGAGTGTTGCTTCATTTTCTAAATGCTGTCCTTTCAGAGAAAATCACTTTCCTTTGTAAGTGCCTTAAGCTACTTACAAGCATTCAACAGAAACTCACATGCATTTCTCTGAAAGGGAAGCAGTCTGTTCTAACACTTCAATTCACTGTGCGAAGTGAATGGAGTATTGTTTCACTTTCTAAATGCTGTCCTTTCAGAGAAAATCACTTTCCTTTGAAGTGCCTTAAACTACTTACAAGCATTCACAAAAAACTCACATGCGTTTCTCTGAAAGAGAAGCAGTCTGTTCCAACACTTCAATTCACTGTGCGAAGTGAATGGAGTGTTGCTTCACTTTCTAAATGCTGTCCTTTCAGAGAAAATCACTTTCTTTTGAAAGTGCCTAAAGCTACTTTCAAGCATTCAGAAGAAACTCACATGCGTTTCTCTGAAAGAGAAGCAGTGTGTTCCAACACTTCAATTCACAGCATGAAGGGAATGGAGGGTTGCTTCACTTTCTAAATGCTGTCCTTTCAGAGAAAATCACTTTCCTTTGAATGAGCCTTGAGCTACTTACAAGCATTCAACAGAAACATGCATTTCTCTGAAAGAGAAGCAGTCTTTTCCAACACTTCAATTCACTGTGCGAAGTGAATGGAGTGTTGCTTCACTTTCTAAATGCTGTCCTTTCAGAGAAAATCACTTTCCTTTGAAAGTGCCTTAAGCTACTTGCAAGCATTAGGAAGAAACTCACATGCGTTTTTCTGAAAGAGAAGCCTTCTCTTCCAACACTTCAATTCACTGTGTGAAGTGAATGGAGTGTTTCTTCACTTTCTAAATGCTGTCCTTTCAGAGAAAATCACTTTCCTTTGAAAGTGCCTTAAACTACTTTCAAGCATTCACAAAAAATTCACATATGTTTTTCTGGAAGAGAAGCAGTCTGTTCCAACACTTCAATTCACTGTGCGAAGTGAATGGAGGGTTGCTTCACATTCAAAATACTGTACTTTCAGAGAAAATCACTTTCCTTTGAAAGTGCCTTAAGCTACTTACAATCATTCAACAGAAACTCACATGCATTTCTCTGAAAGAGAAGCAGTCTGTTTCAACACTTCAATTCTCTGTGCGAAGTGAATGGAGTGTTCCTTCACTTTCTAAATGCTGTCCTTTCAGAGAAAATCACTTTCCTTTGAAAGTGCCTTAAGCTACTTACAAGCATTCACCAGAAACTCACATGCGTTTCTCTGAAAGAGAAGCAGTCTGTTCCAAAATTCAATTCAGTGTGCGAAGTGAATGGAGTGTTGCTTCACTTTCTAAATGCTGTCCTTTCAGAGAAAATCACTTTCCTTTGAAAGTGCCTTAAGCTACTTACAAGCATTCAAAAAAACTCACATGCATTTCTCAGAAAGAGAAGCAGTCTGTTCCAACACTTCAATTCACTGTGCGAAGTGAGTGGAGTGTTGCTTCACTTTCTAAATGCTGTCCTTTCAGAGAAAATCACTTTCCTTTGAAAGTGCCTTAAACTACTTACAAGCATTCACAAAAAACTCACATGCGTTTTTCTGAAAGAGATGCAGTCTGTTCCAACACTTCAATTCACTGTGCGAAGTGAATGGAGTGTTGCTTCACTTTCTAAATGCTGTCCTTTCAGAGAAAATCACTTTCCTTTGAAAGTGCCTTAAGCTACTTACAAGCATTCACAAAAAACTCACATGCATTTCTCTGAAAGGAAAGCAGTCTGTTCCAAAACTTCAATTCAGTGTGCGAGGTGAATGTGAGTGTTGCTTCACTTTCTAAATGTTGTCCTTTCAGAGAAAATCACTTTCCTTTGAAAGTGCCTTAAGCTACTTACAAGCATTCAACAGAATTTCAAATGCGTTTCTCTGAAAGAGAAGCAGTCTGTTCCAAAACTTCAATTCAGTGTGCGAAGTGAATGGAGTGTTGCTTCACTTTCTAAATGCTGTCCTTTCAGAGAAAATCACTTTCCTTTGAAAGTGCCTTAAGCTACTTACAAGCATTCAACAGAATTTCAAATGCGTTTCTCTGAAAGAGAAGCAGTCTGTTCCAACACTTCAATTCACTGTGCGAAGTGAATGGAGTGTTGCTTCACTTTCTAAATGCTGTCCTTTCAGAGAAAATCACTTTCCTTTGAAAGTGCCTTAAACTACTTACAAGCATTCACAAAAAACTCACATGCGTTTCCCTGAAAGAGAAGCAGTCTGTTCCAACACTTCAATTTACTGCATGAAGGGAATGGAGGGTTGCTTCACTTTCTAAATGCTGTCCTTTCAGAGAAAATCACTTTCCTTTGAATGAGCCTTGAGCTACTTACAAGCATTCAACAGAAACTCACATGCATTTCTCTGAAAGAGAAGCAGTCTTTTCCAACACTTCAATTCACTGTGCGAAGTGAATGGAGTGTTGCTTCACTTTCTAAATGCTGTCCTTTCAGAGAAAATCACTTTCCTTTGAAAGTGCCTTAAGCTACTTACAAGCATTCAAAAAAACTCACATGCATTTCTCAGAAAGAGAAGCAGTCTGTTCCAACACTTCAATTCACTGTGCGAAGTGAGTGGAGTGTTGCTTCACTTTCTAAATGCTGTCCTTTCAGAGAAAATCACTTTCCTTTGAAAGTGCCTTAAACTACTTACAAGCATTCACAAAAAACTCACATGCGTTTTTCTGAAAGAGATGCAGTCTGTTCCAACACTTCAATTCACTGTGCGAAGTGAATGGAGTGTTGCTTCACTTTCTAAATGCTGTCCTTTCAGAGAAAATCACTTTCCTTTGAAAGTGCCTTAAGCTACTTACAAGCATTCACAAAAAACTCACATGCATTTCTCTGAAAGGAAAGCAGTCTGTTCCAAAACTTCAATTCAGTGTGCGAGGTGAATGTGAGTGTTGCTTCACTTTCTAAATGTTGTCCTTTCAGAGAAAATCACTTTCCTTTGAAAGTGCCTTAAGCTACTTACAAGCATTCAACAGAATTTCAAATGCGTTTCTCTGAAAGAGAAGCAGTCTGTTCCAAAACTTCAATTCAGTGTGCGAAGTGAATGGAGTGTTGCTTCACTTTCTAAATGCTGTCCTTTCAGAGAAAATCACTTTCCTTTGAAAGTGCCTTAAGCTACTTACAAGCATTCAACAGAATTTCAAATGCGTTTCTCTGAAAGAGAAGCAGTCTGTTCCAACACTTCAATTCACTGTGCGAAGTGAATGGAGTGTTGCTTCACTTTCTAAATGCTGTCCTTTCAGAGAAAATCACTTTCCTTTGAAAGTGCCTTAAACTACTTACAAGCATTCACAAAAAACTCACATGCGTTTCCCTGAAAGAGAAGCAGTCTGTTCCAACACTTCAATTTACTGCATGAAGGGAATGGAGGGTTGCTTCACTTTCTAAATGCTGTCCTTTCAGAGAAAATCACTTTCCTTTGAATGAGCCTTGAGCTACTTACAAGCATTCAACAGAAACTCACATGCATTTCTCTGAAAGAGAAGCAGTCTTTTCCAACACTTCAATTCACTGTGCGAAGTGAATGGAGTGTTGCTTCACTTTCTAAATGCTGTCCTTTCAGAGAAAACCACTTTCCTTTGAACGTGCCTTAAGCCACTCATAAGCATTCAACAGAAATACACATGCGTTTCTCTGAACGAGAAGCAGTCTGTTCCAACACTTCAATTCACAGTGCGAAGTGAATGGAGTGTTGCTTCACTTTCTAAATGCTGTGCTTTCAGAGAAAATCACTTTCCTTTGAAAGTGCCTTAAGCTACTTACAAGCATTCACAAAAAAAACTCATATCTGTTTCTCTGAAAGAGAAGTAGTCTGTTCCAACACTTCAAATCACTGTGCGTAGTGAATGGAGTGTTGCTTCACTTTCTAAATCGTGTCCTTTCAGAGAAAATCACTTTCCTTTGAAAGTGCCTTAAGCTACTTACAAGCATTCACAAGAAACTCACATGCATTTTTATGAAAGAGAAGCAGTCTGTTCCAACACTTCAATTCACTGTGCGAATTGAATGGTGTGTTGCTTCACTTTCTAAATGCTCTCGTTTTAGAGAAAATCACTCTCTTTTGAAACTGCCTTAAGCTACTTACAAGCATTCACAAGAAACTCACATCTGTTTCTCTGAAAGAGAAGCAGTCTGTCCCAACACTTCAATTCACTGTGCGAAGTGAATGGAGTGTTGCTTCAATTTCTAAATGCTGTCCTTTCAGAGAAAATCACTTTCCTTTGAAAGTGCCTTAAGCTACTCATAAGCATTCAACAGAAATACACATGCGTTTCTCTGAAAGAGAAGCAGTCTGTTCCAACACTTCAATTCACAGTGCGAAGTGAATGGACTGTTGCTTCACTTTGTAAATGCTGTCCTTTCAGAGAAAATCACTTTCCTTTGAAAGTGCCTTAAGCTACTTACAAGCATTCAACAGAAATTCACATGTTTTTCACTGAAAGAGAAGCAGTCTGTTCCAACACTTCAATTCACTGTGCGAAGTGAATGGAGTGTTGCTTCACTTTCTAAATGCTGTCCTTTCAGAGAAAATCACTTTCCTTTGAAAGTGCCTTAAGCTACTTCCAAGCATTCAACAGAAATTCACATGCATTTCACTGAAAGAGAAGCAGTCTGTTCCAACACTTCAATTTACTGTGCGAAATGAATGGAGTGTTGCTTCACTTTCTAAATGCTGTCCTTTCAGAGAAAATCACATTCCTTTGAAAGTGCCTTAAGCAACTTACAAGCATTCACAAAAAACTCATATCTGTTTCTCTGAAAGAGAAGTAGTCTATTCCAACACTTCAATTCACTGTGCGTTGTGAATGGAGTGTTGCTTCACTTTCCAAATGCTGTACTTTCCAAGAAAATCACTTTCCTTTGAAAGTGCCTTAAGCTACTTACAAGCATACACAAAAAGCTCATATCTGTTTCTCTGAAAGAGAAGTAGTCTGTTCCAACACTTCAATTCACTGTGCGTTGTGAATGGAGTGTTCCTTCACTTTCTAAATGCTGTCCTTTCAGAGAAAATCACTTTCCTTTGAAAGTGCCTTAAGCTACTCATAAGCATTCAACAGAAATTCACATGCGTTTCTCTGAAAGAGAAGCAGTCTGTTCCAACACTTCAATTCACAGTGCGAAGTGAATGGACTGTTGCTTCACTTTGTAAATGCTGTCCTTTCAGAGAAAATCACTTTCCTTTGAAAGTGTCTTAAGCTACTTACAAGCATTCAACAGAAATTCACATGCGTTTCTCTGAAAGAGAAGCAGTCTGTTCCAACACTTCAATTCACTGTGCGAAGTGAAAGGAGTGTTGCTTCACTTTCTAAATGCTGTCCTTTCAGAGAAAATCACTTTCCTTTGAAAGTGCCTTAAGCTACTCATAAGCATTCAACAGCAATACACATGCGTTTCTCTGAAAGAGAAGCAGTCTGTTCCAACACTTCAATTCACAGTGCGAAGTGAATGGACTGTTGCTTCACTTTGTAAATGCTGTCCTTTCAGAGAAAATCACTTTCCTTTGAAAGTGCCTTAAGCTACTTACAAGCATTCACAAAAAACTCATATCTGTTTCTCTGAAAGAGAAGTAGTCTGTTCCAACACTTCAATTCACTGTGCGTTGTGAATGGAGTGTTGCTTCACTTTCTAAATGCTGTCCTTTCAGAGAAAACCACTTTCCTTTGAAAGTGCCTTAAGCCACTCATAAGCATTCAACAGAAATACACATGCGTTTCTCTGAACGAGAAGCAGTCTGTTCCAACACTTCAATTCACAGTGCGAAGTGAATGGAGTTTTGCTTCACTTTCTAAATGCTGTCCTTTCAGAGAAAATCACTTTCCTTTGAAAGTGCCTTAAGCTACTTACAAGCATTCACAAAAAAAACTCATATCTGTTTCTCTGAAAGAGAAGTAGTCTGTTCCAACACTTCAAATCACTGGGCGTAGTGAATGGAGTGTTGCTTCACTTTCTAAATGCTGTCCTTTCAGAGAAAATCACTTTCCTTTGAAAGTGCCTTAAGCTACTTACAAGCATTCACAAGAAACTCACATGCATTTTTATGAAAGAGAAGCAGTCTGTTCCAACACTTCAATTCACTGTGCGAATTGAATGGTGTGTTGCTTCACTTTCTAAATGCTCTCCTTTTAGAGAAAATCACTCTCTTTTGAAAGTGCCTTAAGCTACTTACAAGCATTCACAAGAAACTAACATCGGTTTCTCTGAAAGAGAAGCAGTCTGTCCCAACACTTCAATTCACTGTGCGAAGTGAATGGAGTGTTGCTTCACTTTCTAAATTCTGTCCTTTCAGAGAAAATCACTTTCCTTTGAAAGTGTCTTAAGCTACTTACAAGCTTTTAACAGAAATTCACATGCATTTCTCTGAAAAAGAAGCAGTCTGTTCCAACACTTCAATTCACTGTGCGAAGTGAATGGAGTGTTGCTTCACTTTCTAAATGCTGTCCTTACAGAGAAAATCAGTTTCCTTTGAAAGTGCCTTAAGCTACTTACAAGCATTCAACAGAAATTCACATGCGTTTCTCTGAAAGAGAAGCAGTCTGTTCCAACACTTCAAATCACTATGTGAAGTGAATGGAGTGTTGCTTCACTTTCTAAATGCTGTCCTTTCAGAGAAAATCACTTTCCTTTGAAAGTGCCTTAAGCTACTTACAAGCATTCAACAGAAATTCACATGAGTTTCACTGAAAGAGAAGCAGTCTGTTCCAACACTTCAATTCACTGTGAGAAGTGAATGGAGTGTTGCTTCACTTTCTAAATGCTCTCCTTTTAGAGAAAATCACTCTCTTTTGAAACTGCCTTAAGCTACTTACAAGCATTCACAAGAAACTCACATCTGTTTCTCTGAAAGAGAAGCAGTCTGTTCCAACACTTCAATTCACTGTGCGAAGTGAATGGAGTGTTGCTTCAATTTCTAAATGCTGTCCTTTCAGAGAAAATCACTTTCCTTTGAAAGTGCCTTAAGCTACTCATAAGCATTCAACAGAAATACACATGCGTTTCTCTGAAAGAGAAGCAGTCTGTTCCAACACTTCAATTCACTATGTGAAGTGAATGGAGTGTTGCTTCACTTTCTAAACGCTGTTCTTTCAGAGAAAATCACTTTCCTTTGAAAGTGCCTTAAGCTACTTACAAGCATTCAACAGAAATTCACATGTTTTTCACTGAAAGAGAAGCAGTCGGTACCAACACTTCAATTCACTGTGCGAAGTGAATGGAGTGTTGCTTCACTTTCTAAATGCTGTCCTTTCAGAGAAAATCACTTTCCTTTGAAAGTGCCTTAAGCTACTTACAAGCATTCAACAGAAATTCACATGCATTTCACTGAAAGAGAAGCAGTCTGTTCCAACACTTCAATTCACTGTGCGAAATGAATGGAGTGTTGCTTCACTTTGTAAATGCTGTCCTTTCAGAGAAAATCACATTCCTTTGAAAGTGCCTTAAGCAACTTACAAGCATTCACAAAAAACTCATATCTGTTTCTCTGAAAGAGAAGTAGTCTGTTCCAACACTTCAATTCACTGTGCGTTGTGAATGGAGTGTTGCTTCACTTTCTAAATGCTGTCCTTTCAGAGAAAACCACTTTCCTTTGAAAGTGCCTTAAGCCACTCATAAACATTCAACAGAAATACACATGCGTTTCTCTGAACGAGAAGCAGTCTGTTCCAACACTTCAATTCACAGTGCGAAGTGAATGGACTGTTGCTTCACTTTGTAAATGCTGTCCTTTCAGAGCAAATCACTTTCCTTTGAAAATTCCTTAATCTACTTACAAGCATTCAACAGAAATTCACATGCGTTTCTCTGAAAGAGAAGCAGTCTGTTCCAACACTTCAATTCACATTGCGAAGTGAATGGAGTGTTGCTTCACTTTCTAAATGCTGTCCTTTCAGAGAAAATCACTTTCCTTTGAAAGTGCCTTAAGCTACTTACAAGCATTCACAAGAAACTCACATGCATTTTTTGAAAGAGAAGCAGTCTGTTCCAACACTTCAATTCACTGTGCGAAGTGAATGGAGTGTTGCTTCACTTTCTAAATGCTCTCCTTTTAGAGAAAATCACTCTCTTTTGAAACTGCCTTAAGCTACTTACAAGCATTCACAAGAAACTCATATCTGTTTCTCTGAAAGAGAAGCAGTCTGTTCCAACACTTCAATTCACTGTGCGAAGTGAATGGAGTGTTGCTTCACTTTCTAAATGCTGTCCTTTCAGAGAAAATCACTTTCCTTTGAAAGTGCCTTAAACTACTTACAAGCATTCAAAAGAAATTCACATGCGTTTCTCTGAAAGAGAAGCAGTCTGTTCCAACACTTCAATTCACTATGTGAAGTGAATGGAGTGTTGCTTCACTTTCTAAATGCTGTCCTTTCAGGGAAAATCAGTATCCTTTGAAAGTGCCTTAAGCTACTTACAAGCATTCAACAGAAATTCACATGCGTTTCACAGAAAGAGAAGCAGTCTGTTCCAACACTTCAATTCACTGTGCGAAGTGAAAGGAGTGTTGCTTCACTTTCTAAATGCTGTCCTTTCAGAGAAAATCACTTTCCTTTGAAAGTGCCTTAAGCTACTCATAAGCATTCAACAGCAATACACATGCGTTTCTCTGAAAGAGAAGCAGTCTGTTCCAACACTTCAATTCACAGTGCGAAGTGAATGGACTGTTGCTTCACTTTGTAAATGCTGTCCTTTCAGAGAAAATCACTTTCCTTTGAAAGTGCCTTAAGCTACTTACAAGCATTCACAAAAAACTCATATCTGTTTCTCTGAAAGAGAAGTAGTCTGTTCCAACACTTCAATTCACTGTGCGAAGTGAATGGAGTGTTGCTTCACTTTCTAAATGCTGTCCTTTCAGAGAAAATCACTTTCCTTTGAAAGTGCCTTAAGCTTCTTACAAGCATTCAACAGAAATTTACATGCATTTCACTGAAAGAGAAACAGTCTGTTCCAACACTTCAATTCACTGTGCGAAGTGAATGGAGTGTTGCTTCACTTTCTAAATGCTGTCCTTTCAGAGATAATCACTTTCCTTTGAAAGTGCCTTAAGCTACTTACAAGCATTCACAAAAAACTCATATCTGTTTCTCTGAAAGAGAAGTAGTTTGTTCCAACACTTCAATTCACTGTGCGTTGTGAATGGAGTGTTGCTTCACTTTCTAAATGCTGTCCTTCCAGAGAAAACCACTTTCCTTTGAAAGTGCCTTAAGCTACTCATAAGCATTCAACAAAAATACACATGCGTTTCTCTGAAAGAGAAGCAGTCTGTTCCAACACTTGAATTCACAGTGCGAAGTGAATGGACTGTTGCTTCACTTTGTAAATGCTGTCCTTTCAGAGAAAATCACTTTCCTTTGAAAGTGCCTTAAGCTACTTACAAGCATTCAACAGAAATTCACATGCGTTTCACAGAAAGAGAAGAAGACTGTTCCAACACTTCAATTCAATGTGCGAAGTGAATGGAGTGTTGCTTCACTTTCTAAATGCTGTCCTTTCAGAGAAAACCACTTTCCTTTGAAAGTGCCTTAAGCTACTCATAAGCATTCAACAGCAATACACATGTGTTTCTCTGAAAGTGAAGCAGTCTGTTCCAACACTTCAATTCACTGTGCGTTGTGAATGGAGTGTTGCTTCACTTTGTAAATGCTGTCCTTTCAGAGAAAATCACTTTCCTTTGAAAGTGCCTTAAGCTACTTACAAGCATTCAACAGAAATTCACATGCGTTTCACTGAAAGAGAAGCAGTCTGTTCCAACATTTCAATTCACTGTGCGAAGTGAATGGAGTGTTGCTTCACTTTCTAAATGCTGTCCTTTCAGAGAAAATCACTTTCCTTTGAAAGTGCCTTAAGCTACTTTCAAGCATTCAACAGAAATTCACATGCATTTCACTGAAAGAGAAGCAGTCTGTTCCAACACTTCAATTCACTGTGCGAAGTGAATGGAGTGTTGCTTCACTTTCTAAATGCTGTCCTTTCCGAGAAAATCACTTTCCTTTGAAAGTGCCTTAAGCTACTTACAAGCATACGCAAAAAGCTCATATCTGTTTCTCTGAAAGAGAAGTAGTCTGTTCCAACACTTCAATTCACTGTGCGTTGAGAATGGAGTGTTGCTTCACTTTCTAAATGCTGTCCTTTCAGAGAAAATCACTTTCCTTTGAAAGTGCCTTAAGCTACTCATAAGCATTCAGCAGAAATACACATGCGTTTCTCTGAAAGAGAAGCCGTCTGTTCCAACACTTCAATTCACAGTGCGAAGTGAATGGACTGTTGCTTCACTTTGTAAATGCTGTCCTTTCAGAGAAAATCACTTTCCTTTGAAAGTGCCTTAAGCTACTTACAAGCATTCACAAAAAACTCATATCTGTTTCTCTGAAAGAGAAGTAGTCTGTTCCAACACTTCAATTCACTGTGCGAAGTGAATGGAGTGTTGCTTCACTTTCTAAATGCTGTCCTTTCAGAGAAAATCACTTTCCTTTGAAAGTGCCTTAAGCTACTTACAAGCATTCAACAGAAATTCACATGCATTTCACTGAAAGAGAAGCAGTCTGTTCCAACACTTCAATTCACTGTGTGAAGTGAATGGAGTGTTGCTTCACTTTCTAAATGCTGTCCTTTCAGAGAAAATCACTTTCCTTTGAAAGTGCCTTAAGCTTCTTACAAGCATTCAACAGAAATTTTCATGCATTTCACTGAAAGAGAAACAGTCTGTTCCAACACTTCAATTCACTGTGCGAAGTGAATGGAGTGTTGCTTCACTTTCTAAATGCTGTCCTTTCAGAGAAAATCACTTTCCTTTGAAAGTGCCTTAAGCTACTTACAAGCATTCACAAAAAACTCATATCTGTTTCTCTGAAAGAGAAGTAGTCTGTTCCAACACTTCAATTCACTGTGCTTTGTGAATGGAGTGTTACTTCACTTTCTAAATGCTGTCCTTTCAGAGAAAACCACTTTCCTTTGAAAGTGCCTTAAGCTACTCATAAGCATTCAACAGCAATACACATGCGTTTCTCTGAAAGAGAAGCAGTCTGTTCCAACACTTCAATTCACAGTGCGAAGTGAATGGACTGTTGCTTCACTTTGTAAATGCTGTCCTTGCAGAGAAAATCACTTTCCTTTGAAAGTGCCTTAAGCTACTTACAAGCATTCAACAGAAATTCACATGCGTTTCACAGAAAGAGAAGAAGTCTGTTCCAACACTTCAATTCACTGTGCGAAGTGAATGGAGTGTTGCTTCACTTTCTAAATGCTGTCCTTTCAGAGAAAATCACTTTCCTTTGAAAGTGCCTTAAGCTACTCATAAGCATTCAACAGCAATACACATGTGTTTCTCTGAAAGAGAAGCAGTCTGTTCCAACACTTCAATTCACTGTGCGTTGTGAATGGAGTGTTGCTTCACTTTGTAAATGATGTCCTTTCAGAGAAAATCACTTTCTTTTGAAAGTGCCTTAAGCTACTTACAAGCATTCAACAGAAATTCACATGCGTTTCTCTGAAAGAGAAGCAGTCTGTTCCAACACTTCAATTTACAGTGCGAAGTGAATGGAGTGTTGCTTCACTTTCTAAATGCTGTCTTTTCAGAGAAAATCACTTTCCTTTGAAAGTGCCTTAAGCTACTTACAAGCATTCACAAAAAAACTCATATCTGATTCTCTGAAAGAGAAGTAGTCTGTTCCAACACTTCAATTCACTGTGCGAAGTGAATGGAGTGTTGCTTCACTTTCTAAATGCTGTCCTTTCAGAGAAAATCACTTTCCTTTGAAAGTGCCTTAAGCTACTTACAAGCATTCACAAGAAACTCACATGCATTTTTCTGAAAGAGAAGCAGTCTGTTCCAAAACTTCAGTTCACTGTGAGAAGTGAATGGAGTGTTGCTTCACTTTCTAATGCTCTCCTTTTAGAGAAAATCACTCTCTTTTGAAACTGCCTTAAGCTACTTACAAGCATTCACAAGAAACTCACATCTGTTTCTCTGAAAGAGAAGCAGTCTGTTCCAACACTTCAATTCACTGTGCGAAGTGAATGGAGTGTTGCTTCACTTTCTAAATGCTGTCCTTTCAGAGAAAATCACTTTCCTTTGAAGGTGCCTTAAGCTACTTACAAGCATTCAACAGAAATTCACATGCATTTCACTGAAAGAGAAGCAGTCTGTTCCAACACTTCAATTCACTGTGCGAAGTGAATGGAGTGTTGCTTCACTTTCTAAATGCTGTCCTTTCAGAGAAAATCACTTTCCTTTGAAGGTGCCTTAAGCTACTTACAAGCATTCAAAAGAAATTCACATGCGTTTCTCTGAAAGAGAAGCAGTCTGTTCCAACACTTCAATTCACTGTGCGAAGTGAATGGAGTGTTGCTTCACATTCTAAATGCTGTCCTTTCAGAGAAAATCACTTTCCTTTGAAAGTGCATTAAGCTACTTACAAGCATTCAATAGAAATTCACATGCGTTTCTCTGAAAGAGAAGCAGTCTGTTCCAACACTTCAATTCACTATGTGAAGTGAATGGAGTGTTGCTTCACTTTCTGAATGCTGTCCTTTCAGAGAAAATCACTTTCCTTTGAAAGTGCATTAAGCTACTTACAAGCATTCAACAGAAATTCACATGCGTTTCACTGAAAGAGAAGCAGTCTGTTCCAACACTTCAATTCACTGAGTGAAGTGAATGGAGTGTTGCTTCACTTTCTAAATGCTGTCCTTTCAGAGAAAATCACTTTCCTTTGAAAGTGCCTTAAGCTACTTACAAGCATTCAACAGAAATTCACATGCGTTTCTCTGAAAGAGAAGTAGTCTGTTCCAACACTTCAATTCACTGTGCGAAGTGAATGGAGTGTTGCTTCACTTTCTAAATGCTGTCCTTTCAGAGAAAATCACTTTCCTTTGAACGTGCATTAAACTACTTAGAAGCATTCAACAGAAATTCACATGCGTTTCTCTGAAAGAGAAGTAGTCTGTTCCAACACTTCAATTCACTATGTGAAGTGAATGGAGTGATGCTTCACTTTCTAAATGCTGTCCTTTCAGAGAAAATCACTTTCCTTTGAAAGTGCCTTAAGCTACTTACAAGCATTCAACAGAAATTCACATGCGTTTCACTGAAAGAGAAGCCGTCTGTTCCAACACTTCAATTCACGGTGCGAAGTGAATGGAGTGTTGCTTCACTTTCTAAATGCTGTCCTTTCAGAGAAAATCAGTTTCCTTTGAAAGTGCCTTAAGCTACTTACAAGCATTCAACAGAAATTTACATGCATTACACTGAAAGAGAAGCAGTCTGTTCCAACACTTCAATTCACTGTGCGAAGTGAATGGAGTGTTGCTTCACTTTCTAAATGCTGTCCTTTCAGAGAAAATCACTTTCCTTTGAAAGTGCCTTAAGCTACTTACAAGCATTTAACAGAAATTCACATGCGTTTCTCTGAAAAAGAAGCAGTCTGTTCCAACACTTCAATTCAGTGTGCGAAGTGAATGGAGTGTTGCTTCACTTTCTAAATGCTGTCCTTTCAGAGAAAATCAGTTTCCTTTGAAAGTGCCTTAAGCTACTTACAAGCATTCAACAGAAATTCACATGCGTTTCTCTGAAGGAGAAGCAGTCTGTTCCAATACTTCAATTCACTATGTGAAGTGAGTGGAGTGTTGCTTCACTTTCTAAATGCTGTCCTTTCAGAGAAAATCACTTTCCTTTGAAAGTGCCTTAAGCCACTCATAAGCATTCAACAGAAATACACATGCGTTTCTCTGAACGAGAAGCAGTCTGTTCCAACACTTCAATTCACAGTGCGAAGTGAATGGACTGTTGCTTCACTTTGTAAATGCTGTCCTTTCAGAGAAAATCACTTTCCTTTGAAAATTCCTTAATCTACTTACAAGCATTCAACAGAAATTCACATGCGTTTCTTTGAAAGAGAAGCAGTCTGTTCCAACACTTCAATTCACAGTGCGAAGTGAATGGAGTGTTGCTTCACTTTCTAAATGCTGTCCTTTCAGAGAAAATCACTTTCCTTTGAAAGTGCCTTAAGCTACTTACAAGCATTCAACAGAAATTCACATGCGTTTCACTGAAAGAGAAGCAGTCTGTTCCAACACTTCAATTCACTCTGCGAAGTGAATGGAGTGTTGCTTCACTTTCTAAATGCTGTCCTTTCAGAGAAAATCACTTTCCTTTGAAAGTGCCTTAAGCTACTCATAAGCATTCAACAGCAATACACATGCGTTTCTCTGAAAGAGAAGCAGTCTGTTCCAACACTTCAATTCACAGGGCGAAGTGAATGGACTGTTGCTTCACTTTGTAAATGCTGTCCTTTCAGAGAAAATCACTTTCCTTTGAAAGTGCCTTAAGCTACTTACAAGCATTCAACAGAAATTCACATGCGTTTCACTAAAAGAGAAGCAGTCTGTTCCAACACTTCAATTCACTGTGAGAAGTGAATGGACTGTTGCTTCACTTTGTAAATGCTGTCCTTTCAGAGAAAATCACTTTCCTTTGAAAATTCCTTAATCTACTTACAAGCATTCAACAGAAATTCACATGCGTTTCTCTGAAAGAGAAGCAGTCTGTTCCAACACTTCAATTCACAGTGCGAAGTGAATGGAGTGTTGCTTCACTTTCTAAATGCTGTCCTTTCAGAGAAAATCACTTTCCTTTGAAAGTGCCTTAAGCTACTTACAAGCATTCACAAAAAAACTCATATCTGTTTCTCTGAAAGAGAAGTAGTCTGTTCCAACATTTCAATTCACTGTGCGTAGTGAATGGAGTGTTGCTTCCCTTTCTAAATGCTGTCCTTTCAAAGAAAATCACTTTCCTTTGAAAGTGCCTTAAGCTACTTACAAGCATTCACAAGAAACTCACATGCATTTTTCTGAAAGAGAAGCAGTCTGTTCCAACACTTCAATTCACTGTGCGAAGTGAATGGAGTGTTGCTTCACTTTCTAAATGCTCTCCTTTTAGAGAAAATCACTCTCTTTTGAAACTGCCTTAAGCTACTAACAAGCATTCACAAGAAACTCACATCTGTTTCTCTGAAAGAGAAGCAGTCTGTTCCAACACTTCAATTCACTGTGCGAAGTGAATGGAGTGTTGCTTCACTTTCTAAATGCTGTTCTTTCAGAGAAAATCACTTTCCTTTGAAAGTGCATTAAGCTACTTACAAGCATTTAACAGAAATTCACATGCGTTTCTCTGAAAAAGAAGCAGTCTGTTCCAACACTTCAATTCAATGTGCGAAGTGAATGGAGTGTTGCTTCACTTTCTAAATGCTGTCCTTTCAGAGAAAATCAGTTTCCTTTGAAAGTGCCTTAAGCTACTTACAAGCATTCAACAGAAATTCACATGCGATTCTCTGAAAGAGAAGTAGTATGTTCCAACACTTCAATTCACTGTGCGAAGTGAATGGAGTGTTGCTTCACTTTCTAAATGCTGTCCTTTCAGAGAAAATCACTTTCCTTTGAAAGTGCCTTAAGCTACTTACAAGCATTCAACAGAAATTCACATGCATTTCACTGAAAGAGAAGCAGTCTGTTCCAACACTTCAATTCACTGTGCGAAGTGAATGGAGTATTGCTTCACTTTCTAAATGCTGTCCTTTCCGAGAAAATCACTTTCCTTTGAAAGTGCCTTAAGCTACTTACAAGCATACACAAAAAACTCATATCTGTTTCTCTGAAAGAGAAGTAGTCTGACCAACACTTCAGTTCACTGTGCGTTGTGAATGGAGTGTTGCTTCACTTTCTAAATGCTGTCCTTTCAGAGAAAATCACTTTCCTTTGAAAGTGCCTTAAACTACTCATAAGCATTCAACAGAAATACACATGCGTTTCTCTGAAAGAGAAGCAGTCTGTTCCAACACTTCAATTCACAGTGCGAAGTGAATGGACTGTTGCTTCACTTTGTAAATGCTGTCCTTTCAGAGAAAATCAGTTTCCTTTGAAAGTGCCTTAAGCTACTTACAAGCATTCAACAGAAATTCACATGCGTTTCTCTGAAAGAGAAGCTGTCTGTTCCAACACTTCAATTCACTGTGCGAAGTGAATGGAGTGTTGCTTCACTTTCTAAATGCTGTCCTTTCAGAGAAAATCACTTTCCTTTGAAAGTGCATTAAGCTACTTACAAGCATTCAACAGAAATTCACATGCGTTTCTCTGAAAGAGAAGCAGTCTGTTCCAACACTTCAATTCACTATGTGAAGTGAATGGAGTGTTGCTTCACTTTCTGAATACTGTCCTTTCAGAGAAAATCACTTTCCTTTGAAAGTGCCTTAAGCTACTTACAAGCATTCAACAGATATTCACATGCGTTTCACTGAAAGAGAAGCAGTCTGTTCCAACACTTCAATTCACTGAGTGAAGTGAATGGAGTGTTGCTTCACTTTCTAAATGCTGTCCTTTCAGAGAAAATCACTTTCCTTTGAAAGTGCCTTAAGCTACTTACAAGCATTCAACAGAAATTCACATGCGTTTCTCTGAAAGAGAAGTAGTCTGTTCCAACACTTGAATTCACTGTGCGAAGTGAATGGAGTGTTGCTTCACTTTCTAAATGCTGTCCTTTCAGAGAAAATCACTTTCCTTTGAAAGTGCATTAAACTACTTACAAGCATTCAACAGAAATTCACATGCGTTTCTCTGAAAGAGAAGTAGTCTGTTCCAACACTTCAATTCACTATGTGAAGTGAATGGAGTGATGCTTCACTTTCTTAATGCTGTCCTTTCAGAGAAAATCACTTTCCTTTGAAAGTGCCTTAAGCTACTTACAAGCATTCAACAGAAATTCACATGCGTTTCACTGAAAGAGAAGCCGTCTGTTCCAACACTTCAATTCACTGTGCGAAGTGAATGGAGTGTTGCTTCACTTTCTAAATGCTGTCCTTTCAGAGAAAATCAGTTTCCTTTGAAAGTGCCTTAAGCTACTTACAAGCATTCAACAGAAATTCACATGCATTACACTGAAAGAGAAGCAGTCTGTTCCAACACTTCAATTCACTGTGCGAAGTGAATGGAGTGTTGCTTCACTTTCTAAATGCTGTCCTTTCAGAGAAAATCACTTTCCTTTGAAAGTGCCTTAAGCTACTTACAAGCATTTAACAGAAATTCACATGCGTTTCTCTGAAAAAGAAGCAGTCTGTTCCAACACTTCAATTCAGTGTGCGAAGTGAATGGAGTGTTGCTTCACTTTCTAAATGCTGTCCTTTCAGAGAAAATCAGTTTCCTTTGAAAGTGCCTTAAGCTACTTACAAGCATTCAACAGAAATTCACATGCGTTTCTCTGAAGGAGAAGCAGTCTATTCCAATACTTCAATTCACTATGTGAAGTGAATGGAGTGTTGCTTCACTTTCTAAATGCTGTCCTTTCAGAGAAAATCACTTTCCTTTGAAAGTGCCTTAAGCCAATCATAAGCATTCAACAGAAATACACATGCGTTTCTATGAACGAGAAGCAGTCTGTTCCAACACTTCAATTCACAGTGCGAAGTGAATGGAGTGTTGCTTCACTTTGTAAATGCTGTCCTTTCAGAGAAAATGACTTTCCTTTGAAAGTGCCTTAAGCTACTTACAAGCATTCAACAGAAATTCACATGCATTTCACTGAAAGGGAAGCAGTCTGTTCCAACACTTCAATTCACTGTGCGAAGTGAATGGAGTGTTGCTTCACTTTCTAAATGCTGTCCTTTGAGAGAAAATCAATTTCCTTTGAAAGTGCCTTAAGCTACTTACAAGGATTCACAAAAAACTCATATCTGTTTCTCTGAAAGAGAAGTAGTCTGTTACAACACTTCAATTCACTGTGCGTTGTGAATGGAGTGTTGCTTCACTTTCTAAATGCTGTCCTATCAGAGAAAACCACTTTCCTTTGAAAGTGCCTTAAGCCACTCATAAGCATTCAACAGAAATACACATGCGTTTCTCTGAACGAGAAGCAGTCTGTTCCAACACTTCAATTCACAGTGCGAAGTGAATGGACTAATGCTTCACTTTGTAAATGCTGTGCTTTCAGAGAAAATCACTTTCCTTTGAAAATTCCTTAATCTACTTACAAGCATTCAACAGAAATTCACATGCGTTTCTCTGAAAGAGAAGCAGTCTGTTCCAACACTTCAATTTACAGTGCGAAGTGAATGGAGTGTTGCTTCACTTTCTAAATGCTGTCTTTTCAGAGAAAATCACTTTCCTTTGAAAGTGCCTTAAGCTACTTACAAGCATTCAAAAGAAATTCACATGCATTTCACTGAAAGAGAAGCAGTCTGTTCCAACACTTCAATTCACTGTGCGAAGTGAATGGAGTGTTGCTTCACTTTCTAAATACTGTCCTTTCAGAGAAAATCACTTTCCTTTGAAAGTGCCTTAAGCTACTTACAAGCATTCACAAAAAACTCATATCTGTTTCTCTGAAAGAGAAGTAGTCTGTTCCAACACTTCAATTCACTGTGCGTTGTTAATGGAGTGTTGCTTCACTTTCTAAATGCTGTCCTTTCAGAGAAAATCACTTTCCTTTGAAAGTGCCTTAAGCTACTTACAAGCATTCACAAAAAAACTCATATCTGATTCTCTGAAAGAGAAGTAGTCTGTTCCAACACTTCAATTCACTGTGCGAAGTGAATGGAGTGTTGCTTCACTTTCTAAATGCTGTCCTTTCCGAGAAAATCACTTTCCTTTGAAAGTGCCTTAAGCTATTACAAGCATTCACAAGAAACTCACATGCATTTTTCTGAAAGAGAAGCAGTCTGTTCCAAAACTTCAGTTCACTGTGAGAAGTGAATGGAGTGTTGCTTCACTTTCTAATGCTCTCCTTTTAGAGAAAATCACTCTCTTTTGAAACTGCCTTAAGCTACTTACAAGCATTCACAAGAAACTCACATCTGTTTCTCTGAAAGAGAAGTAGTCTGTTCCAACACTTCAATTCACTGGGCGTTGTGAATGGAGTGTTGCTTCACTTTCTAAATGCTGTCCTTTCAGAGAAAATCACTTTCCTTTGAAAGTGCCTTAAGCTACTCATAAGCATTCAACAGAAATACACATGTGTTTCTCTGAAAGAGAAGCAGACTGTTCCAACACTCCAATTCACAGTGCGAAGTGAATGGAGTGTTTCTTCACTTTGTAAATGCTGTCCTTTCAGAGAAAATCACTTTCCTTTGAAAGTGCCTTAAGCTACTCATAAGCATTCAACAGAAATACACATGCGTTTCTCTGAAAGAGAAGCACTCTGTTCCAACACTTCAATTCACAGTGCGAAGTGAATGAAGTGTTGCTTCACTTTCTAAATGCTGTCCTTTCAGAGAAAATCACTTTCCTTTGAAAGTGCCTTAAGCTACTTACAAGCATTCAACAGAAATTCACATGCGTTTCACTGAAAGAGAAGCAGTCTGTTCCAACACTTCAATTCACTGTGCGAAGTGAATGGAGTATTGCTTCACTTTCTAAATGCTGTCCTTTCAGAGAAAATCACTTTCCTTTGAAAGTGCCTTAAGCTACTTACAAGCATTCAACAGAAATTCACATGCATTTCACTGAAAGAGAAGAAGTCTGTTCCAACACTTCAATTCACTGTGCGAAGTGAATGGAGTGTTGCTTCACTTCCTAAATGCTGTCCTTTCAGAGAAAATCACTTTCCTTTGAAAGTGCCTTAAGCTACTTACAAGCATTCAACAGAAATTCACATGCATTTCACTGAAAGAGAAGCAGTCTGTTCCAACACTTCAATTCACTGTGCGAAGTGAAAGGAGTGTTGCTTCACTTTGTAAATGCTGTCCTTTCCGAGAAAATCACTTTCCTTTGAAAGTGCCTTAAGCTACTTACAAGCATTCAACAGAAATTCACATGCGTTTCACTGAAAGAGAAGCAGTCTGTTCCAACACTTCAGTTCACGGTGCGAAGTGAATGGACTGTTGCTTCACTTTCTAAATGCTGTCCTTTCCGAGAAAATCACTTTCCTTTGAAAGTGCCTTAAGCTACTTACAAGCATTCAACAGAAATTCACATGCGTTTCACTGAAAGAGAAGCAGTCTGTTCCAACACTTCAGTTCACTGTGCGAACTGAATGGAGTGTTGCTTCATTTCCTAAATGCTGTCCTTTCAGAGAAAATCACTTTCCTTTGAAAGTGCCTTAAGCTACTTACAAGCATTCAACAGAAATTCACATGCATTTCACTGAAAGAGAAGCAGTCTGTTCCAACACTTCAATTCACTGTGCGAAGTGAATGGAGTGTTGCTTCACTTTCTAAATGCTGTCCTTTCAGAGAAAATCACTTTCCTTTGAAAGTGCCTTAAGCTACTTACAAGCATTCAACAGAAATTCACATGCATTTCACTGAAAGAGAAGCAGTCTGTTCCAACACTTCAATTCACTGTGCGAAGTGAATGGAGTGTTGCTTCACTTTCTAAATGCTGTCCTTTCAGAGAAAATCACTTTCCTTTGAATGTGCCTTAAGCTACTGACAAGCATTCACAAAAAACTCATATCTGTTTCTCTGAAAGAGAAGTAGTCTGTTCCAACACTTCAATTCACTGTGCGTTGTGAATGAAGTGTTGCTTCACTTTCTAAATGCTGTCCTTTCAGAGAAAATCACTTTCCTTTGAATGTGCCTTAAGCTACTTACAAGCATTCACAAGAAACTCACATGCATTTTTCTGAAAGAGAAGCAGTCTGTTCCAACACTTCAATTCACTGTGAGAAGTGAATGGAGTGTTGCTTCACTTTCTAAATGCTCTCCTTTTAGAGAAAATCACTCTCTTTTGAAACTGCCTTAAGCTACTTACAAACACTCACAAGAAACTCACATCTGTTTCTCTGAAAGAGAAGAAGTCTGTTCCAACACTTCAATTCACTGTGCGTAGTGAATGGAGTGTTTCTTCACTTTCTAAATGCTGTAGTTTCAGAGAAAATCACTTTCTTTTCAAAGTGCCTTAAGCTACTTACAAGCATTTAACAGAAATTCACATGCGTTTCTCTGAAAAAGAAGCAGTCTGTTCCAACACTTCAATTCACTGTGCGAAGTGAATGGAGTGTTGCTTCACTTTCAAAATCCTGTCCTTTCAGAGAAAATCAGTTTCCTTTGAAAGTGCCTTAAGCTACTTACAAGCATTCAACAGAAATTCACATGCGTTTCTCTGAAAGAGACGCAGTCTGTTCCAACACTTCAATTCACTATGTGAAGTGAATGGAGTGTTGCTTCACTTTCTAAATGCTGTCCTTTCCGAGAAAATCACTTTCCTTTGAAAGTGCCTTAAGCTACTTACAAGCATTCAACAGAAATTCACATGCATTTCACTGAAAGGGAAGCAGTCTGTTCCAACACTTCAATTCACTATGTGAAGTGAATGGAGTGTTGCTTCACTTTCTAAATACTGTCCTTTCCGAGAAAATCACTTTCCTTTGAAAGTGCCTTAAGCTACTTACAAGCATTCAACAGAAATTCACATGCATTTCACTGAAAGAGAAGCAATCTGTTCCAACACTTCAATTCACTGTGCGAAGTGAATGGAGTGTTTCTTCACTTTGTAAATGGTGTCCTTTCAGAGAAAATCACTTTCCTTTGAAAGTGCCTGAAGCTACTTACAAGCATTCACAAAAAACTCATATCTGTTTCTCTGAAAGAGAAGTAGTCTGTTCCAACACTTCAATTCACTGTGCGTTGTGAATGGAGTGTTGCTTCACTTTCTAAATGCTGTCCTTTCAGAGAAAATCACTTTCCTTTGAAAGTGCCTTAAGCTACTCATAAGCATTCAACAGAAATACACATGCGTTTCTCTGAAAGAGAAGCAGTCTGTTCCAACACTCCAATTCACAGTTCGAAGTGAATGGAGTGTTTCTTCACTTTGTAAATGCTGTCCTTTCAGAGAAAATCACTTTCCTTTGAAAGTGCCTTAAGCTACTCATAAGCATTCAACAGAAATACACATGCGTTTCTCTGAAAGAGAAGCACTCTGTTCCAACACTTCAATTCACAGTGCGAAGTGAATGGAGTGTTGCTTCACTTTCTAAATGCTGTCCTTTCAGAGAAAATCACTTTCCTTTGAAAGTGCCTTAAGCTACTTACAAGCATTCAACAGAAATTCACATGCGTTTCTCTGAAAAAGAAGCAGTCTGTTCCAACACTTCAATTCACTGTGCGAAGTGAATGGAGTGTTGCTTCACTTTCAAAATCCTTTCCTTTCAGAGAAAATCAGTTTCCTTTGAAAGTGCCTTAAGCTACTTACAAGCATTCAACAGAAATTCACATGCGTTTCTCTGAAAGAGACGCAGTCTGTTCCAACACTTCAATTTACTATGTGAAGTGAATGGAGTGTTGCTTCACTTTCTAAATGCTGTCCTTTCAGAGAAAATCACTTTCCTTTGAAAGTGCCTTAAGCTACTTACAAGCATTCAACAGAAATTCACATGCGTTTCACTGAAAGAGAAGCAGTCTGTTCCAACACTTCAATTCACTGTGCGAAGTGAATGGAGTGTTGCTTCACTTTCTAAATGCTGTCCTTTCCGAGAAAATCACTTTCCTTTGAAAGTGCCTTAAGCTACTTACAAGCATACACAAAAAACTCATATCTGTTTCTCTGAAAGAGAAGTAGTCTGTTCCAACACTTCAGTTCACTGTGCGTTGTGAATGGAGTGTTGCTTCACTTTCTAAATGCGGTCCTTTCAGAGAAAATCACTTTCCTTTGAAAGTGCCTTAATCTACTCATAAGCATTCAACAGAAATACACATGCGTTTCTCTGAAAGAGAAGCAGTCTGTTCCAACACTTCAATTCACAGTGCGAAGTGAATGGACTGTTGCTTCACTTTGTAAATGCTGTCCTTTCAGAGAAAATCACTTTCCTTTGAAAGTGCCTTAAGCTACTTACAAGCATTCAACAGAAATTCACATGCGTTTCTCTGAAAGAGAAGCAGTCTGTTCCAACACTTCAATTCACTGTGCGAAGTGAATGGAGTGTTGCTTCACATTCTAAATGCTGTCCTTTCAGAGAAAATCACTTTCCTTTGAAAGTGCATTAAGCTACTTACAAGCATTCAACAGAAATTCACATGCGTTTCTCTGAAAGAGAAGCAGTCTGTTCCAACACTTCAATTCACTATGTGAAGTGAATGGAGTGTTGCTTCACTTTAAGAATGCTGTCCTTTCAGAGAAAATCACTTTCCTTTGAAAGTGCCTTAAGCTACTTACAAGCATTCAACAGATATTCACATGCGTTTCACTGAAAGAGAAGCAGTCTGTTCCAACACTTCAATTCACTGAGTGAAGTGAATGGAGTGTTGCTTCACTTTCTAAATGCTGTCCTTTCAGAGAAAATCACTTTCCTTTGAAAGTGCCTTAAGCTACTTAGAAGCATTCAACAGAAATTCACATGCGTTTCTCTGAAAGAGAAGTAGTCTGTTCCAACACTTCAATTCACTGTGCGAAGTGAATGGAGTGTTGCTTCACTTTCTAAATGCTGTCCTTTCAGAGAAAATCACTTTCCTTTGAAAGTGCATTAAACTACTTACAAGCATTCAACAGAAATTCTCATGCGTTTCTCTGAAAGAGAAGCAGTCTGTTCCAACACTTTAATTCACTATGTGAAGTGAATGGAGTGATGCTTCACTTTCTAAATGCTGTCCTTTCAGAGAAAATCACTTTCCTTTGAAAGTGCCTTAAGCTACTTACAAGCATTCAACAGAAATTCACATGCGTTTCACTGAAAGAGAAGCCGTCTGTTCCAACACTTCAATTCACTGTGCGAAGTGAACGGAGTGTTACTTCACTTTCTAAATGCTGTCCTTTCAGAGAAAATCACTTTCCTTTGAACGTGCCTTAAGCTACTTACAAGCATTCAACAGAAATTCACATGCATTACACTGAAAGAGAAGCAGTCTGTTCCAACACTTCAATTCTCTGTGCGAAGTGAATGGAGTGTTGCTTCACTTTCTAAATGCTGTCCTTTCAGAGAAAATCACTTTACTTTGAAAGTGCCTTAAGCTACTTACAAGCATTTAACAGAAATTCACATGCGTTTCTCTGAAAAAGAAGCAGTCTGTTCCAACACTTCAATTCAGTGTGCGAAGTGAATGGAGTGTTGCTTCACTTTCTAAATGCTGTCCTTTCAGAGAAAATCAGTTTCCTTTGAAAGTGCCTTAAGCTACTTACAAGCATTCAACAGAAATTCACATGCGTTTGTCTGAAAGAGAAGCAGTCTGTTCCAATACTTCAATTCACTATGTGAAGTGAATGGAGTGTTGCTTCACTTTCTAAATGCTGTCCTTTCAGAGAAAATCACTTTCCTTTGAAAGTGCCTTAAGACACTCATAAGCATTCAACAGAAATACACATGCGTTTCTCTGAACGAGAAGCAGTCTGTTCCAACACTTCAATTCACAGTGCGAAGTGAATGGACTGTTGCTTCACTTTGTAAATGATGTGCTTTCAGAGAAAATCACTTTCCTTTGAAAATTCTTTAATCTACTTACAAGCATTCAACAGAAATTCACATGCGTTTCTCTGAAAGAGAAGCAGTCTGTTCCAACACTTCAATTCACAGTGCGAAGTGAATGGAGTGTTGCTTCACTTTCTAAATGCTGTCCTTTCAGAGAAAATCACTTTCCTTTGAATGTGCCTTAAGCTACTTACAAGCATTCACAAAAAAACTCATATCTGTTTCTCTGAAAGAGAAGTAGTCTGTTCCAACACTTCAATTCACTGTGCGAAGTGAATGGAGTGTTGCTTCACTTTCTAAATGCTGTCCTTTCAGAGAAAATCACTTTCCTTCGTAAGTGCCTTAAGCTACTTACAAGCATTCACAAGAAACTCACATGCATTTTTCTGAAAGAGAAGCAGTCTGCTCCAACACTTCAATTCACTGTGAGAAGTGAATGGAGTGTTGCTTCACTTTCTAAATGCTCTCCTTTTAGAGAAAATCACTCTCTTTTGAAACTGCCTTAAGCTACTTACAAACACTCACAAGAAACTCACATCTGTTTCTCTGAAAGAGAAGAAGTCTGTTCCAACACTTCAATTCACTGTGCGTAGTGAATGGAGTGTTTCTTCACTTTCTAAATGCTGTAGTTTCAGAGAAAATCACTTTCTTTTCAAAGTGCCTTAAGCTACTTACAAGCATTTAACAGAAATTCACATGCGTTTCTCTGAAAAAGAAGCAGTCTGTTCCAACACTTCAATTCACTGTGCGAAGTGAATGGAGTGTTGCTTCACTTTCAAAATCCTGTCCTTTCAGAGAAAATCAGTTTCCTTTGAAAGTGCCTTAAGCTACTTACAAGCATTCAACAGAAATTCACATGCGTTTCTCTGAAAGAGACGCAGTCTGTTCCAACACTTCAATTCACTATGTGAAGTGAATGGAGTGTTGCTTCACTTTCTAAATGCTGTCCTTTCAGAGAAAATCACTTTCCTTTGAAAGTGCCTTAAGCTACTTACAAGCATTCAACAGAAATTCACATGCATTTCACTGAAAGAGAAGCAGTCTGTTCCAACACTTCAATTCACTGTGCGAAGTGAATGGAGTGTTGCTTCACTTTCTAAATGCTGTCCTTTCAGAGAAAATCACTTTCCTTTGAAAGTGCCTTAAGCTACTTACAAGCATTCACAAAAAACTCATATCTGTTTCTCTGAAAGAGAAGTAGTCTGTTCCAACACTTCAATTCACTGTGCGTTGTTAATGGAGTGTTGCTTCACTTTCTAAATGCTGTCCTTTCAGAGAAAATCAGTTTCCTTTGAAAGTGCCTTAAGCTACTTACAAGCATTCAACAGAAATTCACATGCGTTTCACTGAAAGAGAAGCAGTCTGTTCCAACACTTCAATTCACTGTGCGAAGTGAATGGAGTGTTGCTTCACTTTCTAAATGCTGTCCTTTCAGAGAAAATCACTTTCCTTTGAAAGTGCCTTAAGCTACTTACAAGCATTCAACAGAAATTCACATGCATTTCACTGAAAGAGAAGCAATCTGTTCCAACACTTCAATTCACTGTGCGAAGTGAATGGAGTGTTTCTTCACTTTGTAAATGGTGTCCTTTCAGAGAAAATCACTTTCCTTTGAAAGTGCCTTAAGCTACTTACAAGCATTCACAAAAAACTCATATCTGTTTCTCTGAAAGAGAAGTAGTCTGTTCCAACACTTCAATTCACTGTGCGTTGTGAATGGAGTGTTGCTTCACTTTGTAAATGCTGTCCTTTCAGAGAAAATCACTTTCCTTTGAAAGTGCCTTAAGCTACTCATAAGCATTCAACAGAAATACACATGCGTTTCTCTGAAAGAGAAGCACTCTGTTCCAACACTTCAATTCACAGTGCGAAGTGAATGGAGTGTTGCTTCACTTTCTAAATGCTGTCCTTTCAGAGAAAATCACTTTCCTTTGAAAGTGCCTTAAGCTACTTACAAGCATTCAACAGAAATTCACATGCGTTTCTCTGAAAAAGAAGCAGTCTGTTCCAACACTTCAATTCACTGTGCGAAGTGAATGGAGTGTTGCTTCACTTTCAAAATCCTTTCCTTTCAGAGAAAATCAGTTTCCTTTGAAAGTGCCTTAAGCTACTTACAAGCATTCAACAGAAATTCACATGCGTTTCTCTGAAAGAGACGCAGTCTGTTCCAACACTTCAATTTACTATGTGAAGTGAATGGAGTGTTGCTTCACTTTCTAAATGCTGTCCTTTCAGAGAAAATCACTTTCCTTTGAAAGTGCCTTAAGCTACTTACAAGCATTCAACAGAAATTCACATGCGTTTCACTGAAAGAGAAGCAGTCTGTTCCAAGACTTCAATTCACTGTGCGAAGTGAATGGAGTGTTGCTTCACTTTCTAAATGCTGTCCTTTCCGAGAAAATCACTTTCCTTTGAAAGTGCCTTAAGCTACTTACAAGCATACACAAAAAACTCATATCTGTTTCTCTGAAAGAGAAGTAGTCTGTTCCAACACTTCAGTTCACTGTGCGTTGTGAATGGAGTGTTGCTTCACTTTCTAAATGCTGTCCTTTCAGAGAAAATCACTTTCCTTTGAAATTGCCTTAAACTACTCATAAGCATTCAACAGAAATACACATGCGTTTCTCTGAAAGAGAAGCAGTCTGTTCCAACACTTCAATTCACAGTGCGAAGTGAATGGACTGTTGCTTCACTTTCTAAATGCTGTCCTTTCAGAGAAAATCACTTTCCTTTGAAAGTGCCTTAAGCTACTTACAAGCATTCAACAGAAATTCACATGCGTTTCTCTGAAAGAGAAGCAGTCTGTTCCAACACTTCAATTCACTGTGCGAAGTGAATGGAGTGTTGCTTCACATTCTAAATGCTGTCCTTTCAGAGAAAATCACTTTCCTTTGAAAGTGCATTAAGCTACTTACAAGCATTCAACAGAAATTCACATGCGTTTCTCTGAAAGAGAAGCAGTCTGTTCCAACACTTCAATTCACTATGTGAAGTGAATGGAGTGTTGCTTCACTTTAAGAATGCTGTCCTTTCAGAGAAAATCACTTTCCTTTGAAAGTGCCTTAAGCTACTTACAAGCATTCAACAGATATTCACATGCGTTTCACTGAAAGAGAAGCAGTCTGTTCCAACACTTCAATTCACTGAGTGAAGTGAATGGAGTGTTGCTTCACTTTCTAAATGCTGTCCTTTCAGAGAAAATCACTTTCCTTTGAAAGTGCCTTAAGCTACTTAGAAGCATTCAACAGAAATTCACATGCGTTTCTCTGAAAGAGAAGTAGTCTGTTCCAACACTTCAATTCACTGTGCGAAGTGAATGGAGTGTTGCTTCACTTTCTAAATGCTGTCCTTTCAGAGAAAATCACTTTCCTTTGAAAGTGCATTAAACTACTTACAAGCATTCAACAGAAATTCTCATGCGTTTCTCTGAAAGAGAAGCAGTCTGTTCCAACACTTTAATTCACTATGTGAAGTGAATGGAGTGATGCTTCACTTTCTAAATGCTGTCCTTTCAGAGAAAATCACTTTCCTTTGAAAGTGCCTTAAGCTACTTACAAGCATTCACCAGAAATTCACATGCGTTTCACTGAAAGAGAAGCCGTCTGTTCCAACACTTCAATTCACTGTGCGAAGTGAATGGAGTGTTACTTCACTTTCTAAATGCTGTCCTTTCAGAGAAAATCACTTTCCTTTGAACGTGCCTTAAGCTACTTACAAGCATTCAACAGAAATTCACATGCATTACACTGAAAGAGAAGCAGTCTGTTCCAACACTTCAATTCTCTGTGCGAAGTGAATGGAGTGTTGCTTCACTTTCTAAATGCTGTCCTTTCAGAGAAAATCACTTTCCTTTGAAAGTGCCTTAAGCTACTTACAAGCATTCACAAAAAACTCATATCTGTTTCTCTGAAAGAGAAGTAGTCTGTTCCAACACTTCAATTCACTGTGCGTTGTTAATGGAGTGTTGCTTCACTTTCTAAATGCTGTCCTTTCAGAGAAAATCAGTTTCCTTTGAAAGTGCCTTAAGCTACTTACAAGCATTCAACAGAAATTCACATGCGTTTCACTGAAAGAGAAGCAGTCTGTTCCAACACTTCAATTCACTGTGCGAAGTGAATGGAGTGTTGCTTCACTTTCTAAATGCTGTCCTTTCAGAGAAAATCACTTTCCTTTGAAAGTGCCTTAAGCTACTTACAAGCATTCAACAGAAATTCACATGCATTTCACTGAAAGAGAAGCAATCTGTTCCAACACTTCAATTCACTGTGCGAAGTGAATGGAGTGTTTCTTCACTTTGTAAATGGTGTCCTTTCAGAGAAAATCACTTTCCTTTGAAAGTGCCTTAAGCTACTTACAAGCATTCACAAAAAACTCATATCTGTTTCTCTGAAAGAGAAGTAGTCTGTTCCAACACTTCAATTCACTGTGCGTTGTGAATGGAGTGTTGCTTCACTTTGTAAATGCTGTCCTTTCAGAGAAAATCACTTTCCTTTGAAAGTGCCTTAAGCTACTCATAAGCATTCAACAGAAATACACATGCGTTTCTCTGAAAGAGAAGCACTCTGTTCCAACACTTCAATTCACAGTGCGAAGTGAATGGAGTGTTGCTTCACTTTCTAAATGCTGTCCTTTCAGAGAAAATCACTTTCCTTTGAAAGTGCCTTAAGCTACTTACAAGCATTCAACAGAAATTCACATGCGTTTCTCTGAAAAAGAAGCAGTCTGTTCCAACACTTCAATTCACTGTGCGAAGTGAATGGAGTGTTGCTTCACTTTCAAAATCCTTTCCTTTCAGAGAAAATCAGTTTCCTTTGAAAGTGCCTTAAGCTACTTACAAGCATTCAACAGAAATTCACATGCGTTTCTCTGAAAGAGACGCAGTCTGTTCCAACACTTCAATTTACTATGTGAAGTGAATGGAGTGTTGCTTCACTTTCTAAATGCTGTCCTTTCAGAGAAAATCACTTTCCTTTGAAAGTGCCTTAAGCTACTTACAAGCATTCAACAGAAATTCACATGCGTTTCACTGAAAGAGAAGCAGTCTGTTCCAAGACTTCAATTCACTGTGCGAAGTGAATGGAGTGTTGCTTCACTTTCTAAATGCTGTCCTTTCCGAGAAAATCACTTTCCTTTGAAAGTGCCTTAAGCTACTTACAAGCATACACAAAAAACTCATATCTGTTTCTCTGAAAGAGAAGTAGTCTGTTCCAACACTTCAGTTCACTGTGCGTTGTGAATGGAGTGTTGCTTCACTTTCTAAATGCTGTCCTTTCAGAGAAAATCACTTTCCTTTGAAATTGCCTTAAACTACTCATAAGCATTCAACAGAAATACACATGCGTTTCTCTGAAAGAGAAGCAGTCTGTTCCAACACTTCAATTCACAGTGCGAAGTGAATGGACTGTTGCTTCACTTTCTAAATGCTGTCCTTTCAGAGAAAATCACTTTCCTTTGAAAGTGCCTTAAGCTACTTACAAGCATTCAACAGAAATTCACATGCGTTTCTCTGAAAGAGAAGCAGTCTGTTCCAACACTTCAATTCACTGTGCGAAGTGAATGGAGTGTTGCTTCACATTCTAAATGCTGTCCTTTCAGAGAAAATCACTTTCCTTTGAAAGTGCATTAAGCTACTTACAAGCATTCAACAGAAATTCACATGCGTTTCTCTGAAAGAGAAGCAGTCTGTTCCAACACTTCAATTCACTATGTGAAGTGAATGGAGTGTTGCTTCACTTTAAGAATGCTGTCCTTTCAGAGAAAATCACTTTCCTTTGAAAGTGCCTTAAGCTACTTACAAGCATTCAACAGATATTCACATGCGTTTCACTGAAAGAGAAGCAGTCTGTTCCAACACTTCAATTCACTGAGTGAAGTGAATGGAGTGTTGCTTCACTTTCTAAATGCTGTCCTTTCAGAGAAAATCACTTTCCTTTGAAAGTGCCTTAAGCTACTTAGAAGCATTCAACAGAAATTCACATGCGTTTCTCTGAAAGAGAAGTAGTCTGTTCCAACACTTCAATTCACTGTGCGAAGTGAATGGAGTGTTGCTTCACTTTCTAAATGCTGTCCTTTCAGAGAAAATCACTTTCCTTTGAAAGTGCATTAAACTACTTACAAGCATTCAACAGAAATTCTCATGCGTTTCTCTGAAAGAGAAGCAGTCTGTTCCAACACTTTAATTCACTATGTGAAGTGAATGGAGTGATGCTTCACTTTCTAAATGCTGTCCTTTCAGAGAAAATCACTTTCCTTTGAAAGTGCCTTAAGCTACTTACAAGCATTCACCAGAAATTCACATGCGTTTCACTGAAAGAGAAGCCGTCTGTTCCAACACTTCAATTCACTGTGCGAAGTGAATGGAGTGTTACTTCACTTTCTAAATGCTGTCCTTTCAGAGAAAATCACTTTCCTTTGAACGTGCCTTAAGCTACTTACAAGCATTCAACAGAAATTCACATGCATTACACTGAAAGAGAAGCAGTCTGTTCCAACACTTCAATTCTCTGTGCGAAGTGAATGGAGTGTTGCTTCACTTTCTAAATGCTGTCCTTTCAGAGAAAATCACTTTACTTTGAAAGTGCCTTAAGCTACTTACAAGCATTTAACAGAAATTCACATGCGTTTCTCTGAAAAAGAAGCAGTCTGTTCCAACACTTCAATTCAGTGTGCGAAGTGAATGGAGTGTTGCTTCACTTTCTAAATGCTGTCCTTTCAGAGAAAATCAGTTTCCTTTGAAAGTGCCTTAAGCTACTTACAAGCATTCAACAGAAATTCACATGCGTTTGTCTGAAAGAGAAGCAGTCTGTTCCAATACTTCAATTCACTATGTGAAGTGAATGGAGTGTTGCTTCACTTTCTAAATGCTGTCCTTTCAGAGAAAATCACTTTCCTTTGAAAGTGCCTTAAGACACTCATAAGCATTCAACAGAAATACACATGCGTTTCTCTGAACGAGAAGCAGTCTGTTCCAACACTTCAATTCACAGTGCGAAGTGAATGGACTGTTGCTTCACTTTGTAAATGATGTGCTTTCAGAGAAAATCACTTTCCTTTGAAAATTCTTTAATCTACTTACAAGCATTCAACAGAAATTCACATGCGTTTCTCTGAAAGAGAAGCAGTCTGTTCCAACACTTCAATTCACAGTGCGAAGTGAATGGAGTGTTGCTTCACTTTCTAAATGCTGTCCTTTCAGAGAAAATCACTTTCCTTTGAATGTGCCTTAAGCTACTTACAAGCATTCACAAAAAAACTCATATCTGTTTCTCTGAAAGAGAAGTAGTCTGTTCCAACACTTCAATTCACTGTGCGAAGTGAATGGAGTGTTGCTTCACTTTCTAAATGCTGTCCTTTCAGAGAAAATCACTTTCCTTCGTAAGTGCCTTAAGCTACTTACAAGCATTCACAAGAAACTCACATGCATTTTTCTGAAAGAGAAGCAGTCTGTTCCAACACTTCAATTCACTGTGAGAAGTGAATGGAGTGTTGCTTCACTTTCTAAATGCTCTCCTTTTAGAGAAAATCACTCTCTTTTGAAACTGCCTTAAGCTACTTACAAACACTCACAAGAAACTCACATCTGTTTCTCTGAAAGAGAAGAAGTCTGTTCCAACACTTCAATTCACTGTGCGTAGTGAATGGAGTGTTTCTTCACTTTCTAAATGCTGTAGTTTCAGAGAAAATCACTTTCTTTTCAAAGTGCCTTAAGCTACTTACAAGCATTTAACAGAAATTCACATGCGTTTCTCTGAAAAAGAAGCAGTCTGTTCCAACACTTCAATTCACTGTGCGAAGTGAATGGAGTGTTGCTTCACTTTCAAACTCCTGTCCTTTCAGAGAAAATCAGTTTACTTTGAAAGTGCCTTAAGCTACTTACAAGCATTCAACAGAAATTCACATGCGTTTCTCTGAAAGAGACGCAGTCTGTTCCAACACTTCAATTCACTATGTGAAGTGAATGGAGTGTTGCTTCACTTTCTAAATGCTGTCCTTTCAGAGAAAATCACTTTCCTTTGAAAGTGCCTTAAGACACTCATAAGCATTCAACAGAAATACACATGCGTTTCTCTGAACGAGAAGCAGTCTGTTCCAACACTTCAATTCACAGTGCGAAGTGAATGGACTGTTGCTTCACTTTGTAAATGCTGTCCTTTCAGAGAAAATCACTTTCCTTTGAAAATTCCTTAATCTACTTACAAGCATTCAACAGAAATTCACATGCGTTTCTTTGAAAGAGAAGCAGTCTGTTCCAACACTTCAATTCACAGTGCGAAGTGAATGGAGTGTTGCTTCACTTTCTAAATGCTGTCCTTTCAGAGAAAATCAGTTTCCTTTGAAAGTGCCTTAAGCTACTTACAAGCATTCAACAGAAATTCACATGCGTTTCACTGAAAGAGAAGCAGTCTGTTCCAACACTTCAATTCACTGTGCGAAGTGAATGGAGTGTTGCTTCACTTTCTAAATGCTATCCTTTCAGAGAAAATCACTTTCCTTTGAAAGTGCCTTAAGCTACTCATAAGCATTCAACAGCAATACACATGCGTTTCTCTGAAAGAGAAGCAGTCTGTTCCAACACTTCAATTCACAGTGCGAAGTGAATGGACTGTTGCTTCACTTTGTAAATGCTGTCCTTTCAGAGAAAATCACTTTCCTTTGAAAGTGCCTTAAGCTACTTACAAGCATTCAACAGAAATTCACATGCGTTTCACTAAAAGAGAAGCAGTCTGTTCCAACACTTCAATTCACTGTGCGAAGTGAATGGAGTGTTGCTTCACTTTCTAAATGCTGTCCTTTCAGAGAAAATCACTTTCCTTTGAAAGTGCCTTAAGCTACTTACAAGCATTCAACAGAAATTCACATGCATTTCACTGAAGGAGAAGTAGTCTGTTCCAACACTTCAATTCACTGTGCGAAGTGAATGGAGTGTTGCTTCACTTTCTAAATGCTGTCCTTTCAGAGAAAATCACTTTCCTTTGAAAGTGCCTTAAGCTACTTACAAGCATACACAAAAAACTCATATCTGTTTCTCTGAAAGAGAAGTAGTCTGTTCCAACAATTCAATTCACTGTGCGTTGTGAATGGAGTGTTGCTTCACTTTGTAAATGCTGTCCTTTCAGAGAAAATCACTTTCCTTTGAAAGTGCCTTAAGCTACTCATAAGCATTCAACAGAAATACACATGCGTTTCTCTGAAAGAGAAGCAGTCTGTTCCAACACTTCAATTCACAGTGCGAAGTGAATGGACTGATGCTTCACTTTGTAAATGCTGTCCTTTCAGAGACAATCACTTTCCTTTGAAAGTGCCTTAAGCTACTTACAAGCATTCAACAGAAATTCACATGCGTTTCTCTGAAAGAGAAGCAGTCTGTTCCAACACTTCAATTCACTGTGCGAAGTGAATGGAGTGTTGCTTCACTTTCTAAATGCTGTCCTTTCAGAGAAAATCACTTTCCTTTGAAAGTGCCTTAAGCTACTCATAAGCATTCAACAGAAATTCACATGCGTTTCCATGAAAGAGAAGCAGTCTGTTCCAACACTTCAATTCACTGTGCGAAGTGAATGGAGTGTTGCTTCACTTTCTAAATGCTGTCCTTTCAGAGAAAATCACTTTCCTTTGAAAGTGCCTTAAGCTACTTACAAGCATTCAACAGAAATTCACATGCATTTCACTGAAAGGGAAGCAGTCTGTTCCAACACTTCAATTCACTGTGCGAAGTGAATGGAGTGTTGCTTCACTTTCTAAATGCTGTCCTTTGAGAGAAAATCAATTTCCTTTGAAAGTGCCTTAAGCTACTTACAAGGATTCACAAAAAACTCATATCTGTTTCTCTGAAAGAGAAGTAGTCTGTTCCAACACTTCAATTCACTGTGCGTTGTGAATGGAGTGTTGCTTCACTTTCTAAATGCTGTCCTATCAGAGAAAACCACTTTCCTTTGAAAGTGCCTTAAGCCACTCATAAGCATTCAACAGAAAAACACATGCGTTTCTCTGAACGAGAAGCAGTCTGTTCCAACACTTCAATTCACAGTGCGAAGTGAATGGACTGTTGCTTCACTTTGTAAATGCTGTGCTTTCAGAGAAAATCACTTTCCTTTGAAAATTCCTTAATCTACTTACAAGCATTCAACAGAAATTCACATGCGTTTCTCTGAAAGAGAAGCAGTCTGTTCCAACACTTCAATTTACAGTGCGAAGTGAATGGAGTGTTGCTTCACTTTCTAAATGCTGTCTTTTCAGAGAAAATCACTTTCCTTTGAAAATTCCTTAAGCTACTTACAAGCATTCACAAGAAACTCACATGCATTTTTCTGAAAGAGAAGCAGTCTGTTCCAAAACTTCAGTTCACTGTGAGAAGTGAATGGAGTGTTGCTTCACTTTCTAAATGCTCTCCTTTTAGAGAAAATCACTCTCTTTTGAAACTGCCTTAAGCTACTTACAAGCATTCACAAGAAACTCACATCTGTTTCTCTGAAAGAGAAGCAGTCTGTTCCAACACTTCAATTCACTGTGCGAAGTGAATGGAGTGTTGCTTCACTTTCTAAATGCTGTCCTTTCAGAGAAAATCAGTTTCCTTTGAAAGTGCCTTAAGCTACTTCCAAGCATTCACAAGAAACTCACATGCGTTTTTCGGAAAGAGAAGCAGTCTGTTCCAACACTTCAATTCACTATGTAAAGTGAATGGAGTGTTGCTTCACTCTCTAAATGCTGTCCTTTCAGAGAAAATCACTTTAATTTGAAAGTGCCTTAAGCTACTTACAAGCATTCAACAGAAATTCACATGCGTTTCACTGAAAGAGAAGCAGTTTGTTCCAACACTTCAATTCACTGTGCGAAGTGAATGGAGTGTTGCTTCACTTTCTAAATGCTGTCCTTTCAGAGAAAATCACTTTCCTTTGAAAGTGCCTTAACCTACTTACAAGCATTCAACAGAAATTCACATGCGTTTCACTGAAAGAGAAGCAGTCTGTTCCAACACTTCAATTTACTGTGCGAAGTGAATGGAGTGTTGCTTCACTTTCTAAATGCTGTCCTTTCAGAGAAAATCACATTCCTTTGAAAGTGCCTTAAGCTACTTACAAGCATTCAAAAGAAATTCACATGCATTTCACTGAAAGAGAAGCAGTCTGTTCCAACACTTCAATTCACTGTGCGAAGTGAATGGAGTGTTGCTTCACTTTCTAAATACTGTCCTTTCAGAGAAAATCACTTTCCTTTGAAAGTGCCTTAAGCTACTTACAAGCATTCACAAAAAACTCATATCTGTTTCTCAGAAAGAGAAGGAGTCTGTTCCAACACTTCAATTCACTGTGCGTTGTTAATGGAGTGTTGCTTCACTTTCTAAATGCTGTCCTTTCAGAGAAAATCACTTTCCTTTGAAAGTGCCTTAAGCTACTTACAAGCATTCAACAGAAATTCACATGCGTTTCACTGAAAGAGAAGCAGTCTGTTCCAACACTTCAATTCACTGTGCGAAGTGAATGGAGTGTTGCTTCACTTTCTAAATGCTGTCCTTTCAGAGAAAATCACTTTCCTTTGAAAATTCCTTAATCTACTTACAAGCATTCAACAGAAATTCACATGCGTTTCACTGAAAGAGAAGCAGTCTGTTCCAACACTTCAATTCACTGTGCGAAGTGAATGGAGTGTTGCTTCACTTTCTAAATGCTGTCCTTTCAGAGAAAATCACTTTCCTTTGAAAGTGCCTTAAGCTACTTACAAGCATTTAACAGAAATTCACATGCATTTCACTGAAAGAGAAGCAGTCTGTTCCAACACTTCAATTCACTGTGCGAAGTGAATGGAGTGTTTCTTCACTTTGTAAATGCTGTCCTTTCAGAGAAAATCACTTTCCTTTGAAAGTGCCTTAAGCTACTTACAAGCATTCACAAAAAACTCATATCTGTTTCTCTGAAAGAGAAGTAGTCTGTTCCAACACTTCAATTCACTGGGCGTTGTGAATGGAGTGTTGCTTCACTTTCTAAATGCTGTCCTTTCAGAGAAAATCACTTTCCTTTGATAGTGCCTTAAGCTACTCATAAGCATTCAACAGAAATACACATGCGTTTCTCTGAAAGAGAAGCAGACTGTTCCAACACTCCAATTCACAGTGCGAAGTGAATGGAGTGTTTCTTCACTTTGTAAATGCTGTCCTTTCAGAGAAAATCACTTTCCTTTGAAAGTGCCTTAAGCTACTCATAAGCATTCAACAGAAATACACATGCGTTTCTCTGAAAGAGAAGCACTCTGTTCCAACACTTCAATTCACAGTGCGAAGTGAATGAAGTGTTGCTTCACTTTCTAAATGCTGTCCTTTCAGAGAAAATCACTTTCCTTTGAAAGTGCCTTAAGCTACTTACAAGCATTCAACAGAAATTCAGATGCGTTTCACTGAAAGAGAAGCAGTCTGTTCCAACACTTCAATTCACTGTGCGATGTGAATGGAGTATTGCTTCACTTTCTAAATGCTGTCCTTTCAGAGAAAATCACTTTCCTTTGAAAGTGCCTTAAGCTACTTACAAGCATTCAACAGAAATTCACATGCATTTCACTGAAAGAGAAGAAGTCTGTTCCAACACTTCAATTCACTGTGCAAAGTGAATGGAGTGTTGCTTCACTTCCTAAATGCTGTCCTTTCAGAGAAAATCACTTTCCTTTGAAAGTGCCTTAAGCTACTTACAAGCATTCAACAGAAATTCACATGCATTTCACTGAAAGAGAAGCAGTCTGTTCCAACACTTCAATTCACTGTGCGAAGTGAATGGAGTGTTGCTTCACTTTGTAAATGCTGTCCTTTCAGAGAAAATCACTTTCCTTTGAAAGTGCCTTAAGCTACTTACAAGCATTCAACAGAAATTCACATGCGTTTCACTGAAAGAGAAGCAGTCTGTTCCAACACTTCAGTTCACTGTGCGAAGTGAATGGACTGTTGCTTCACTTTCTAAATGCTGTCCTTTCAGAGAAAATCACTTTCCTTTGAAAGTGCCTTAAGCTACTTACAAGCATTCAACAGAAATTCACATGCATTTCACTGAAAGAGAAGCAGTCTGTTCTAACACTTCAATTCACTGTGCGAACTGAATGGAGTGTTGCTTCACTTCCTAAATGCTGTCCTTTCAGAGAAAATCACTTTCCTTTGAAAGTGCCTTAAGCTACTTACAAGCATTCAACAGAAATTCACATGCATTTCACTGAAAGAGAAGCAGTCTGTTCCAACACTTCAATTCACTGTGCGAAGTGAATGGAGTGTTGCTTCACTTTGTAAATGCTGTCCTTTCAGAGAAAATCACTTTCCTTTGAAAGTGCCTTAAGCTACTTACAAGCATTCATAAAAGACTCATATCTGTTTCTCTGAAAGAGAAGTAGTCTGTTCCAACACTTCAATTCACTGGGCGTTGTGAATGGAGTGTTGCTTCACTTTCTAAATGCTGTCCTTTCAGAGAAAATCACTTTCCTTTGAAAGTGCCTTAAGCTACTCATAAGCATTCAACAGAAATACACATGTGTTTCTCTGAAAGAGAAGCAGACTGTTCCAACACTCCAATTCACAGTGCGAAGTGAATGGAGTGTTTCTTCACTTTGTAAATGCTGTCCTTTCAGAGAAAATCACTTTCCTTTGAAAGTGCCTTAAGCTACTCATAAGCATTCAACAGAAATACACATGCGTTTCTCTGAAAGAGAAGCACTCTGTTCCAACACTTCAATTCACAGTGCGAAGTGAATGGAGTGTTGCTTCACTTTCTAAATGCTGTCCTTTCAGAGTAAATCACTTTCCTTTGAAAGTGCCTTAAGCTACTTACAAGCATACACAAAAAACTCATATCTGTTTCTCTGAAAGAGAAGTAGTCTGTTCCAACAATTCAATTCACTGTGCGTTGTGAATGGAGTGTTGCTTCACTTTGTAAATGCTGTCCTTTCAGAGAAAATCACTTTCCTTTGAAAGTGCCTTAAGCTACTCATAAGCATTCAACAGAAATACACATGCGTTTCTCTGAAAGAGAAGCAGTCTGTTCCAACACTTCAATTCACAGTGCGAAGTGAATGGACTGATGCTTCACTTTGTAAATGCTGTCCTTTCAGAGACAATCACTTTCCTTTGAAAGTGCCTTAAGCTACTTACAAGCATTCAACAGAAATTCACATGCGTTTCTCTGAAAGAGAAGCAGTCTGTTCCAACACTTCAATTCACTGTGCGAAGTGAATGGAGTGTTGCTTCACTTTCTAAATGCTGTCCTTTCAGAGAAAATCACTTTCCTTTGAAAGTGCCTTAAGCTACTCATAAGCATTCAACAGAAATTCACATGCGTTTCACTGAAAGAGAAGCAGTCTGTTCCAACACTTCAATTCACTGTGCGAAGTGAATGGAGTGTTGCTTCACTTTCTAAATGCTGTCCTTTCAGAGAAAATCACTTTCCTTTGAAAGTGCCTTAAGCTACTTACAAGCATTCAACAGAAATTCACATGCATTTCACTGAAAGGGAAGCAGTCTGTTCCAACACTTCAATTCACTGTGCGAAGTGAATGGAGTGTTGCTTCACTTTCTAAATGCTGTCCTTTGAGAGAAAATCAATTTCCTTTGAAAGTGCCTTAAGCTACTTACAAGGATTCACAAAAAACTCATATCTGTTTCTCTGAAAGAGAAGTAGTCTGTTCCAACACTTCAATTCACTGTGCGTTGTGAATGGAGTGTTGCTTCACTTTCTAAATGCTGTCCTATCAGAGAAAACCACTTTCCTTTGAAAGTGCCTTAAGCCACTCATAAGCATTCAACAGAAATACACATGCGTTTCTCTGAACGAGAAGCAGTCTGTTCCAACACTTCAATTCACAGTGCGAAGTGAATGGACTGTTGCTTCACTTTGTAAATGCTGTGCTTTCAGAGAAAATCACTTTCCTTTGAAAATTCCTTAATCTACTTACAAGCATTCAACAGAAATTCACATGCGTTTCTCTGAAAGAGAAGCAGTCTGTTCCAACACTTCAATTTACAGTGCGAAGTGAATGGAGTGTTGCTTCACTTTCTAAATGCTGTCTTTTCAGAGAAAATCACTTTCCTTTGAAAGTGCCTTAAGCTACTTACAAGCATTCACAAAAAAACTCATATCTGATTCTCTGAAAGAGAAGTAGTCTGTTCCAACACTTCAATTCACTGTGCGAAGTGAATGGAGTGTTGCTTCACTTTCTAAATGCTGTCCTTTCAGAGAAAATCACTTTCCTTTGAAAGTGCCTTAAGCTACTTACAAGCATTCACAAGAAACTCACATGCATTTTTCTGAAAGAGAAGCAGTCTGTTCCAAAACTTCAGTTCACTCTGAGAAGTGAATGGAGTGTTGCTTCACTTTCTAAATGCTGTCCTTTCAGAGAAAATCACTTTCCTTTGAAATTGCCTTAAGCTACTTACAAGCATTCAACAGAAATTCACATGCGTTTCACTGAAAGAGAAGCAGTCTGTTCCAACACTTCAATTCACTGTGCGAAGTGAATGGAGTGTTGCTTCACTTTCTAAATGCTGTCCTTTCAGAGAAAATCACTTTCCTTTGAAAATTCCTTAATCTACTTACAAGCATTCAACAGAAATTCACATGCGTTTCACTGAAAGAGAAGCAGTTTGTTCCAACACTTCAATTCACTGTGCGAAGTGAATGGAGTGTTGCTTCACTTTCTAAATGCTGTCTTTTCAGAGAAAATCACTTTCCTTTGAAAGTGCCTTAAGCTACTTACAAGCATTTAACAGAAATTCACATGCATTTCACTGAAAGAGAAGCAGTCTGTTCCAACACTTCTATTCACTGTGCGAAGTGAATGGAGTGTTTCTTCACTTTGTAAATGCTGTCCTTTCAGAGAAAATCACTTTCCTTTGAAAGTGCCTTAAGCTACTTACAAGCATTCACAAAAAACTCATATCTGTTTCTCTGAAAGAGAAGTAGTCTGTTCCAACAGTTCAATTCACTGCACGAAGGGAATGGAGTGTTGCTTCACTTTCTAAATGCTGTCCTTTCAGAGAAAATCACTTTCCTTTGAAAGTGCCTTAAGCTACTCATAAGCATTCAACAGAAATACACATGCGTTTCTCTGAAAGAGAAGCAGACTGTTCCAACACTCCAATTCACAGTGCGAAGTGAATGGAGTGTTTCTTCACTTTGTAAATGCTGTCCTTTCAGAGAAAATCACTTTCCTTTGAAAGTGCCTTAAGCTACTCATAAGCATTCAACAGAAATACACATGCGTTTCTCTGAAAGAGAAGCACTCTGTTCCAACACTTCAATTCACAGTGCGAAGTGAATGAAGTGTTGCTTCACTTTCTAAATGCTGTCCTTTCAGAGAAAATCACTTTCCTTTGAAAGTGCCTTAAGCTACTTACAAGCATTCAACAGAAATTCACATGCGTTTCACTGAAAGAGAAGCAGTCTGTTCCAACACTTCAATTCACTGTGCGATGTGAATGGAGTATTGCTTCACTTTCTAAATGCTGTCCTTTCAGAGAAAATCACTTTCCTTTGAAAGTGCCTTAAGCTACTTACAAGCATTCAACAGAAATTCACATGCATTTCACTGAAAGAGAAGAAGTCTGTTCCAACACTTCAATTCACTGTGCGAAGTGAATGGAGTGTTGCTTCACTTCCTAAATGCTGTCCTTTCAGAGAAAATCACTTTCCTTTGAAAGTGCCTTAAGCTACTTACAAGCATTCAACAGAAATTCACATGCATTTCACTGAAAGAGAAGCAGTCTGTTCCAACACTTCAATTCACTGTGCGAAGTGAATGGAGTGTTGCTTCACTTTGTAAATGCTGTCCTTTCCGAGAAAATCACTTTCCTTTGAAAGTGCCTTAAGCTACTTACAAGCATTCAACAGAAATTCACATGCGTTTCACTGAAAGAGAAGCAGTCTGTTCCAACACTTCAGTTCACTGTGCGAAGTGAATGGACTGTTGCTTCACTTTCTAAATGCTGTCCTTTCAGAGAAAATCACTTTCCTTTGAAAGTGCCTTAAGCTACTTACAAGCATTCAACAGAAATTCACATGCATTTCACTGAAAGAGAATCAGTCTGTTCTAACACTTCAATTCACTGTGCGAACTGAATGGAGTGTTGCTTCACTTCCTAAATGCTGTCCTTTCAGAGAAAATCACTTTCCTTTGAAAGTGCCTTAAGCTACTTACAAGCATTCAACAGAAATTCACATGCATTTCACTGAAAGAGAAGCAGTCTGTTCCAACACTTCAATTCACTGTGCGAAGTGAATGGAGTGTTGCTTCACTTTGTAAATGCTGTCCTTTCAGAGAAAATCACTTTCCTTTGAAAGTGCCTTAAGCTACTTACAAGCATTCACAAAAGACTCATATCTGTTTCTCTGAAAGAGAAGTAGTCTGTTCCAACACTTCAATTCACTGGGCGTTGTGAATGGAGTGTTGCTTCACTTTCTAAATGCTGTCCTTTCAGAGAAAATCACTTTCCTTTGAAAGTGCCTTAAGCTACTCATAAGCATTCAACAGAAATACACATGTGTTTCTCTGAAAGAGAAGCAGTCTGTTCCAACACTTTAATTCACTATGTGAAGTGAATGGAGTGTTTCTTCACTTTGTAAATGCTGTCCTTTCAGAGAAAATCACTTTCCTTTGAAAGTGCCTTAAGCTACTCATAAGCATTCAACAGAAATACACATGCGTTTCTCTGAAAGAGAAGCACTCTGTTCCAACACTTCAATTCACAGTGCGAAGTGAATGAAGTGTTGCTTCACTTTCTAAATGCTGTCCTTTCAGAGAAAATCACTTTCCTTTGAAAGTGCCTTAAGCTACTTACAAGCATTCAACAGAAATTCACATGCGTTTCACTGAAAGAGAAGCAGTCTGTTCCAACACTTCAATTCACTGTGCGAAGTGAATGGAGTATTGCTTCACTTTCTAAATGCTGTCCTTTCAGAGAAAATCACTTTCCTTTGAAAGTGCCTTAAGCTACTTACAAGCATTCAACAGAAATTCACATGCATTTCACTGAAAGAGAAGAAGTCTGTTCCAACACTTCAATTCACTGTGCGAAGTGAATGGAGTGTTGCTTCACTTCCTAAATGCTGTCCTTTCAGAGAAAATCACTTTCCTTTGAAAGTGCCTTAAGCTACTTACAAGCATTCAACAGAAATTCACATGCATTTCACTGAAAGAGAAGCAGTCTGTTCCAACACTTCAATTCACTGTGCGAAGTGAAAGGAGTGTTGCTTCACTTTGTAAATGCTGTCCTTTCCGAGAAAATCACTTTCCTTTGAAAGTGCCTTAAGCTACTTACAAGCATTCAACAGAAATTCACATGCGTTTCACTGAAAGAGAAGCAGTCTGTTCCAACACTTCAGTTCACTGTGCGAAGTGAATGGACTGTTGCTTCACTACTAAATGCTGTCCTTTCCGAGAAAATCACTTTCCTTTGAAAGTGCCTTAAGCTACTTACAAGCATTCAACAGAAATTCACATGCGTTTCACTGAAAGAGAAGCAGTCTGTTCCAACACTTCAGTTCACTGTGCGAACTGAATGGAGTGTTGCTTCACTTTCTAAATGCTGTCCTTTCAGAGAAAATCACTTTCCTTTGAAAGTGCCTTAAGCTACTTACAAGCATTCAACAGAAATTCACATGCATTTCACTGAAAGAGAAGCAGTCTGTTCCAACACTTCAATTCACTGTGCGAAGTGAATGGAGTGTTGCTTCACTTTCTAAATGCTGTCCTTTCAGAGAAAATCACTTTCCTTTGAAAGTGCCTTAAGCTACTTACAAGGATTCAACAGAAATTCACATGCTTTTCACTGAAAGAGAAGCAGTCTGTTCCAACACTTCAATTCACTGTGCGAAGTGAATGGAGTGTTGCTTCACTTTCTAAATGCTGTCCTTTCAGAGAAAATCACTTTCCTTTGAAAGTGCCTTAAGCTACTTACAAGCATTCAACAGAAATTCACATGCTTTTCACTGAAAGAGAAGCAGTCTGTTCCAACACTTCAATTCACTGTGCGAAGTGAATGGAGTGTTGCTTCACTTTCTAAATGCTGTCCTTTCAGAGAAAATCACTTTCCTTTGAATGTGCCTTAAGCAACTGACAAGCATTCACAAAAAACTCATATCTGTTTCTCTGAAAGAGAAGTAGTCTGTTCCAACACTTCAATTCACTGTGCGTTGTGAATGAAGTGTTGCTTCACTTTTTAAATGCTGTCCTTTCAGAGAAAATCACTTTCCTTTGAAAGTGCCTTAAGCTACTTACAAGCATTCAACAGAAATTCACATGCATTTCACTGAAAGAGAAGCAGTCTGTTCTAACACTTCAATTCACTGTGCGAACTGAATGGAGTGTGGCTTCACTTCCTAAATGCTGTCCTTTCAGAGAAAATCACTTTCCTTTGAAAGTGCCTTAAGCTACTTACAAGCATTCAACAGAAATTCACATGCATTTCACTGAAAGAGAAGCAGTCTGTTCCAACACTTCAATTCACTGTGCGAAGTGAATGGAGTGTTGCTTCACTTTGTAAATGCTGTCCTTTCAGAGAAAATCACTTTCCTTTGAAAGTGCCTTAAGCTACTTACAAGCATTCACAAAAGACTCATATCTGTTTCTCTGAAAGAGAAGTAGTCTGTTCCAACACTTCAATTCACTGGGCGTTGTGAATGGAGTGTTGCTTCACTTTCTAAATGCTGTCCTTTCAGAGAAAATCACTTTCCTTTGAAAGTGCCTTAAGCTACTCATAAGCATTCAACAGAAATACACATGTGTTTCTCTGAAAGAGAAGCAGACTGTTCCAACACTCCAATTCACAGTGCGAAGTGAATGGAGTGTTTCTTCACTTTGTAAATGCTGTCCTTTCAGAGAAAATCACTTTCCTTTGAAAGTGCCTTAAGCTACTCATAAGCATTCAACAGAAATACACATGCGTTTCTCTGAAAGAGAAGCACTCTGTTCCAACACTTCAATTCACAGTGCGAAGTGAATGAAGTGTTGCTTCACTTTCTAAATGCTGTCCTTTCAGAGAAAATCACTTTCCTTTGAAAGTGCCTTAAGCTACTTACAAGCATTCAACAGAAATTCACATGCGTTTCACTGAAAGAGAAGCAGTCTGTTCCAACACTTCAATTCACTGTGCGAAGTGAATGGAGTATTGCTTCACTTTCTAAATGCTGTCCTTTCAGAGAAAATCACTTTCCTTTGAAAGTGCCTTAAGCTACTTACAAGCATTCAACAGAAATTCACATGCATTTCACTGAAAGAGAAGCAGTCTGTTCCAACACTTCAATTCACTGTGCGAAGTGAATGGAGTGTTGCTTCACTTTGTAAATGCTGTCCTTTCCGAGAAAATCACTTTCCTTTGAAAGTGCCTTAAGCTACTTACAAGCATTCAACAGAAATTCACATGCGTTTCACTGAAAGAGAAGCAGTCTGTTCCAACACTTCAGTTCACTGTGCGAAGTGAATGGACTGTTGCTTCACTACTAAATGCTGTCCTTTCCGAGAAAATCACTTTCCTTTGAAAGTGCCTTAAGCTACTTACAAGCATTCAACAGAAATTCACATGCGTTTCACTGAAAGAGAAGCAGTCTGTTCCAACACTTCAGTTCACTGTGCGAACTGAATGGAGTGTTGCTTCACTTTCAAATGCTGTCCTTTCAGAGAAAATCACTTTCCTTTGAAAGTGCCTTAAGCTACTTACAAGCATTCAACAGAAATTCACATGCATTTCACTGAAAGAGAAGCAGTCTGTTCCAACACTTCAATTCACTGTGCGAAGTGAATGGAGTGTTGCTTCACTTTCTAAATGCTGTCCTTTCAGAGAAAATCACTTTCCTTTGAAAGTGCCTTAAGCTACTTACAAGCATTCAACAGAAATTCACATGCTTTTCACTGAAAGAGAAGCAGTCTGTTCCAACACTTCAATTCACTGTGCGAAGTGAATGGAGTGTTGCTTCACTTTCTAAATGCTGTCCTTTCAGAGAAAATCACTTTCCTTTGAATGTGCCTTAAGCTACTGACAAGCATTCACAAAAAACTCATATCTGTTTCTCTGAAAGAGAAGTAGTCTGTTCCAACACTTCAATTCACTGTGCGTTGTGAATGAAGTGTTGCTTCACTTTCTAAATGCTGTCCTTTCAGAGAAAATCACTTTCCTTTGAAAGTGCCTTAAGCTACTTACAAGGATTCACAAAAAACTCATATCTGTTTCTCTGAAAGAGAAGTAGTCTGTTCCAACACTTCAATTCACTGTGCGTTGTGAATGGAGTGTTGCTTCACTTTCTAAATGCTGTCCTTTCAGAGAAAACCACTTTCCTTTGAAAGTGCCTTAAGCCACTCATAAGCATTCAACAGAAATACAAATGCGTTTCTCTGAACGAGAAGCAGTCTGTTCCAACACTTCAATTCACAGTGCGAAGTGAATGGAGTGTTGCTTCACTTTGTAAATGCTGTGCTTTCAGAGAAAATCACTTTCCTTTGAAAATTCTTTAATCTACTTACAAGCATTCAACAGAAATTCACATGCGTTTCTCTGAAAGAGAAGCAGTCTGTTCCAACACTTCAATTCACAGTGCGAAGTGAATGGAGTGTTGCTTCACTTTCTAAATGCTGTCCATTCAGAGAAAATCACTTTCCTTTGAATGTGCCTTAAGCTACTTACAAGAATTCACAAAAAAACTCATATCTGTTTCTCTGAAAGAGAAGTAGTCTGTTCCAACACTTCAATTCACTGTGCGAAGTGAATGGAGTGTTGCTTCACTTTCTAAATGCTGTCCTTTCAGAGAAAATCACTTTCCTTCGTAAGTGCCTTAAGCTACTTACAAGCATTCACAAGAAACTCACATGCATTTTTCTGAAAGAGAAGCAGTCTGTTCCAACACTTCAATTCACTGTGAGAAGTGAATGGAGTGTTGCTTCACTTTCTAAATGCTCTCCTTTTAGAGAAAATCACTCTCTTTTGAAACTGCCTTAAGCTACTTACAAACACTCACAAGAAACTCACATCTGTTTCTCTGAAAGAGAAGAAGTCTGTTCCAACACTTCAATTCACTGTGCGTAGTGAATGGAGTGTTTCTTCACTTTCTAAATGCTGTAGTTTCAGAGAAAATCACTTTCTTTTCAAAGTGCCTTAAGCTACTTACAAGCATTTAACAGAAATTCACATGCGTTTCTCTGAAAAAGAAGCAGTCTGTTCCAACACTTCAATTCACTGTGCGAAGTGAATGGAGTGTTGCTTCACTTTCAAAATCCTGTCCTTTCAGAGAAAATCAGTTTCCTTTGAAAGTGCCTTAAGCTACTTACAAGCATTCAACAGAAATTCACATGCGTTTCTCTGAAAGAGACGCAGTCTGTTCCAACACTTCAATTCACTATGTGAAGTGAATGGAGTGTTGCTTCACTTTCTAAATGCTTTCCTTTCAGAGAAAATCACTTTCCTTTGAAAGTGCCTTAAGCTACTTACAAGCATTCAACAGAAATTCACATGCATTTCACTGAAAGAGAAGCAGTCTGATCCAACACTTCAATTCACTGTGCGAAGTGAATGGAGTGTTGCTTCACTTTCTAAATGCTGTCCTTTCAGAGAAAATCACTTTCCTTTGAAAGTGCCTTAAGCTACTTACAAGCATTCAACAGAAATTCACATGCTTTTCACTGAAAGAGAAGCAGTCTGTTCCAACACTTCAATTCACTGTGCGAAGTGAATGGAGTGTTGCTTCACTTTCTAAATGCTGTCCTTTCAGAGAAAATCACTTTCCTTTGAATGTGCCTTAAGCTACTGACAAGCATTCACAAAAAACTCATATCTGTTTCTCTGAAAGAGAAGTAGTCTGTTCCAACACATCAATTCACTGTGCGTTGTGAATGAAGTGTTGCTTCACTTTCTAAATGCTGTCCTTTCAGAGAAAATCACTTTCCTTTGAAAGTGCCTTAAGCTACTTACAAGGATTCACAAAAAACTCATATCTGTTTCTCTGAAAGAGAAGTAGTCTGTTCCAACACTTCAATTCACTGTGCGTTGTGAATGGAGTGTTGCTTCACTTTCTAAATGCTGTCCTTTCAGAGAAAACCACTTTCCTTTGAAAGTGCCTTAAGCCACTCATAAGCATTCAACAGAAAATCAAATGCGTTTCTCTTAACGAGAAGCAGTCTGTTCCAACACTTCAATTCACAGTGCGAAGTGAATGGAGTGTTGCTTCACTTTGTAAATGCTGTGCTTTCAGAGAAAATCACTTTCCTTTGAAAATTCTTTAATCTACTTACAAGCATTCAACAGAAATTCACATGCGTTTCTCTGAAAGAGAAGCAGTCTGTTCCAACACTTCAATTCACAGTGCGAAGTGAATGGAGTGTTGCTTCACTTTCTAAATGCTGTCCATTCAGAGAAAATCACTTTCCTTTGAATGTGCCTTAAGCTACTTACAAGAATTCACAAAAAAACTCATATCTGTTTCTCTGAAAGAGAAGTAGTCTGTTCCAACACTTCAATTCACTGTGCGAAGTGAATGGAGTGTTGCTTCACTTTCTAAATGCTGTCCTTTCAGAGAAAATCACTTTCCTTCGTAAGTGCCTTAAGCTACTTACAAGCATTCACAAGAAACTCACATGCATTTTTCTGAAAGAGAAGCAGTCTGTTCCAACACTTCAATTCACTGTGAGAAGTGAATGGAGTGTTGCTTCACTTTCTAAATGCTCTCCTTTTAGAGAAAATCACTCTCTTTTGAAACTGCCTTAAGCTACTTACAAACACTCACAAGAAACTCACATCTGTTTCTCTGAAAGAGAAGAAGTCTGTTCCAACACTTCAATTCACTGTGCGTAGTGAATGGAGTGTTTCTTCACTTTCTAAATGCTGTAGTTTCAGAGAAAATCACTTTCTTTTCAAAGTGCCTTAAGCTACTTACAAGCATTTAACAGAAATTCACATGCGTTTCTCTGAAAAAGAAGCAGTCTGTTCCAACACTTCAATTCACTGTGCGAAGTGAATGGAGTGTTGCTTCACTTTCAAAATCCTGTCCTTTCAGAGAAAATCAGTTTCCTTTGAAAGTGCCTTAAGCTACTTACAAGCATTCAACAGAAATTCACATGCGTTTCTCTGAAAGAGACGCAGTCTGTTCCAACACTTCAATTCACTATGTGAAGTGAATGGAGTGTTGCTTCACTTTCTAAATGCTTTCCTTTCAGAGAAAATCACTTTCCTTTGAAAGTGCCTTAAGCTACTTACAAGCATTCAACAGAAATTCACATGCATTTCACTGAAAGAGAAGCAGTCTGATCCAACACTTCAATTCACTGTGCGAAGTGAATGGAGTGTTGCTTCACTTTCTAAATGCTGTCCTTTCAGAGAAAATCACTTTCCTTTGAAAGTGCCTTAAGCTACTTACAAGCATTCACAAAAAACTCATATCTGTTTCTCTGAAAGAGAAGTAGTCTGTTCCAACACTTCAATTCACTGTGCGTTGTTAATGGAGTGTTGCTTCACTTTCTAAATGCTGTCCTTTCAGAGAAAATCAGTTTCCTTTGAAAGTGCCTTAAGCTACTTACAAGCATTCAACAGAAATTCACATGCGTTTCACTGAAAGAGAAGCAGTCTGTTCCAACACTTCAATTCACTGTGCGAAGTGAATGGAGTGTTGCTTCACTTTCTAAATGCTGTCCTTTCAGAGAAAATCACTTTCCTTTGAAAGTGCCTTAAGCTACTTACAAGCATTCAACAGAAATTCACATGCATTTCACTGAAAGAGAAGCAATCTGTTCCAACACTTCAATTCACTGTGCGAAGTGAATGGAGTGTTTCTTCACTTTGTAAATGGTGTCCTTTCAGAGAAAATCACTTTCCTTTGAAAGTGCCTTAAGCTACTTACAAGCATTCACAAAAAACTCATATCTGTTTCTCTGAAAGAGAAGTAGTCTGTTCCAACACTTCAATTCACTGTGCGTTGTGAATGGAGTGTTGCTTCACTTTCTAAATGCTGTCCTTTCAGAGAAAATCACTTTCCTTTGAAAGTGCCTTAAGCTACTCATAAGCATTCAACAGAAATACACATGCGTTTCTCTGAAAGAGAAGCAGTCTGTTCCAACACTCCAATTCACAGTCCGAAGTGAATGGAGTGTTTCTTCACTTTGTAAATGCTGTCCTTTCAGAGAAAATCACTTTCCTTTGAAAGTGCCTTAAGCTACTCATAAGCATTCAACAGAAATACACATGCGTTTCTCTGAAAGAGAAGCACTCTGTTCCAACACTTCAATTCACAGTGCGAAGTGAATGGAGTGTTGCTGCACTTTCTAAATGCTGTTCTTTCAGAGAAAATCAGTTTCCTTTGAAAGTGCCTTAAGCTACTTACAAGCATTCAACAGAAATTCACATGCGTTTCTCTGAAAAAGAAGCAGTCTGTTCCAACATTTCAATTCACTGTGCGAAGTGAATGGAGTGTTGCTTCACTTTCAAAATCCTTTCCTTTCAGAGAAAATCAGTTTCCTTTGAAAGTGCCTTAAGCTACTTACAAGCATTCAACAGAAATTCACATGCGTTTCTCTGAAAGAGACGCAGTCTGTTCCAACACTTCAATTTACTATGTGAAGTGAATGGAGTGTTGCTTCACTTTCTAAATGCTGTCCTTTCAGAGAAAATCACTTTCCTTTGAAAGTGCCTTAAGCTACTTACAAGCATTCAACAGAAATTCACATGCGTTTCACTGAAAGAGAAGCAGTCTGTTCCAACACTTCAATTCACTGTGCGAAGTGAATGGAGTGTTGCTTCACTTTCTAAATGCTGTCCTTTCCGAGAAAATCACTTTCCTTTGAAAGTGCCTTAAGCTCCTTACAAGCATACACAAAAAACTCATATCTGTTTCTCTGAAAGAGAAGTAGTCTGTTCCAACACTTCAGTTCACTGTGCGTTGTGAATGGAGTGTTGCTTCACTTTCTAAATGCTGTCCTTTCAGAGAAAATCACTTTCCTTTGAAAGTGCCTTAAACTACTCATAAGCATTCAACAGAAATACACATGCGTTTCTCTGAAAGAGAAGCAGTCTGTTCCAACACTTCAATTCACAGTGCGAAGTGAATGGACTGTTGCTTCACTTTGTAAATGCTGTCCTTTCAGAGAAAATCACTTTCCTTTGAAAGTGCCTTAAGCTACTTACAAGCATTCAACAGAAATTCACATGCGTTTCTCTGAAAGAGAAGCAGTCTGTTCCAACACTTCAATTCACTCTGCGAAGTGAATGGAGTGTTGCTTCACATTCTAAATGCTGTCCTTTCAGAGAAAATCACTTTCCTTTGAAAGTGCATTAAGCTACTTACAAGCATTCAACAGAAATTCACATGCGTTTCTCTGAAAGAGAAGCAGTCTGTTCCAACACTTCAATTCACTGTGCCAAGTGAAAGGAGTGTTGCTTCACTTTGGAAATGCTGTCCTTTCCGAGAAAATCACTTTCCTTTGAAAGTGCCTTAAGCTACTTACAAGCATTCAACAGAAATTCACATGCGTTTCACTGAAAGAGAAGCAGTGTGTTCCAACACTTCAGTTCACTGTGCGAAGTGAATGGACTGTTGCTTCACTTTCTAAATGCTGTCCTTTCCGAGAAAATCACTTTCCTTTGAAAGTGCCTTAAGCTACTTACAAGCATTCAACAGAAATTCACATGCGTTTCACTGAAAGAGAAGCAGTCTGTTCCAACACTTCAGTTCACTGTGCGAACTGAATGGAGTGTTGCTTCACTTTCTAAATGCTGTCCTTTCAGAGAAAATCACTTTCCTTTGAAAGTGCCTTAAGCTACTTACAAGCATTCAACAGAAATTCACATGCATTTCACTGAAAGAGAAGCAGTCTGTTCCAACACTTCAATTCACTGTGCGAAGTGAATGGAGTGTTGCTTCACTTTCTAAATGCTGTCCTTTCAGAGAAAATCACTTTCCTTTGAATGTGCCTTAAGCTACTGACAAGCATTCACAAAAAACTCATATCTGTTTCTCTGAAAGAGAAGTAGTCTGTTCCAACACTTCAATTCACTGTGCGTTGTGAATGAAGTGTTGCTTCACTTTCTAAATGCTGTCCTTTCAGAGAAATCACTTTCCTTTGAAAGTGCCTTAAGCTACTTACAAGGATTCACAAAAAACTCATATCTGTTTCTCTGAAAGAGAAGTAGTCTGTTCCAACACTTCAATTCACTGTGCGTTGTGAATGGAGTGTTGCTTCACTTTCTAAATGCTGTCCTTTCAGAGAAAACCACTTTCCTTTGAAAGTGCCTTAAGCCACTCATAAGCATTCAACAGAAATACAAATGCGTTTCTCTGAACGAGAAGCAGTCTGTTCCAACACTTCAATTCACAGTGCGAAGTGAATGGACCTTTGCTTCACTTTGTAAATGCTGTGCTTTCAGAGAAAATCACTTTCCTTTGAAAATTCTTTAATCTACTTACAAGCATTCAACAGAAATTCACATGCGTTTCTCTGAAAGAGAAGCAGTCTGTTCCAACACTTCAATTCACAGTGCGAAGTGAATGGAGTGTTGCTTCACTTTCTAAATGCTGTCCTTTCAGAGAAAATCACTTTCCTTTGAATGTGCCTTAAGCTACTTACAAGAATTCACAAAAAAACTCATATCTGTTTCTCTGAAAGAGAAGTAGTCTGTTCCAACACTTCAATTCACTGTGCGAAGTGAATGGAGTGTTGCTTCACTTTCTAAATGCTGTCCTTTCAGAGAAAATCACTTTCCTTCGTAAGTGCCTTAAGCTACTTACAAGCATTCACAAGAAACTCACATGCATTTTTCTGAAAGAGAAGCAGTCTGTTCCAACACTTCAATTCACTGTGAGAAGTGAATGGAGTGTTGCTTCACTTTCTAAATGCTCTCCTTTTAGAGAAAATCACTCTCTTTTGAAACTGCCTTAAGCTACTTACAAACACTCACAAGAAACTCACATCTGTTTCTCTGAAAGAGAAGAAGTCTGTTCCAACACTTCAATTCACTGTGCGTAGTGAATGGAGTGTTTCTTCACTTTCTAAATGCTGTAGTTTCAGAGAAAATCACTTTCTTTTCAAAGTGCCTTAAGCTACTTACAAGCATTTAACAGAAATTCACATGCGTTTCTCTGAAAAAGAAGCAGTCTGTTCCAACACTTCAATTCACTGTGCGAAGTGAATGGAGTGTTGCTTCACTTTCAAAATCCTGTCCTTTCAGAGAAAATCAGTTTCCTTTGAAAGTGCCTTAAGCTACTTACAAGCATTCAACAGAAATTCACATGCGTTTCTCTGAAAGAGACGCAGTCTGTTCCAACACTTCAATTCACTATGTGAAGTGAATGGAGTGTTGCTTCACTTTCTAAATGCTTTCCTTTCAGAGAAAATCACTTTCCTTTGAAAGTGCCTTAAGCTACTTACAAGCATTCAACAGAAATTCACATGCATTTCACTGAAAGAGAAGCAGTCTGTTCCAACACTTCAATTCACTGTGCGAAGTGAATGGAGTGTTGCTTCACTTTCTAAATGCTGTCCTTTCAGAGAAAATCACTTTCCTTTGAAAGTGCCTTAAGCTACTTACAAGCATTCACAAAAAACTCATATCTGTTTCTCTGAAAGAGAAGTAGTCTGTTCCAACACTTCAATTCACTGTGCGTTGTTAATGGAGTGTTGCTTCACTTTCTAAATGCTGTCCTTTCAGAGAAAATCAGTTTCCTTTGAAAGTGCCTTAAGCTACTTACAAGCATTCAACAGAAATTCACATGCGTTTCACTGAAAGAGAAGCAGTCTGTTCCAACACTTCAATTCACTGTGCGAAGTGAATGGAGTGTTGCTTCACTTTCTAAATGCTGTCCTTTCAGAGAAAATCATTTTCCTTTGAAAGTGCCTTAAGCTACTTACAAGCATTCAACAGAAATTCACATGCATTTCACTGAAAGAGAAGCAATCTGTTCCAACACTTCAATTCACTGTGCGAAGTGAATGGAGTGTTTCCTCACTTTGTAAATGGTGTCCTTTCAGAGAAAATCACTTTCCTTTGAAAGTGCCTTAAGCTACTTACAAGCATTCACAAAAAACTCATATCTGTTTCTCTGAAAGAGAAGTAGTCTGTTCCAACACTTCAATTCACTGTGCGTTGTGAATGGAGTGTTGCTTCACTTTCTAAATGCTGTCCTTTCAGAGAAAATCACTTTCCTTTGAAAGTGCCTTAAGCTACTCATAAGCATTCAACAGAAATACACATGCGTTTCTCTGAAAGAGAAGCAGTCTGTTCCAACACTCCAATTCACAGTGCGAAGTGAATGGAGTGTTTCTTCACTTTGTAAATGCTGTCCTTTCAGAGAAAATCACTTTCCTTTGAAAGTGCCTTAAGCTACTCATAAGCATTCAACAGAAATACACATGCGTTTCTCTGAAAGAGAAGCACTCTGTTCCAACACATCAATTCACAGTGCGAAGTGAATGGAGTGTTGCTTCACTTTCTAAATGCTGTCCTTTCAGAGAAAATCAGTTTCCTTTGAAAGTGCCTTAAGCTACTTACAAGCATTCAACAGAAATTCACATGCGTTTCTCTGAAAAAGAAGCAGTCTGTTCCAACACTTCAATTCACTGTGCGAAGTGAATGGAGTGTTGCTTCACTTTCAAAATCCTTTCCTTTCAGAGAAAATCAGTTTCCTTTGAAAGTGCCTTAAGCTACTTACAAGCATTCAACAGAAATTCACATGCGTTTCTCTGAAAGAGACGCAGTCTGTTCCAACACTTCAATTTACTATGTGAAGTGAATGGAGTGTTGCTTCACTTTCTAAATGCTGTCCTTTCAGAGAAAATCACTTTCCTTTGAAAGTGCCTTAAGCTACTTACAAGCATTCAACAGAAATTCACATGCGTTTCACTGAAAGAGAAGCAGTCTGTTCCAACACTTCAATTCACTGTGTGAAGTGAATGGAGTGTTGCTTCACTTTCTAAATGCTGTCCTTTCCGAGAAAATCACTTTCCTTTGAAAGTGCCTTAAGCTACTTACAAGCATACACAAAAAACTCATATCTGTTTCTCTGAAAGAGAAGTAGTCTGTTCCAACACTTCAGTTCACTGTGCGTTGTGAATGGAGTGTTGCTTCACTTTCTAAATGCTGTCCTTTCAGAGAAAATCACTTTCCTTTGAAAGTGCCTTAAACTACTCATAAGCATTCAACAGAAATACACATGCGTTTCTCTGAAAGAGAAGCAGTCTGTTCCAACACTTCAATTCACAGTGCGAAGTGAATGGACTGTTGCTTCACTTTGTAAATGCTGTCCTTTCAGAGAAAATCACTTTCCTTTGAAAGTGCCTTAAGCTACTTACAAGCATTCAACAGAAATTCACATGCGTTTCTCTGAAAGAGAAGCAGTCTGTTCCAACACTTCAATTCACTCTGCGAAGTGAATGGAGTGTTGCTTCACATTCTAAATGCTGTCCTTTCAGAGAAAATCACTTTCCTTTGAAAGTGCATTAAGCTACTTACAAGCATTCAACAGAAATTCACATGCGTTTCTCTGAAAGAGAAGCACTCTGTTCCAACACTTCAATTCACTATGTGAAGTGAATGGAGTGTTGCTTCACTTTAAGAATGCTGTCCTTTCAGAGAAAATCACTTTCCTTTGAAAGTGCCTTAAGCTACTTACAAGCATTCAACAGATATTCACATGCGTTTCACTGAAAGAGAAGCAGTCTGTTCCAACACTTCAATTCACTGAGTGAAGTGAATGGAGTGTTGCTTCACTTTCTAAATGCTGTCCTTTCAGAGAAAATCACTTTCCTTTGAAAGTGCCTTAAGCTACTTAGAAGCATTCAACAGAAATTCACATGCGTTTCTCTGAAAGAGAAGTAGTCTGTTCCAACACTTCAATTCACTGTGCGAAGTGAATGGAGTGTTGCTTCACTTTCTAAATACTGTCCTTTCAGAGAAAATCACTTTCCTTTGAAAGTGCATTAAACTACTTACAAGCATTCAACAGAAATTCACATGCGTTTCTCTGAAAGAGAAGCAGTCTGTTCCAACACTTTAATTCACTATGTGAAGTGAATGGAGTGATGCTTCACTTTCTAAATGCTGTCCTTTCAGAGAAAATCACTTTCATTTGAAAGTGCCTTAAGCTACTTACAAGCATTCAACAGAAATTCACATGCGTTTCACTGAAAGAGAAGCAGTCTGTTCCAAGACTTCAGTTCACTGTCCGAACTGAATGGAGTGTTGCTTCACTTTCTAAATGCTGTCCTTTCAGAGAAAATCACTTTCCTTTGAAAGTGCCTTAAGCTACTTACAAGCATTCAACAGAAATTCACATGCATTTCACTGAAAGAGAAGCAGTCTGTTCCAACACTTCAATTCACTGTGCGAAGTGAATGGAGTGTTGCTTCACTTTCTAAATGCTGTCCTTTCAGAGAAAATCACTTTCCTTTGAAAGTTCCTTAAGCTACTTACAAGCATTTAACAGAAATTCACATGCGTTTCTCTGAAAAAGAAGCAGTCTGTTCCAACACTTCAATTCAGTGTGCGAAGTGAATGGAGTGTTGTTTCACTTTCTAAATGCTGTCCTTTCAGAGAAAATCACTTTCCTTTGAAAGTGCCTTAAGCCACTCATAAGCATTCAACAGAAATACACATGCGTTTCTCTGAACGAGAAGCAGTCTGTTCCAACACTACAATTCACAGTGCGAAGTGAATGGACTGTTGCTTCACTTTGTAAATGCTGTCCTTTCAGAGAAAATCACTTTCCTTTGAAAATTCCTTAATCTACTTACAAGCATTCAACAGAAATTCACATGCGTTTCTTTGAAAGAGAAGCAGTCTGTTCCAACACTTCAATTCACAGTGCGAAGTGAATGGAGTGTTGCTTCACTTTCTAAATGCTGTCCTTTCAGAGAATATCACTTTCCTTTGAAAGTGCCTTAAGCTACTTACAAGCATTCAACAGAAATTCACATGCGTTTCACTGAAAGAGAAGCAGTCTGTTCCAACACTTCAATTCACTGTGCGAAGTGAATGGAGTGTTGCTTCACTTTCTAAATGCTGTCCTTTCAGAGAAAATCACTTTCCTTTGAAAGTGCCTTAAGCTACTCATAAGCATTCAACAGCAATACACATGCGTTTCTCTGAAAGAGAAGCAGTCTGTTCCAACACTTCAATTCACAGTGCGAAGTGAATGGACTGTTGCTTCACTTTGTAAATGCTGTCCTTTCAGAGAAAATCACTTTCCTTTGAAAGTGCCTTAAGCTACTTACAAGCATTCAACAGAAATTCACATGCGTTTCACTAAAAGAGAAGCAGTCTGTTCCAACACTTCAATTCACTGTGCGAAGTGAATGGAGTGTTGCTTCACTTTCTAAATGCTGTCCTTTCAGAGAAAATCACTTTCCTTTGAAAGTGCCTTAAGCTACTTACAAGTATTCAACAGAAATTCACATGCAATTCACTGAAGGAGAAGCAGTCTGTTCCAACACTTCAATTCACTGTGCGAAGTGAATGGAGTGTTGCTTCACTTTCTAAATGCTGTCCTTTCAGAGAAAATCACTTTCCTTTGAAAGTGCATTAAGCTACTTACAAGCATACACAAAAAACTCTTATCTGTTTCTCTGAAAGAGAAGTAGTCTGTTCCAACAATTCAATTCACTGTGCGTTGTGAATGGAGTGTTGCTTCACTTTGTAAATGCTGTCCTTTCAGAGAAAATCACTTTCCTTTGAAAGTGCCTTAAGCTACTCATAAGCATTTAACAGAAATACACATGCGTTTCTCTGAAAGAGAAGCAGTCTGTTCCAACACTTCAATTCACAGTGCGAAGTGAATGGACTGATGCTTCACTTTGTAAATGCTGTCCTTTCAGAGACAATCACTTTCCTTTGAAAGTGCCTTAAGCTACTTACAAGCATTCAACAGAAATTCACATGCGTTTCTCTGAAAGAGAAGCAGTCTGTTCCAACACTTCAATTCACTGTGCGAAGTGAATGGAGTGTTGCTTCACTTTCTAAATGCTGTCCTTTCAGAGAAAATCACTTTCCTTTGAAAGTGCCTTAAGCTACTCATAAGCATTCAACAGAAATTCACATGCGTTTCCCTGAAAGAGAAGCAGTCTGTTCCAACACTTCAATTCACTGTGCGAAGTGAATGGAGTGTTGCTTCACTTTCTAAATGCTGTCCTTTCAGAGAAAATCACTTTCCTTTGAAAGTGCCTTAAGCTACTTACAAGGATTCACAAAAAACTCATATCTGTTTCTCTGAAAGAGAAGTAGTCTGTTCCAACACTTCAATTCACTGTGCGTTGTGAATGGAGTGTTGCTTCACTTTCTAAATGCTGTCCTATCAGAGAAAACCACTTTCCTTTGAAAGTGCCTTAAGCCACTCATAAGCATTCAACAGAAATACACATGCGTTTCTCTGAACGAGAAGCAGTCTGTTCCAACACTTCAATTCACAGTGCGAAGTGAATGGACTGTTGCTTCACTTTGTAAATGCTGTGCTTTCACAGAAAATCACTTTCCTTTGAAAATTCCTTAATCTACTTACAAGCATTCAACAGAAATTCACATGCGTTTCTCTGAAAGAGAAGCAGTCTGTTCCAACACTTCAATTCACAGTGCGAAGTGAATGGAGTGTTGCTTCACTTTCTAAATGCTGTCCTTTCAGAGAAAATCACTTTCCTTTGAATGTGCCTTAAGCTACTTACAAGCATTCACAAAAAAACTCATATCTGTTTCTCTGAAAGAGAAGTAGTCTGTTCCAACACTTCAATTCACTGTGCGAAGTGAATGGAGTGTTGCTTCACTTTCTAAATGCTGTCCTTTCAGAGAAAATCACTTTCCTTCGTAAGTGCCTTAAGCTACTTACAAGCATTCACAAGAAACTCACATGCATTTTTCTGAAAGAGAAGCAGTCTGTTCCAACACTTCAATTCACTGTGAGAAGTGAATGGAGTGTTGCTTCACTTTCTAAATGCTCTCCTTTTAGAGAAAATCACTCTCTTTTGAAACTGCCTTAAGATACTTACAAGCACTCACAAGAAACTCACATCTGTTTCTCTGAAAGAGAAGAAGTCTGTTCCAACACTTCAATTCACTGTGCGAAGTGAATGGAGTGTTTCTTCACTTTCTAAATGCTGTAGTTTCAGAGAAAATCACTTTCCTTTCAAAGTGCCTTAAGCTACTTACAAGCATTTAACAGAAATTCACATGCGTTTCTCTGAAAAAGAAGCAGTCTGTTCCAACACTTCAATTCACTGTGCGAAGTGAATGGAGTGTTGCTTCACTTTCAAAATCCTGTCCTTCCAGAGAAAATCAGTTTCCTTTGAAAGTGCCTTAAGCTACTTACAAGCATTCACAAAAAACTCATATCTGTTTCTCTGAAAGAGAAGTAGTCTGTTCCAACACTTCAATTCACTGTGCATTGTTAATGGAGTGTTGCTTCACTTTCTAAATGCTGTCCTTTCAGAGAAAACCACTTTCCTTTGAAAGTGCCTTAAGCCACTCATAAGCATTCAACAGAAATACACATGCGTTTCTCTGAACGAGAAGCAGTCTGTTCCAACACTTCAATTCACAGTGCGAAGTGAATGGACTGTTGCTTCACTTTGTAAATGCTGTCCTTTCAGAGAAAATCACTTTCCTTTGAAAATTCCTTAATCTACTTACAAGCATTCAACAGAAATTCACATGCGTTTCTCTGAAAGAGAAGCAGTCTGTTCCAACACTTCAATTTACAGTGCGAAGTGAATGGAGTGTTGCTTCACTTTCTAAATGCTGTCTTTTCAGAGAAAATCACTTTCCTTTGAAAGTGCCTTAAGCTACTTACAAGCATTCACAAAAAAACTCATATCTGATTCTCTGAAAGAGAAGTAGTCTGTTCCAACACTTCAATTCACTGTGCGTAGTGAATGGAGTGTTGCTTCACTTTCTAAATGCTGTCCTTTCAGAGAAAATCACTTTCCTTTGAAAGTGCCTTAAGCTACTTACAAGCATTCACAAGAAACTCACATGCATTTTACTGAAAGAGAAGCAGTCTGCTCCAAAATTTCAGTTTACTGTGAGAAGTGAATGGAGTGTTGCTTCACTTTCTAAATGCTCTCCTTTTAGAGAAAATCACTCTCTTTTGAAACTGCCTTAAGCTACTTACAAGCATTTACAAGAAAATCACATCTGTTTCTCTGAAAGAGAAGCAGTCTGTTCCAACACTTCAATTCACTGTGCGAAGTGAATGGAGTGTTGCTTCACTTTCTAAATGCTGTCCTTTCAGAGAAAATCACTTTCCTTTGAAAGTGCCTTAAGCTACTTACAAGCATTCAACAGAAATTCACATGCGTTTCTCTGAAAAAGAAGCAGTCTGTTCCAACACTTCAATTCACTGTGCGAAGTGAATGGAGTGTTGCTTCACTTTGTAAATGCTGTCCTTTCCGAGAAAATCACTTTCCTTTGAAAGTGCCTTAAGCTACTTACAAGCATTCAACAGAAATTCACATGCGTTTCACTGAAAGAGAAGCAGTCTGTTCCAACACTTCAGTTCACTGTGCGAAGTGAATGGACTGTTGCTTCACTTTCTAAATGCTGTCCTTTCAGAGAAAATCACTTTCCTTTGAAAGTGCCTTAAGCTACTCATAAGCATTCAACAGAAATACACATGCGTTTCTCTGAAAGAGAAGCAGACTGTTCCAACACTCCAATTCACAGTGCGAAGTGAATGGAGTGTTTCTTCACTTTGTAAATGCTGTCCTTTCAGAGAAAATCACTTTCCTTTGAAAGTGCCTTAAGCTACTCATAAGCATTCAACAGAAATACACAAGCGTTTCTCTGAAAGAGAAGCACTCTGTTCCAACACTTCAATTCACAGTGCGAAGTGAATGAAGTGTTGCTTCACTTTCTAAATGCTGTCCTTTCAGAGAAAATCACTTTCCTTTGAAAGTGCCTTAAGCTACTTACAAGCATTCAACAGAAATTCACATGCGTTTCACTGAAAGAGAAGCAGTCTGTTCCAACACTTCAGTTCGCTGTGCGAAGTGAATGGAGTATTGCTTCACTTTCTAAATGCTGTCCTTTCAGAGAAAATCACTTTCCTTTGAAAGTGCCTTAAGCTACTTACAAGCATTCAACAGAAATTCACATGCATTTCACTGAAAGAGAAGCAGTCTGTTCCAACACTTCAATTCACTGTGCGAAGTGAATGGAGTGTTGCTTCACTTTCTAAATGCTGTCCTTTCAGAGAAAATCACTTTCCTTTGAATGTGCCTTAAGCTACTGACAAGCATTCACAAAAAACTCATATCTGTTTCTCGGAAAGAGAAGTAGTCTGTTCCAACACTTCAATTCACTGTGCGTTGTGAATGAAGTGTTGCTTCACTTTCTAAATGCTGTCCTTTCAGAGAAAATCACTTTCCTTTGAAAGTGCCTTAAGCTACTTACAAGCATTCAACAGAAATTCACATGCATTTCACTGAAAGGGAAGCAGTCTGTTCCAACACTTAAATTCACTGTGCGAGGTGAATGGAGTGTTGCTTCACTTTCTAAATGCTGTCCTTTCAGAGAAAATCACTTTCCTTTGAAAGTGCCTTAAGCTACTTACAAGGATTCACAAAAAACTCATATCTGTTTCTCTGAAAGAGAAGTAGTCTGTTCCAACACTTCAATTCACTGTGCGTTGTGAATGGAGTGTTGCTTCACTTTCTAAATGCTGTCCTTTCAGAGAAAACCACTTTCCTTTGAAAGTGCCTTAAGCCACTCATAAGCATTCAACAGAAATACAAATGCGTTTCTCTGAACGAGAAGCAGTCTGTTCCAACACTTCAATTCACAGTGCGAAGTGAATGGAGTGTTGCTTCACTTTCTAAATGCTGTCCTTTCAGAGAAAATCACTTTCCTTTGAAAATTCCTTAATCTACTTACAAGCATTCAACAGAAATTCACATGCGTTTCTCTGAAAGAGAAGCAGTCTGTTCCAACACTTCAATTTACAGTGCGAAGTGAATGGAGTGTTGCTTCACTTTCTAAATGCTGTCTTTTCAGAGAAAATCACTTTCCTTTGAAAGTGCCTTAAGCTACTTACAAGCATTCACAAAAAAACTCATATCTGATTCTCTGAAAGAGAAGTAGTCTGTTCCAACACTTCAATTCACTGTGCGTAGTGAATGGAGTGTTGCTTCACTTTCTAAATGCTGTCCTTTCAGAGAAAATCACTTTCCTTTGAAAGTGCCTTAAGCTACTTACAAGCATTCACAAGAAACTCACATGCATTTTACTGAAAGAGAAGCAGTCTGTTCCAAAACTTCAGTTTACTGTGAGAAGTGAATGGAGTGTTGCTTCACTTTCTAAATGCTCTCCTTTTAGAGAAAATCACTCTCTTTTGAAACTGCCTTAAGCTACTTACAAGCATTTACAAGAAACTCACATCTGTTTCTCTGAAAGAGAAGCAGTCTGTTCCAACACTTCAATTCACTGTGCGAAGTGAATGGAGTGTTGCTTCACTTTCTAAATGCTGTCCTTTCAGAGAAAATCACTTTCCTTTGAAAGTGCCTTAAGCTACTTACAAGCATTCAACAGAAATTCACATGCGTTTCACTGAAAGAGAAGCAGTCTGTTCCAACACTTCAGTTCACTGTGCGAACAGAATGGAGTGTTGCTTCACTTTCTAAATGCTGTCCTTTCAGAGAAAATCACTTTCCTTTGAAAGTGCCTTAAGCTACTTACAAGCATTCAACAGAAATTCACATGCATTTCACTGAAAGAGAAGCAGTCTGTTCCAACACTTCAATTCACTGTGCGAAGTGAATGGAGTGTTGCTTCACTTTCTAAATGCTGTCCTTTCAGAGAAAATCACTTTCCTTTGAAAGTGCCTTAAGCTACTTACAAGCATTCAACAGAAATTCACATGCATTTCACTGAAAGTGAAGCAGTCTTTTCCAACACTTCAATTCACTGTGCGAACTGAATGGAGTGTTGCTTCACTTCCTAAATGCTGTCCTTTCAGAGAAAATCACTTTCCTTTGAAAGTGCCTTAAGCTACTTACAAGCATTCAACAGAAATTCACATGCATTTCACTGAAAGAGAAGCAGTCTGTTCCAACACTTCAATTCACTGTGCGAAGTGAATGGAGTGTTGCTTCACTTTGTAAATGCTGTCCTTTCAGAGAAAATCACTTTCCTTTGAAAGTGCCTTAAGCTACTTACAAGCATTCACAAAAAACTCATATCTGTTTCTCTGAAAGAGAAGTAGTCTGTTCCAACACTTCAATTCACTGGGCGTTGTGAATGGAGTGTTGCTTCACTTTCTAAATGCTGTCCTTTCAGAGAAAATCACTTTCCTTTGAAAGTGCCTTAAGCTACTCATAAGCATTCAACAGAAATACACATGCGTTTCTCTGAAAGAGAAGCAGACTGTTCCAACACTCCAATTCACAGTGCGAAGTGAATGGAGTGTTTCTTCACTTTGTAAATGCTGTCCTTTCAGAGAAAATCACTTTCCTTTGAAAGTGCCTTAAGCTACTCATAAGCATTCAACAGAAATACACATGCGTTTCTCTGAAAGAGAAGCACTCTGTTCCAACACTTCAATTCACAGTGCGAAGTGAATGAAGTGTTGCTTCACTTTCTAAATGCTGTCCTTTCAGAGAAAATCACTTTCCTTTGAAAGTGCCTTAAGCTACTTACAAGCATTCAACAGAAATTCACATGCGTTTCACTGAAAGAGAAGCAGTCTGTTCCAACACTTCAATTCGCTGTGCGAAGTGAATGGAGTATTGCTTCACTTTCTAAATGCTGTCCTTTCAGAGAAAATCACTTTCCTTTGAAAGTGCCTTAAGCTACTTACAAACATTCAACAGAAATTCACATGCATTTCACTGAAAGAGAAGTCTGTTCCAACACTTCAATTCACTGTGCGAAGTGAATGGAGTGTTGCTTCACTTCCTAAATGCTGTCCTTTCAGAGAAAATCACTTTCCTTTGAAAGTGCCTTAAGCTACTTACAAGCATTCAACAGAAATTCACATGCATTTCACTGAAAGAGAAGCAGTCTGTTCCAACACTTCAATTCACTGTGCGAAGTGAATGGAGTGTTTCTTCACTTTGTAAATGCTGTCCTTTCCGAGAAAATCACTTTCCTTTGAAAGTGCCTGAAGCTACTTACAAGCATTCAACAGAAATTCACATGCGTTTCACTGAAAGAGAAGCAGTCTGTTCCAACACTTCAGTTCACTGTGCGAAGTGAATGGACTGTTGCTTCACTTTCTAAATGCTGTCCTTTCAGAGAAAATCACTTTCCTTTGAAAGTGCCTTAAGCTACTTACAAGCATTCAACAGAAATTCACATGCATTTCACTGAAAGAGAAGCAGTCTGTTCTAACACTTCAATTCACTGTACGAACTGAATGGAGTGTTGCTTCACTTCCTAAATGCTGTCCTTTCAGAGAAAATCACTTTCCTTTGAAAGTGCCTTAAGCTACTTACAAGCATTCAACAGAAATTCACATGCATTTCACTGAAAGAGAAGTAGTCTGTTCCAACACTTCAATTCACTGTGCGAAGTGAATGGAGTGTTGCTTCACTTTCTAAATGCTGTCCTTTCAGAGAAAATCACTTTCCTTTGAAAGTGCCTTAAGCTACTTACAAGCATTCAACAGAAATTCACATGCATTTCACTGAAAGAGAAGCAGTCTGTTCCAACACTTCAATTCACTGTGCGAAGTGAATGGAGTGTTGCTTCACTTTCTAAATGCTGTCCTTTCAGAGAAAATCACTTTCCTTTGAATGTGCCTTAAGCTACTGACAAGCATTCACAAAAAACTCATATCTGTTTCTCGGAAAGAGAAGTAGTCTGTTCCAACACTTCAATTCACTGTGCGTTGTGAATGAAGTGTTGCTTCACTTTCTAAATGCTGTCCTTTCAGAGAAAATCACTTTCCTTTGAAAGTGCCTTAAGCTACTTACAAGCATTCAACAGAAATTCACATGCATTTCACTGAAAGGGAAGCAGTCTGTTCCAACACTTAAATTCACTGTGCGAGGTGAATGGAGTGTTGCTTCACTTTCTAAATGCTGTCCTTTCAGAGAAAATCACTTTCCTTTGAAAGTGCCTTAAGCTACTTACAAGGATTCACAAAAAACTCATATCTGTTTCTCTGAAAGAGAAGTAGTCTGTTCCAACACTTCAATTCACTGTGCGTTGTGAATGGAGTGTTGCTTCACTTTCTAAATGCTGTCCTTTCAGAGAAAACCACTTTCCTTTGAAAGTGCCTTAAGCCACTCATAAGCATTCAACAGAAATACAAATGCGTTTCTCTGAACGAGAAGCAGTCTGTTCCAACACTTCAATTCACAGTGCGAAGTGAATGGACTGTTGCTTCACTTTGTAAATGCTGTGCTTTCAGAGAAAATCACTTTCCTTTGAAAATTCTTTAATCTACTTACAAGCATTCAACAGAAATTCACATGTGTTTCTCTGAAAGAGACGCAGTCTGTTCCAACACTTCAATTTACTATGTGAAGTGAATGGAGTGTTGCTTCATTTTCTAAATGCTGTCCTTTCAGAGAAAATCACTTTCCTTTGAAAGTGCCTTAAGCTACTTACAAGCATTCAACAGAAATTCACATGCGTTTCACTGAAAGAGAAGCAGTCTGTTCCAACACTTCAATTCACTGTGTGAAGTGAATGGAGTGTTGCTTCACTTTCTAAATGCTGTCCTTTCCGAGAAAATCACTTTCCTTTGAAAGTGCCTTAAGCTACTTACAAGCATACACAAAAAACTCATATCTGTTTCTCTGAAAGAGAAGTAGTCTGTTCCAACACTTCAGTTCACTGTGCGTTGTGAATGGAGTGTTGCTTCACTTTCTAAATGCTGTCCTTTCAGAGAAAATCACTTTCCTTTGAAAGTGCCTTAAACTACTCATAAGCATTCAACAGAAATACACATGCGTTTCTCTGAAAGAGAAGCAGTCTGTTCCAACACTTCAATTCACTGTGCGAAGTGAATGGAGTGTTGCTTCACTTCCTAAATGCTGTCCTTTCAGAGAAAATCACTTTCCTTTGAAAGTGCCTTAAGCTACTTACAAGCATTCAACAGAAATTCACATGCATTTCACTGAAAGAGAAGCAGTCTGTTCCAACACTTCAATTCACTGTGCGAAGTGAATGGAGTGTTTCTTCACTTTGTAAATGCTGTCCTTTCCGAGAAAATCACTTTCCTTTGAAAGTGCCTTAAGCTACTTACAAGCATTCAATAGAAATTCACATGCGTTTCACTGAAAGAGAAGCAGTCTGTTCCAACACTTCAGTTCACTGTGCGAAGTGAATGGACTGTTGCTTCACTTTCTAAATGCTGTCCTTTCAGAGAAAATCACTTTCCTTTGAAAGTGCCTTAAGCTACTTACAAGCATTCAACAGAAATTCACATGCATTTCACTGAAAGAGAAGCAGTCTGTTCTAACACTTCAATTCACTGTACGAACTGAATGGAGTGTTGCTTCACTTCCTAAATGCTGTCCTTTCAGAGAAAATCACTTTCCTTTGAAAGTGCCTTAAGCTACTTACAAGCATTCAACAGAAATTCACATGCATTTCACTGAAAGAGAAGTAGTCTGTTCCAACACTTCAATTCACTGTGCGAAGTGAATGGAGTGTTGCTTCACTTTCTAAATGCTGTCCTTTCAGAGAAAATCACTTTCCTTTGAAAGTGCCTTAAGCTACTTACAAGCATTCAACAGAAATTCACATGCATTTCACTGAAAGAGAAGCAGTCTGTTCCAACACTTCAATTCACTGTGCGAAGTGAATGGAGTGTTGCTTCACTTTCTAAATGCTGTCCTTTCAGAGAAAATCACTTTCCTTTGAATGTGCCTTAAGCTACTGACAAGCATTCACAAAAAACTCATATCTGTTTCTCGGAAAGAGAAGTAGTCTGTTCCAACACTTCAATTCACTGTGCGTTGTGAATGAAGTGTTGCTTCACTTTCTAAATGCTGTCCTTTCAGAGAAAATCACTTTCCTTTGAAAGTGCCTTAAGCTACTTACAAGCATTCAACAGAAATTCACATGCATTTCACTGAAAGGGAAGCAGTCTGTTCCAACACTTAAATTCACTGTGCGAGGTGAATGGAGTGTTGCTTCACTTTCTAAATGCTGTCCTTTCAGAGAAAATCACTTTCCTTTGAAAGTGCCTTAAGCTACTTACAAGGATTCACAAAAAACTCATATCTGTTTCTCTGAAAGAGAAGTAGTCTGTTCCAACACTTCAATTCACTGTGCGTTGTGAATGGAGTGTTGCTTCACTTTCTAAATGCTGTCCTTTCAGAGAAAACCACTTTCCTTTGAAAGTGCCTTAAGCCACTCATAAGCATTCAACAGAAATACAAATGCGTTTCTCTGAACGAGAAGCAGTCTGTTCCAACACTTCAATTCACAGTGCGAAGTGAATGGACTGTTGCTTCACTTTGTAAATGCTGTGCTTTCAGAGAAAATCACTTTCCTTTGAAAATTCTTTAATCTACTTACAAGCATTCAACAGAAATTCACATGTGTTTCTCTGAAAGAGACGCAGTCTGTTCCAACACTTCAATTTACTATGTGAAGTGAATGGAGTGTTGCTTCATTTTCTAAATGCTGTCCTTTCAGAGAAAATCACTTTCCTTTGAAAGTGCCTTAATCTACTTACAAGCATTCAACAGAAATTCACATGCGTTTCACTGAAAGAGAAGCAGTCTGTTCCAACACTTCAATTCACTGTGTGAAGTGAATGGAGTGTTGCTTCACTTTCTAAATGCTGTCCTTTCCGAGAAAATCACTTTCCTTTGAAAGTGCCTTAAGCTACTTACAAGCATACACAAAAAACTCATATCTGTTTCTCTGAAAGAGAAGTAGTCTGTTCCAACACTTCAGTTCACTGTGCGTTGTGAATGGAGTGTTGCTTCACTTTCTAAATGCTGTCCTTTCAGAGAAAATCACTTTCCTTTGAAAGTGCCTTAAACTACTCATAAGCATTCAACAGAAATACACATGCGTTTCTCTGAAAGAGAAGCAGTCTGTTCCAACACTTCAATTCACAGTGCGAAGTGAATGGACTGTTGCTTCACTTTGTAAATGCTGTCCTTTCAGAGAAAATCACTTTCCTTTGAAAGTGCCTTAAGCTACTTACAAGCATTCAACAGAAATTCACATGCGTTTCTCTGAAAGAGAAGCAGTCTGTTCCAACACTTCAATTCACTCTGCGAAGTGAATGGAGTGTTGCTTCACGTTCTAAATGCTGTCCTTTCAGAGAAAATCACTTTCCTTTGAAAGTGCATTAAGCTACTTACAAGCATTCAACAGAAATTCACATGCGTTTCTCTGAAAGAGAAGCACTCTGTTCCAACACTTCAATTCACTATGTGAAGTGAATGGAGTGTTGCTTCACTTTAAGAATGCTGTCCTTTCAGAGAAAATCACTTTCCTTTGAAAGTGCCTTAAGCTACTTACAAGCATTCAACAGATATTCACATGCGTTTCACTGAAAGAGAAGCAGTCTGTTCCAACACTTCAATTCACTGAGTGAAGTGAATGGAGTGTTGCTTCACTTTCTAAATGCTGTCCTTTCAGAGAAAATCACTTTCCTTTGAAAGTGCCTTAAGCTACTTAGAAGCATTCAACAGAAATTCACATGCGTTTCTCTGAAAGAGAAGTAGTCTGTTCCAACACTTCAATTCACTGTGCGAAGTGAATGGAGTGTTGCTTCACTTTCTAAATACTGTCCTTTCAGAGAAAATCACTTTCCTTTGAAAGTGCATTAAACTACTTACAAGCATTCAACAGAAATTCACATGCGTTTCTCTGAAAGAGAAGCAGTCTGTTCCAACACTTTAATTCACTATGTGAAGTGAATGGAGTGATGCTTCACTTTCTAAATGCTGTCCTTTCAGAGAAAATCACTTTCATTTGAAAGTGCCTTAAGCTACTTACAAGCATTCAACAGAAATTCACATGCGTTTCACTGAAAGAGAAGCAGTCTGTTCCAAGACTTCAGTTCACTGTCCGAACTGAATGGAGTGTTGCTTCACTTTCTAAATGCTGTCCTTTCAGAGAAAATCACTTTCCTTTGAAAGTGCCTTAAGCTACTTACAAGCATTCAACAGAAATTCACATGCATTTCACTGAAAGAGAAGCAGTCTGTTCCAACACTTCAATTCACTGTGCGAAGTGAATGGAGTGTTGCTTCACTTTCTAAATGCTGTCCTTTCAGAGAAAATCACTTTCCTTTGAAAGTTCCTTAAGCTACTTACAAGCATTCAACAGAAATTCACATGCATTTCACTGAAAGAGAAGCAGTCTGTTCCAACACTTCAATTCACTGTGCGAAGTGAATGGAGTGTTGCTTCACTTTCTAAATGCTGTCCTTTCAGAGAAAATCACTTTCCTTTGAATGTGCCTTAAGCTACTGACAAGCATTCACAAAAAACTCATATCTGTTTCTCTGAAAGAGAAGTAGTCTGTTCCAACACTTCAATTCACTGTGCGTTGTGAATGAAGTGTTGCTTCACTTTCTAAATGCTGTCCTTTCAGAGAAAATCACTTTCCTTTGAAAGTGCCTTAAGCTACTTACAAGGATTCACAAAAAACTCATATCTGTTTCTCTGAAAGAGAAGTAGTCTGTTCCAACACTTCAATTCACTGTGCGTTGTGAATGGAGTGTTGCTTCACTTTCTAAATGCTGTCCTTTCAGAGAAAACCACTTTCCTTTGAAAGTGCCTTAAGCCACTCATAAGCATTCAACAGAAATACAAATGCGTTTCTCTGAACGAGAAGCAGTTTGTTCCAACACTTCAATTCACAGTGCGAAGTGAATGGAGTGTTGCTTCACTTTCTAAATGCTGTCCTTTCAGAGAAAATCACTTTCCTTTGAATGTGCCTTAAGCTACTTACAAGAATTCACAAAAAAACTCATATCTGTTTCTCTGAAAGAGAAGTAGTCTGTTCCAACACTTCAATTCACTGTGCGAAGTGAATGGAGTGTTGCTTCACTTTCTAAATGCTGTCCTTTCAGAGAAAATCACTTTCCTTCGTAAGTGCCTTAAGCTACTTACAAGCATTCACAAGAAACTCACATGCATTTTTCTGAAAGAGAAGCAGTCTGTTCCAACACTTCAATTCACTGTGAGAAGTGAATGGAGTGTTGCTTCACTTTCTAAATGCTCTCCTTTCAGAGAAAATCACTCTCTTTTGAAACTGCCTTAAGCTACTTACAAACACTCACAAGAAACTCACATCTGTTTCTCTGAAAGAGAAGAAGTCTGTTCCAACACTTCAATTCACTGTGCGTAGTGAATGGAGTGTTTCTTCACTTTCTAAATGCTGTAGTTTCAGAGAAAATCACTTTCTTTTCAAAGTGCCTTAAGCTACTTACAAGCATTTAACAGAAATTCACATGCGTTTCTCTGAAAAAGAAGCAGTCTGTTCCAACACTTCAATTCACTGTGCGAAGTGAATGGAGTGTTGCTTCACTTTCAAAATCCTGTCCTTTCAGAGAAAATCAGTTTCCTTTGAAAGTGCCTTAAGCTACTTACAAGCATTCAACAGAAATTCACATGCGTTTCTCTGAAAAAGAAGCAGTCTGTTCCAACACTTCAATTCACTATGTGAAGTGAATGGAGTGTTGCTTCACTTTCTAAATGCTTTCCTTTCAGAGAAAATCACTTTCCTTTGAAAGTGCCTTAAGCTACTTACAAGCATTCAACAGAAATTCACATGCATTTCACTGAAAGAGAAGCAGTCTGTTCCAACACTTCAATTCACTGTGCGAAGTGAATGGAGTGTTGCTTCACTTTCTAAATGCTGTCCTTTCAGAGAAAATCACTTTCCTTTGAAAGTGCCTTAAGCTACTTACAAGCATTCACAAAAAACTCATATCTGTTTCTCTGAAAGAGAAGTAGTCTGTTCCAACACTTCAATTCACTGTGCGTTGTTAATGGAGTGTTGCTTCACTTTCTAAATGCTGTCCTTTCAGAGAAAATCAGTTTCCTTTGAAAGTGCCTTAAGCTACTTACAAGCATTCAACAGAAATTCACATGCGTTTCACTGAAAGAGAAGCAGTCTGTTCCAACACTTCAATTCACTGTGCGAAGTGAATGGAGTGTTGCTTCACTTTCTAAATGCTGTCCTTTCAGAGAAAATCACTTTCTTTGGAAGTGCCTTAAGCTACTTACAAGCATTCAACAGAAATTCACATGCATTTCACTGAAAGAGAAGCAATCTGTTCCAACACTTTAATTCACTGTGCGAAGTGAATGGAGTGTTTCCTCACTTTGTAAATGGTGTCCTTTCAGAGAAAATCACTTTCCTTTGAAAGTGCCTTAAGCTACTTACAAGCATTCACAAAAAACTCATATCTGTTTCTCTGAAAGAGAAGTAGTCTGTTCCAACACTTCAATTCACTGTGCGTTGTGAATGGAGTGTTGCTTCACTTTCTAAATGCTGTCCTTTCAGAGAAAATCACTTTCCTTTGAAAGTGCCTTAAGCTACTCACAAGCATTCAACAGAAATACACATGCGTTTCTCTGAAAGAGAAGCAGTCTGTTCCAACACTCCAATTCACAGTGCGAAGTGAATGGAGTGTTTCTTCACTTTGTAAATGCTGTCCTTTCAGAGAAAATCACTTTCCTTTGAAAGTGCCTTAAGCTACTCATAAGCATTCAACAGAAATACACATGCGTTTCTCTGAAAGAGAAGCACTCTGTTCCAACACTTCAATTCACAGTGCGAAGTGAATGGAGTGTTGCTTCACTTTCTAAATGCTGTCCTTTCAGAGAAAATCAGTTTCCTTTGAAAGTGCCTTAAGCTACTTACAAGCATTCAACAGAAATTCACATGCGTTTCTCTGAAAAAGAAGCAGTCTGTTCCAACACTTCAATTCACTGTGCGAAGTGAATGGAGTGTTGCTTCACTTTCAAAATCCTTTCCTTTCAGAGAAAATCAGTTTCCTTTGAAAGTGCCTTAAGCTACTTACAAGCATTCAACAGAAATTCACATGCGTTTCTCTGAAAGAGACGCAGTCTGTTCCAACACTTCAATTTACTATGTGAAGTGAATGGAGTGTTGCTTCACTTTCTAAATGCTGTCCTTTCAGAGAAAATCACTTTCCTTTGAAAGTGCCTTAAGCTACTTAGAAGCATTCAACAGAAATTCACATGCGTTTCTCTGAAAGAGAAGTAGTCTGTTCCAACACTTCAATTCACTGTGCGAAGTGAATGGAGTGTTGCTTCACTTTCTAAATACTGTCCTTTCAGAGAAAATCACTTTCCTTTGAAAGTGCATTAAACTACTTACAAGCATTCAACAGAAATTCACATGCGTTTCTCTGAAAGAGAAGCAGTCTGTTCCAACACTTTAATTCACTATGTGAAGTGAATGGAGTGATGCTTCACTTTCTAAATGCTGTCCTTTCAGAGAAAATCACTTTCATTTGAAAGTGCCTTAAGCTACTTACAAGCATTCAACAGAAATTCACATGCGTTTCACTGAAAGAGAAGCAGTCTGTTCCAAGACTTCAGTTCACTGTCCGAACTGAATGGAGTGTTGCTTCACTTTCTAAATGCTGTCCTTTCAGAGAAAATCACTTTCCTTTGAAAGTGCCTTAAGCTACTTACAAGCATTCAACAGAAATTCACATGCATTTCACTGAAAGAGAAGCAGTCTGTTCCAACACTTCAATTCACTGTGCGAAGTGAATGGAGTGTTGCTTCACTTTCTAAATGCTGTCCTTTCAGAGAAAATCACTTTCCTTTGAAAGTTCCTTAAGCTACTTACAAGCATTCAACAGAAATTCACATGCATTTCACTGAAAGAGAAGCAGTCTGTTCCAACACTTCAATTCACTGTGCGAAGTGAATGGAGTGTTGCTTCACTTTCTAAATGCTGTCCTTTCAGAGAAAATCACTTTCCTTTGAATGTGCCTTAAGCTACTGACAAGCATTCACAAAAAACTCATATCTGTTTCTCTGAAAGAGAAGTAGTCTGTTCCAACACTTCAATTCACTGTGCGTTGTGAATGAAGTGTTGCTTCACTTTCTAAATGCTGTCCTTTCAGAGAAAATCACTTTCCTTTGAAAGTGCCTTAAGCTACTTACAAGGATTCACAAAAAACTCATATCTGTTTCTCTGAAAGAGAAGTAGTCTGTTCCAACACTTCAATTCACTGTGCGTTGTGAATGGAGTGTTGCTTCACTTTCTAAATGCTGTCCTTTCAGAGAAAACCACTTTCCTTTGAAAGTGCCTTAAGCCACTCATAAGCATTCAACAGAAATACAAATGCGTTTCTCTGAACGAGAAGCAGTCTGTTCCAACACTTCAATTCACAGTGCGAAGTGAATGGAGTGTTGCTTCACTTTCTAAATGCTGTCCTTTCAGAGAAAATCACTTTCCTTTGAATGTGCCTTAAGCTACTTACAAGAATTCACAAAAAAACTCATATCTGTTTCTCTGAAAGAGAAGTAGTCTGTTCCAACACTTCAATTCACTGTGCGAAGTGAATGGAGTGTTGCTTCACTTTCTAAATGCTGTCCTTTCAGAGAAAATCACTTTCCTTCGTAAGTGCCTTAAGCTACTTACAAGCATTCACAAGAAACTCACATGCATTTTTCTGAAAGAGAAGCAGTCTGTTCCAACACTTCAATTCACTGTGAGAAGTGAATGGAGTGTTGCTTCACTTTCTAAATGCTCTCCTTTCAGAGAAAATCACTCTCTTTTGAAACTGCCTTAAGCTACTTACAAACACTCACAAGAAACTCACATCTGTTTCTCTGAAAGAGAAGAAGTCTGTTCCAACACTTCAATTCACTGTGCGTAGTGAATGGAGTGTTTCTTCACTTTCTAAATGCTGTAGTTTCAGAGAAAATCACTTTCTTTTCAAAGTGCCTTAAGCTACTTACAAGCATTTAACAGAAATTCACATGCGTTTCTCTGAAAAAGAAGCAGTCTGTTCCAACACTTCAATTCACTGTGCGAAGTGAATGGAGTGTTGCTTCACTTTCAAAATCCTGTCCTTTCAGAGAAAATCAGTTTCCTTTGAAAGTGCCTTAAGCTACTTACAAGCATTCAACAGAAATTCACATGCGTTTCTCTGAAAAAGAAGCAGTCTGTTCCAACACTTCAATTCACTATGTGAAGTGAATGGAGTGTTGCTTCACTTTCTAAATGCTTTCCTTTCAGAGAAAATCACTTTCCTTTGAAAGTGCCTTAAGCTACTTACAAGCATTCAACAGAAATTCACATGCATTTCACTGAAAGAGAAGCAGTCTGTTCCAACACTTCAATTCACTGTGCGAAGTGAATGGAGTGTTGCTTCACTTTCTAAATGCTGTCCTTTCAGAGAAAATCACTTTCCTTTGAAAGTGCCTTAAGCTACTTACAAGCATTCACAAAAAACTCATATCTGTTTCTCTGAAAGAGAAGTAGTCTGTTCCAACACTTCAATTCACTGTGCGTTGTTAATGGAGTGTTGCTTCACTTTCTAAATGCTGTCCTTTCAGAGAAAATCAGTTTCCTTTGAAAGTGCCTTAAGCTACTTACAAGCATTCAACAGAAATTCACATGCGTTTCACTGAAAGAGAAGCAGTCTGTTCCAACACTTCAATTCACTGTGCGAAGTGAATGGAGTGTTGCTTCACTTTCTAAATGCTGTCCTTTCAGAGAAAATCACTTTCTTTGGAAGTGCCTTAAGCTACTTACAAGCATTCAACAGAAATTCACATGCATTTCACTGAAAGAGAAGCAATCTGTTCCAACACTTTAATTCACTGTGCGAAGTGAATGGAGTGTTTCCTCACTTTGTAAATGGTGTCCTTTCAGAGAAAATCACTTTCCTTTGAAAGTGCCTTAAGCTACTTACAAGCATTCACAAAAAACTCATATCTGTTTCTCTGAAAGAGAAGTAGTCTGTTCCAACACTTCAATTCACTGTGCGTTGTGAATGGAGTGTTGCTTCACTTTCTAAATGCTGTCCTTTCAGAGAAAATCACTTTCCTTTGAAAGTGCCTTAAGCTACTCACAAGCATTCAACAGAAATACACATGCGTTTCTCTGAAAGAGAAGCAGTCTGTTCCAACACTCCAATTCACAGTGCGAAGTGAATGGAGTGTTTCTTCACTTTGTAAATGCTGTCCTTTCAGAGAAAATCACTTTCCTTTGAAAGTGCCTTAAGCTACTCATAAGCATTCAACAGAAATACACATGCGTTTCTCTGAAAGAGAAGCACTCTGTTCCAACACTTCAATTCACAGTGCGAAGTGAATGGAGTGTTGCTTCACTTTCTAAATGCTGTCCTTTCAGAGAAAATCAGTTTCCTTTGAAAGTGCCTTAAGCTACTTACAAGCATTCAACAGAAATTCACATGCGTTTCTCTGAAAAAGAAGCAGTCTGTTCCAACACTTCAATTCACTGTGCGAAGTGAATGGAGTGTTGCTTCACTTTCAAAATCCTTTCCTTTCAGAGAAAATCAGTTTCCTTTGAAAGTGCCTTAAGCTACTTACAAGCATTCAACAGAAATTCACATGCGTTTCTCTGAAAGAGACGCAGTCTGTTCCAACACTTCAATTTACTATGTGAAGTGAATGGAGTGTTGCTTCACTTTCTAAATGCTGTCCTTTCAGAGAAAATCACTTTCCTTTGAAAGTGCCTTAAGCTACTTACAAGCATTCAACAGAAATTCACATGCGTTTCACTGAAAGAGAAGCAGTCTGTTCCAACACTTCAATTCACTGTGCGAAGTGAATGGAGTGTTGCTTCACTTTCTAAATGCTGTCCTTTCCGAGAAAATCACTTTCCTTTGAAAGTGCCTTAAGCTACTTACAAGCATACACCAAAAACTCATATCTGTTTCTCTGAAAGAGAAGTAGTCTGTTCCAACACTTCAGTTCACTGTGCGTTGTGAATGGAGTGTTGCTTCACTTTCTAAATAATGTCCTTTCAGAGAAAATCACTTTCCTTTGAAAGTGCCTTAAACTACTCATAAGCATTCAACAGAAATACACATGCGTTTCTCTGAAAGAGAAGCAGTCTGTTCCAACACTTCAATTCACAGTGCGAAGTGAATGGACTGTTGCTTCACTTTGTAAATGCTGTCCTTTCAGAGAAAATCACTTTCCTTTGAAAGTGCCTTAAGCTACTTACAAGCATTCAACAGAAATTCACATGCGTTTCTCTGAAAGAGAAGCAGTCTGTTCCAACACTTCAATTCACTCTGCGAAGTGAATGGAGTGTTGCTTCACATTCTAAATGCTGTCCTTTCAGAGAAAATCACTTTCCTTTGAAAGTGCATTAAGCTACTTACAAGCATTCAACAGAAATTCACATGCGTTTCTCTGAAAGAGAAGCACTCTGTTCCAACACTTCAATTCACTATGTGAAGTGAATGGAGTGTTGCTTCACTTTAAGAATGCTGTCCTTTCAGAGAAAATCACTTTCCTTTGAAAGTGCCTTAAGCTACTTACAAGCATTCAACAGATATTCACATGCGTTTCACTGAAAGAGAAGCAGTCTGTTCCAACACTTCAATTCACTGAGTGAAGTGAATGGAGTGTTGCTTCACTTTCTAAATGCTGTCCTTTCAGAGAAAATCACTTTCCTTTGAAAGTGCCTTAAGCTACTTAGAAGCATTCAACAGAAATTCACATGCGTTTCTCTGAAAGAGAAGTAGTCTGTTCCAACACTTCAATTCACTGTGCGAAGTGAATGGAGTGTTGCTTCACTTTCTAAATGCTGTCCTTTCAGAGAAAATCACTTTCCTTTGAAAGTGCCTTAAGCTACTTACAAGCATTTAACAGAAATTCACATGCGTTTCTCTGAAAAAGAAGCAGTCTGTTCCAACACTTCAATTCAGTGTGCGAAGTGAATGGAGTGTTGCTTCACTTTCTAAATGCTGTCCTTTCAGAGAAAATCACTTTCCTTTGAAAGTGCCTTAAGCCACTCATAAGCATTCAACAGAAATACACATGCGTTTCTCTGAACGAGAAGCAGTCTGTTCCAACACTACAATTCACAGTGCGAAGTGAATGGACTGTTGCTTCACTTTGTAAATGCTGTCCTTTCAGAGAAAATCACTTTCCTTTGAAAATTCCTTAATCTACTTACAAGCATTCAACAGAAATTCACATGCGTTTCTTTGAAAGAGAAGCAGTCTGTTCCAACACTTCAATTCACAGTGCGAAGTGAATGGAGTGTTGCTTCACTTTCTAAATGCTGTCCTTTCAGAGAATATCACTTTCCTTTGAAAGTGCCTTAAGCTACTTACAAGCATTCAACAGAAATTCACATGCGTTTCACTGAAAGAGAAGCAGTCTGTTCCAACACTTCAATTCACTGTGCGAAGTGAATGGAGTGTTGCTTCACTTTCTAAATGCTGTCCTTTCAGAGAAAATCACTTTCCTTTGAAAGTGCCTTAAGCTACTCATAAGCATTCAACAGCAATACACATGCGTTTCTCTGAAAGAGAAGCAGTCTGTTCCAACACTTCAATTCACAGTGCGAAGTGAATGGACTGTTGCTTCACTTTGTAAATGCTGTCCTTTCAGAGAAAATCACTTTCCTTTGAAAGTGCCTTAAGCTACTTACAAGCATTCAACAGAAATTCACATGCGTTTCACTAAAAGAGAAGCAGTCTGTTCCAACACTTCAATTCACTGTGCGAAGTGAATGGAGTGTTGCTTCACTTTCTAAATGCTGTCCTTTCAGAGAAAATCACTTTCCTTTGAAAGTGCCTTAAGCTACTTACAAGTATTCAACAGAAATTCACATGCAATTCACTGAAGGAGAAGCAGTCTGTTCCAACACTTCAATTCACTGTGCGAAGTGAATGGAGTGTTGCTTCACTTTCTAAATGCTGTCCTTTCAGAGAAAATCACTTTCCTTTGAAAGTGCCTTAAGCTACTTACAAGCATACACAAAAAACTCTTATCTGTTTCTCTGAAAGAGAAGTAGTCTGTTCCAACAATTCAATTCACTGTGCGTTGTGAATGGAGTGTTGCTTCACTTTGTAAATGCTGTCCTTTCAGAGAAAATCACTTTCCTTTGAAAGTGCCTTAAGCTACTCATAAGCATTCAACAGAAATACACATGCGTTTCTCTGAAAGAGAAGCAGTCTGTTCCAACACTTCAATTCACAGTGCGAAGTGAATGGACTGATGCTTCACTTTGTAAATGCTGTCCTTTCAGAGACAATCACTTTCCTTTGAAAGTGCCTTAAGCTACTTACAAGCATTCAACAGAAATTCACATGCGTTTCTCTGAAAGAGAAGCAGTCTGTTCCAACACAATTCACTGTGCGTTGTGAATGGAGTGTTGCTTCACTTTCTAAATGCTGTCCTATCAGAGAAAACCACTTTCCTTTGAAAGTGCCTTAAGCCACTCATAAGCATTCAACAGAAATACACATGCGTTTCTCTGAACGAGAAGCAGTCTGTTCCAACACTTCAATTCACAGTGCGAAGTGAATGGACTGTTGCTTCACTTTGTAAATGCTGTGCTTTCACAGAAAATCACTTTCCTTTGAAAATTCCTTAATCTACTTACAAGCATTCAACAGAAATTCACATGCGTTTCTCTGAAAGAGAAGCAGTCTGTTCCAACACTTCAATTCACAGTGCGAAGTGAATGGAGTGTTGCTTCACTTTCTAAATGCTGTCCTTTCAGAGAAAATCACTTTCCTTTGAATGTGCCTTAAGCTACTTACAAGCATTCACAAAAAAACTCATATCTGTTTCTCTGAAAGAGAAGTAGTCTGTTCCAACACTTCAATTCACTGTGCGAAGTGAATGGAGTGTTGCTTCACTTTCTAAATGCTGTCCTTTCAGAGAAAATCACTTTCCTTCGTAAGTGCCTTAAGCTACTTACAAGCATTCACAAGAAACTCACATGCATTTTTCTGAAAGAGAAGCAGTCTGTTCCAACACTTCAATTCACTGTGAGAAGTGAATGGAGTGTTGCTTCACTTTCTAAATGCTCTCCTTTCAGAGAAAATCACTCTCTTTTGAAACTGCCTTAAGCTACTTACAAACACTCACAAGAAACTCACATCTGTTTCTCTGAAAGAGAAGAAGTCTGTTCCAACACTTCAATTCACTGTGCGTAGTGAATGGAGTGTTTCTTCACTTTCTAAATGCTGTAGTTTCAGAGAAAATCACTTTCTTTTCAAAGTGCCTTAAGCTACTTACAAGCATTTAACAGAAATTCACATGCGTTTCTCTGAAAAAGAAGCAGTCTGTTCCAACACTTCAATTCACTGTGCGAAGTGAATGGAGTGTTGCTTCACTTTCAAAATCCTGTCCTTTCAGAGAAAATCAGTTTCCTTTGAAAGTGCCTTAAGCTACTTACAAGCATTCAACAGAAATTCACATGCGTTTCTCTGAAAAAGAAGCAGTCTGTTCCAACACTTCAATTCACTATGTGAAGTGAATGGAGTGTTGCTTCACTTTCTAAATGCTTTCCTTTCAGAGAAAATCACTTTCCTTTGAAAGTGCCTTAAGCTACTTACAAGCATTCAACAGAAATTCACATGCATTTCACTGAAAGAGAAGCAGTCTGTTCCAACACTTCAATTCACTGTGCGAAGTGAATGGAGTGTTGCTTCACTTTCTAAATGCTGTCCTTTCAGAGAAAATCACTTTCCTTTGAAAGTGCCTTAAGCTACTTACAAGCATTCACAAAAAACTCATATCTGTTTCTCTGAAAGAGAAGTAGTCTGTTCCAACACTTCAATTCACTGTGCGTTGTTAATGGAGTGTTGCTTCACTTTCTAAATGCTGTCCTTTCAGAGAAAATCAGTTTCCTTTGAAAGTGCCTTAAGCTACTTACAAGCATTCAACAGAAATTCACATGCGTTTCACTGAAAGAGAAGCAGTCTGTTCCAACACTTCAATTCACTGTGCGAAGTGAATGGAGTGTTGCTTCACTTTCTAAATACTGTCCTTTCAGAGAAAATCACTTTCTTTGGAAGTGCCTTAAGCTACTTACAAGCATTCAACAGAAATTCACATGCATTTCACTGAAAGAGAAGCAATCTGTTCCAACACTTTAATTCACTGTGCGAAGTGAATGGAGTGTTTCCTCACTTTGTAAATGGTGTCCTTTCAGAGAAAATCACTTTCCTTTGAAAGTGCCTTAAGCTACTTACAAGCATTCACAAAAAACTCATATCTGTTTCTCTGAAAGAGAAGTAGTCTGTTCCAACACTTCAATTCACTGTGCGTTGTGAATGGAGTGTTGCTTCACTTTCTAAATGCTGTCCTTTCAGAGAAAATCACTTTCCTTTGAAAGTGCCTTAAGCTACTCACAAGCATTCAACAGAAATACACATGCGTTTCTCTGAAAGAGAAGCAGTCTGTTCCAACACTCCAATTCACAGTGCGAAGTGAATGGAGTGTTTCTTCACTTTGTAAATGCTGTCCTTTCAGAGAAAATCACTTTCCTTTGAAAGTGCCTTAAGCTACTCATAAGCATTCAACAGAAATACACATGCGTTTCTCTGAAAGAGAAGCACTCTGTTCCAACACTTCAATTCACAGTGCGAAGTGAATGGAGTGTTGCTTCACTTTCTAAATGCTGTCCTTTCAGAGAAAATCAGTTTCCTTTGAAAGTGCCTTAAGCTACTTACAAGCATTCAACAGAAATTCACATGCGTTTCTCTGAAAAAGAAGCAGTCTGTTCCAACACTTCAATTCACTGTGCGAAGTGAATGGAGTGTTGCTTCACTTTCAAAATCCTTTCCTTTCAGAGAAAATCAGTTTCCTTTGAAAGTGCCTTAAGCTACTTACAAGCATTCAACAGAAATTCACATGCGTTTCTCTGAAAGAGACGCAGTCTGTTCCAACACTTCAATTTACTATGTGAAGTGAATGGAGTGTTGCTTCACTTTCTAAATGCTGTCCTTTCAGAGAAAATCACTTTCCTTTGAAAGTGCCTTAAGCTACTTACAAGCATTCAACAGAAATTCACATGCGTTTCACTGAAAGAGAAGCAGTCTGTTCCAACACTTCAATTCACTGTGCGAAGTGAATGGAGTGTTGCTTCACTTTCTAAATGCTGTCCTTTCCGAGAAAATCACTTTCCTTTGAAAGTGCCTTAAGCTACATACAAGCATACACCAAAAACTCATATCTGTTTCTCTGAAAGAGAAGTAGTCTGTTCCAACACTTCAGTTCACTGTGCGTTGTGAATGGAGTGTTGCTTCACTTTCTAAATAATGTCCTTTCAGAGAAAATCACTTTCCTTTGAAAGTGCCTTAAACTACTCATAAGCATTCAACAGAAATACACATGCGTTTCTCTGAAAGAGAAGCAGTCTGTTCCAACACTTCAATTCACAGTGCGAAGTGAATGGACTGTTGCTTCACTTTGTAAATGCTGTCCTTTCAGAGAAAATCACTTTCCTTTGAAAGTGCCGTAAGCTACTTACAAGCATTCAACAGAAATTCACATGCGTTTCTCTGAAAGAGAAGCAGTCTGTTCCAACACTTCAATTCACTCTGCGAAGTGAATGGAGTGTTGCTTCACATTCTAAATGCTGTCCTTTCAGAGAAAATCACTTTCCTTTGAAAGTGCATTAAGCTACTTACAAGCATTCAACAGAAATTCACATGCGTTTCTCTGAAAGAGAAGCACTCTGTTCCAACACTTCAATTCACTATGTGAAGTGAATGGAGTGTTGCTTCACTTTAAGAATGCTGTCCTTTCAGAGAAAATCACTTTCCTTTGAAAGTGCCTTAAGCTAATTACAAGCATTCAACAGATATTCACATGCGTTTCACTGAAAGAGAAGCAGTCTGTTCCAACACTTCAATTCACTGAGTGAAGTGAATGGAGTGTTGCTTCACTTTCTAAATGCTGTCCTTTCAGAGAAAATCACTTTCCTTTGAAAGTGCCTTAAGCTACTTAGAAGCATTCAACAGAAATTCACATGCGTTTCTCTGAAAGAGAAGTAGTCTGTTCCAACACTTCAATTCACTGTGCGAAGTGAATGGAGTGTTGCTTCACTTTCTAAATGCTGTCCTTTCAGAGAAAATCACTTTCCTTTGAAAGTGCCTTAAGCTACTTACAAGCATTTAACAGAAATTCACATGCGTTTCTCTGAAAAAGAAGCAGTCTGTTCCAACACTTCAATTCAGTGTGCGAAGTGAATGGAGTGTTGCTTCACTTTCTAAATGCTGTCCTTTCAGAGAAAATCACTTTCCTTTGAAAGTGCCTTAAGCCACTCATAAGCATTCAACAGAAATACACATGCGTTTCTCTGAACGAGAAGCAGTCTGTTCCAACACTACAATTCACAGTGCGAAGTGAATGGACTGTTGCTTCACTTTGTAAATGCTGTCCTTTCAGAGAAAATCACTTTCCTTTGAAAATTCCTTAATCTACTTACAAGCATTCAACAGAAATTCACATGCGTTTCTTTGAAAGAGAAGCAGTCTGTTCCAACACTTCAATTCACAGTGCGAAGTGAATGGAGTGTTGCTTCACTTTCTAAATGCTGTCCTTTCAGAGAATATCACTTTCCTTTGAAAGTGCCTTAAGCTACTTACAAGCATTCAACAGAAATTCACATGCGTTTCACTGAAAGAGAAGCAGTCTGTTCCAACACTTCAATTCACTGTGCGAAGTGAATGGAGTGTTGCTTCACTTTCTAAATGCTGTCCTTTCAGAGAAAATCACTTTCCTTTGAAAGTGCCTTAAGCTACTCATAAGCATTCAACAGCAATACACATGCGTTTCTCTGAAAGAGAAGCAGTCTGTTCCAACACTTCAATTCACAGTGCGAAGTGAATGGACTGTTGCTTCACTTTGTAAATGCTGTCCTTTCAGAGAAAATCACTTTCCTTTGAAAGTGCCTTAAGCTACTTACAAGCATTCAACAGAAATTCACATGCGTTTCACTAAAAGAGAAGCAGTCTGTTCCAACACTTCAATTCACTGTGCGAAGTGAATGGAGTGTTGCTTCACTTTCTAAATGCTGTCCTTTCAGAGAAAATCACTTTCCTTTGAAAGTGCCTTAAGCTACTTACAAGTATTCAACAGAAATTCACATGCAATTCACTGAAGGAGAAGCAGTCTGTTCCAACACTTCAATTCACTGTGCGAAGTGAATGGAGTGTTGCTTCACTTTCTAAATGCTGTCCTTTCAGAGAAAATCACTTTCCTTTGAAAGTGCCTTAAGCTACTTACAAGCATACACAAAAAACTCTTATCTGTTTCTCTGAAAGAGAAGTAGTCTGTTCCAACAATTCAATTCACTGTGCGTTGTGAATGGAGTGTTGCTTCACTTTGTAAATGCTGTCCTTTCAGAGAAAATCACTTTCCTTTGAAAGTGCCTTAAGCTACTTACAAGCATTCACAAAAAACTCATATCTGTTTCTCTGAAAGAGAAGTAGTCTGTTCCAACACTTCAATTCACTGTGCGTTGTTAATGGAGTGTTGCTTCACTTTCTAAATGCTGTCCTTTCAGAGAAAACCACTTTCCTTTGAAAGTGCCTTAAGCCACTCATAAGCATTCAACAGAAATACACATGCGTTTCTCTGAACGAGAAGCAGTCTGTTCCAACACTTCAATTCACAGTGCGAAGTGAATGGACTGTTGCTTCACTTTGTAAATGCTGTCCTTTCAGAGAAAATCACTTTCCTTTGAAAATTCCTTAATCTACTTACAAGCATTCAACAGAAATTCACATGCGTTTCTCTGAAAAAGAAGCAGTCTGTTCCAACACTTCAATTCAGTGTGCGAAGTGAATGGAGTGTTGCTTCACTTTCTAAATGCTGTCCTTTCAGAGAAAATCACTTTCCTTTGAAAGTGCCTTAAGCCACTCATAAGCATTCAACAGAAATACACATGCGTTTCTCTGAACGAGAAGCAGTCTGTTCCAACACTACAATTCACAGTGCGAAGTGAATGGACTGTTGCTTCACTTTGTAAATGCTGTCCTTTCAGAGAAAATCACTTTCCTTTGAAAATTCCTTAATCTACTTACAAGCATTCAACAGAAATTCACATGCGTTTCTTTGAAAGAGAAGCAGTCTGTTCCAACACTTCAATTCACAGTGCGAAGTGAATGGAGTGTTGCTTCACTTTCTAAATGCTGTCCTTTCAGAGAATATCACTTTCCTTTGAAAGTGCCTTAAGCTACTTACAAGCATTCAACAGAAATTCACATGCGTTTCACTGAAAGAGAAGCAGTCTGTTCCAACACTTCAATTCACTGTGCGAAGTGAATGGAGTGTTGCTTCACTTTCTAAATGCTGTCCTTTCAGAGAAAATCACTTTCCTTTGAAAGTGCCTTAAGCTACTCATAAGCATTCAACAGCAATACACATGCGTTTCTCTGAAAGAGAAGCAGTCTGTTCCAACACTTCAATTCACAGTGCGAAGTGAATGGACTGTTGCTTCACTTTGTAAATGCTGTCCTTTCAGAGAAAATCACTTTCCTTTGAAAGTGCCTTAAGCTACTTACAAGCATTCAACAGAAATTCACATGCGTTTCACTAAAAGAGAAGCAGTCTGTTCCAACACTTCAATTCACTGTGCGAAGTGAATGGAGTGTTGCTTCACTTTCTAAATGCTGTCCTTTCAGAGAAAATCACTTTCCTTTGAAAGTGCCTTAAGCTACTTACAAGTATTCAACAGAAATTCACATGCAATTCACTGAAGGAGAAGCAGTCTGTTCCAACACTTCAATTCACTGTGCGAAGTGAATGGAGTGTTGCTTCACTTTCTAAATGCTGTCCTTTCAGAGAAAATCACTTTCCTTTGAAAGTGCCTTAAGCTACTTACAAGCATACACAAAAAACTCTTATCTGTTTCTCTGAAAGAGAAGTAGTCTGTTCCAACAATTCAATTCACTGTGCGTTGTGAATGGAGTGTTGCTTCACTTTGTAAATGCTGTCCTTTCAGAGAAAATCACTTTCCTTTGAAAGTGCCTTAAGCTACTCATAAGCATTCAACAGAAATACACATGCGTTTCTCTGAAAGAGAAGCAGTCTGTTCCAACACTTCAATTCACAGTGCGAAGTGAATGGACTGATGCTTCACTTTGTAAATGCTGTCCTTTCAGAGACAATCACTTTCCTTTGAAAGTGCCTTAAGCTACTTACAAGCATTCAACAGAAATTCACATGCGTTTCTCTGAAAGAGAAGTAGTCTGTTCCAACACTTCAATTCACTGTGCGTTGTGAATGGAGTGTTGCTTCACTTTCTAAATGCTGTCCTATCAGAGAAAACCACTTTCCTTTGAAAGTGCCTTAAGCCACTCATAAGCATTCAACAGAAATACACATGCGTTTCTCTGAACGAGAAGCAGTCTGTTCCAACACTTCAATTCACAGTGCGAAGTGAATGGACTGTTGCTTCACTTTGTAAATGCTGTGCTTTCACAGAAAATCACTTTCCTTTGAAAATTCCTTAATCTACTTACAAGCATTCAACAGAAATTCACATGCGTTTCTCTGAAAGAGAAGCAGTCTGTTCCAACACTTCAATTCACAGTGCGAAGTGAATGGAGTGTTGCTTCACTTTCTAAATGCTGTCCTTTCAGAGAAAATCACTTTCCTTTGAATGTGCCTTAAGCTACTTACAAGCATTCACAAAAAAACTCATATCTGTTTCTCTGAAAGAGAAGTAGTCTGTTCCAACACTTCAATTCACTGTGCGAAGTGAATGGAGTGTTGCTTCACTTTCTAAATGCTGTCCTTTCAGAGAAAATCACTTTCCTTCGTAAGTGCCTTAAGCTACTTACAAGCATTCACAAGAAACTCACATGCATTTTTCTGAAAGAGAAGCAGTCTGTTCCAACACTTCAATTCACTGTGAGAAGTGAATGGAGTGTTGCTTCACTTTCTAAATGCTCTCCTTTTAGAGAAAATCACTCTCTTTTGAAACTGCCTTAAGCTACTTACAAGCACTCACAAGAAACTCACATCTGTTTCTCTGAAAGAGAAGAAGTCTGTTCCAACACTTCAATTCACTGTGCGAAGTGAATGGAGTGTTTCTTCACTTTCTAAATGCTGTAGTTTCAGAGAAAATCACTTTCCTTTCAAAGTGCCTTAAGCTACTTACAAGCATTTAACAGAAATTCACATGCGTTTCTCTGAAAAAGAAGCAGTCTGTTCCAACACTTCAATTCACTGTGCGAAGTGAATGGAGTGTTGCTTCACTTTCAAAATCCTGTCCTTCCAGAGAAAATCAGTTTCCTTTGAAAGTGCCTTAAGCTACTTACAAGCATTCACAAAAAACTCATATCTGTTTCTCTGAAAGAGAAGTAGTCTGTTCCAACACTTCAATTCACTGTGCGTTGTTAATGGAGTGTTGCTTCACTTTCTAAATGCTGTCCTTTCAGAGAAAACCACTTTCCTTTGAAAGTGCCTTAAGCCACTCATAAGCATTCAACAGAAATACACATGCGTTTCTCTGAACGAGAAGCAGTCTGTTCCAACACTTCAATTCACAGTGCGAAGTGAATGGACTGTTGCTTCACTTTGTAAATGCTGTCCTTTCAGAGAAAATCACTTTCCTTTGAAAATTCCTTAATCTACTTACAAGCATTCAACAGAAATTCACATGCGTTTCTCTGAAAGAGAAGCAGTCTGTTCCAACACTTCAATTTACAGTGCGAAGTGAATGGAGTGTTGCTTCACTTTCTAAATGCTGTCTTTTCAGAGAAAATCACTTTCATTTGAAAGTGCCTTAAGCTACTTACAAGCATTCACAAAAAAACTCATATCTGATTCTCTGAAAGAGAAGTAGTCTGTTCCAACACTTCAATTCACTGTGCGTAGTGAATGGAGTGTTGCTTCACTTTCTAAATGCTGTCCTTTCAGAGAAAATCACTTTCCTTTGAAAGTGCCTTAAGCTACTTACAAGCATTCACAAGAAACTCACATGCATTTTACTGAAAGAGAAGCAGTCTGTTCCAAAATTTCAGTTTACTGTGAGAAGTGAATGGAGTGTTGCTTCACTTTCTAAATGCTCTCCTTTTAGAGAAAATCACTCTCTTTTGAAACTGCCTTAAGCTACTTACAAGCATTTACAAGAAAATCACATCTGTTTCTCTGAAAGAGAAGCAGTCTGTTCCAACACTTCAATTCACTGTGCGAAGTGAATGGAGTGTTGCTTCACTTTCTAAATGCTGTCCTTTCAGAGAAAATCACTTTCCTTTGAAAGTGCCTTAAGCTACTTACAAGCATTCAACAGAAATTCACATGCGTTTCTCTGAAAAAGAAGCAGTCTGTTCCAACACTTCAATTCACTGTGCGAAGTGAATGGAGTGTTGCTTCACTTTGTAAATGCTGTCCTTTCCGAGAAAATCACTTTCCTTTGAAAGTGCCTTAAGCTACTTACAAGCATTCAACAGAAATTCACATGCGTTTCACTGAAAGAGAAGCAGTCTGTTCCAACACTTCAGTTCACTGTGCGAAGTGAATGGACTGTTGCTTCACTTTCTAAATGCTGTCCTTTCAGAGAAAATCACTTTCCTTTGAAAGTGCCTTAAGCTACTTACAAGCATTCAACAGAAATTCACATGCATTTTTCTGAAAGAGAAGCAGTCTGTTCTAACACTTCAATTCACTGTGCGAACTGAATGGAGTGTTGCTTCACTTCCTAAATGCTGTCCTTTCAGAGAAAATCACTTTCCTTTGAAAGTGCCTTAAGCTACTTACAAGCATTCAACAGAAATTCACATGCATTTCACTGAAAGAGAAGCAGTCTGTTCCAACACTTCAATTCACTGTGCGAAGTGAATGGAGTGTTGCTTCACTTTGTAAATGCTCTCCTTTCAGAGAAAATCACTTTCCTTTGAAAGTGCCTTAAGCTACTTACAAGCATTCACAAAAAACTCATATCTGTTTCTCTGAAAGAGAAGTAGTCTGTTCCAACACTTCAATTCACTGGGCGTTGTGAATGGAGTGTTGCTTCACTTTCTAAATGCTGTCCTTTCAGAGAAAATCACTTTCCTTTGAAAGTGCCTTAAGCTACTCATAAGCATTCAACAGAAATACACATGCGTTTCTCTGAAAGAGAAGCAGACTGTTCCTACACTCCAATTCACAGTGCGAAGTGAATGGAGTGTTTCTTCACTTTGTAAATGCTGTCCTTTCAGAGAAAATCACTTTCCTTTGAAAGTGCCTTAAGCTACTCATAAGCATTCAACAGAAATACACATGCGTTTCTCTGAAAGAGAAGCACTCTGTTCCAACACTTCAATTCACAGTGCGAAGTGAATGAAGTGTTGCTTCACTTTCTAAATGCTGTCCTTTCAGAGAAAATCACTTTCCTTTGAAAGTTCCTTAAGCTACTTACAAGCATTCAACAGAAATTCACATGCGTTTCACTGAAAGAGAAGCAGTCTGTTCCAACACTTCAGTTCGCTGTGCGAAGTGAATGGAGTATTGCTTCACTTTCTAAATGCTGTCCTTTCAGAGAAAATCACTTTCCTTTGAAAGTGCCTTAAGCTACTTACAAGCATTCAACAGAAATTCACATGCATTTCACTGAAAGGGAAGTCTGTTCCAACACTTCATTTCACTGTGCGAAGTGAATGGAGTGTTGCTTCACTTCCTAAATGCTGTCCTTTCAGAGAAAATCACTTTCCTTTGAAAGTGCCTTAAGCTACTTACAAGCATTCAACAGAAATTCACATGCATTTCACTGAAAGAGAAGCAGTCTGTTCCAACACTTCAATTCACTGTGCGAAGTGAATGGAGTGTTTCTTCACTTTGTAAATGCTGTCCTTTCTGAGAAAATCACTTTCCTTTGAAAGTGCCTTAAGCTACTTACAAGCATTCAACAGAAATTCACATGCGTTTCACTGAAAGAGAAGCAGTCTGTTCCAACACTTCAGTTCACTGTGCGAAGTGAATGGACTGTTGCTTCACTTTCTAAATGCTGTCCTTTCAGAGAAAATCACTTTCCTTTGAAAGTGCCTTAAGCTACTTACAAGCATTCACAAAAAACTCATATCTGTTTCTCTGAAAGAGAAGTAGTCTGTTCCAACACTTCAATTCACTGTGCGTTGTTAATGGAGTGTTGCTTCACTTTCTAAATGCTGTCCTTTCAGAGAAAACCACTTTCCTTTGAAAGTGCCTTAAGCCACTCATAAGCATTCAACAGAAATACACATGCGTTTCTCTGAACGAGAAGCAGTCTGTTCCAACACTTCAATTCACAGTGCGAAGTGAATGGAGTGTTGCTTCACTTTCTAAATGCTGTCCTTTCAGAGAAAATCACTTTCCTTTGAAAATTCCTTAATCTACTTACAAGCATTCAACAGAAATTCACATGCGTTTCTCTGAAAGAGAAGCAGTCTGTTCCAACACTTCAATTTACAGTGCGAAGTGAATGGAGTGTTGCTTCACTTTCTAAATGCTGTCTTTTCAGAGAAAATCACTTTCCTTTGAAAGTGCCTTAAGCTACTTACAAGCATTCACAAAAAAACTCTTATCTGATTCTCTGAAAGAGAAGTAGTCTGTTCCAACACTTCAATTCACTGTGCGTAGTGAATGGAGTGTTGCTTCACTTTCTAAATGCTGTCCTTTCAGAGAAAATCACTTTCCTTTGAAAGTGCCTTAAGCTACTTACAAGCATTCACAAGAAACTCACATGCATTTTACTGAAAGAGAAGCAGTCTGTTCCAAAACTTCAGTTTACTGTGAGAAGTGAATGGAGTGTTGCTTCACTTTCTAAATGCTCTCCTTTTAGAGAAAATCACTCTCTTTTGAAACTGCCTTAAGCTACTTACAAGCATTTACAAGAAACTCACATCTGTTTCTCTGAAAGAGAAGCAGTCTGTTCCAACACTTCAATTCACTGTGCGAAGTGAATGGAGTGTTGCTTCACTTTCTAAATGCTGTCCTTTCAGAGAAAATCACTTTCCTTTGAAAGTGCCTTAAGCTACTTACAAGCATTCAACAGAAATTCACATGCGTTTCTCTGAAAAAGAAGCAGTCTGTTCCAACACTTCAATTCACTGTGCGAAGTGAATGGAGTGTTGCTTCACTTTGTAAATGCTGTCCTTTCCGAGAAAATCACTTTCCTTTGAAAGTGCCTTAAGCTACTTACAAGCATTCAACAGAAATTCACATGCGTTTCACTGAAAGAGAAGCAGTCTGTTCCAACACTTCAGTTCACTGTGCGAAGTGAATGGACTGTTGCTTCACTTTCTAAATGCTGTCCTTTCAGAGAAAATCACTTTCCTTTGAAAGTGCCTTAAGCTACTTACAAGCATTCAACAGAAATTCACATGCATTTCACTGAAAGAGAAGCAGTCTGTTCTAACACTTCAATTCACTGTGCGAACTGAATGGAGTGTTGCTTCACTTCCTAAATGCTGTCCTTTCAGAGAAAATCACTTTCCTTTGAAAGTGCCTTAAGCTACTTACAAGCATTCAACAGAAATTCACATGCATTTCACTGAAAGAGAAGCAGTCTGTTCCAACACTTCAATTCACTGTGCGAAGTGAATGGAGTGTTGCTTCACTTTGTAAATGCTGTCCTTTCAGAGAAAATCACTTTCCTTTGAAAGTGCCTTAAGCTACTTACAAGCATTCACAAAAAACTCATATCTGTTTCTCTGAAAGAGAAGTAGTCTGTTCCAACACTTCAATTCACTGGGCGTTGTGAATGGAGTGTTGCTTCACTTTCTAAATGCTGTCCTTTCAGAGAAAATCACTTTCCTTTGAAAGTGCCTTAAGCTACTCATAAGCATTCAACAGAAATACACATGCGTTTCTCTGAAAGAGAAGCAGACTGTTCCAACACTCCAATTCACAGTGCGAAGTGAATGGAGTGTTTCTTCACTTTGTAAATGCTGTCCTTTCAGAGAAAATCACTTTCCTTTGAAAGTGCCTTAAGCTACTCATAAGCATTCAACAGAAATACACATGCGTTTCTCTGAAAGAGAAGCACTCTGTTCCAACACTTCAATTCACAGTGCGAAGTGAATGAAGTGTTGCTTCACTTTCTAAATGCTGTCCTTTCAGAGAAAATCACTTTCCTTTGAAAGTGCCTTAAGCTACTTACAAGCATTCAACAGAAATTCACATGCGTTTCACTGAAAGAGAAGCAGTCTGTTCCAACACTTCAATTCGCTGTGCGAAGTGAATGGAGTATTGCTTCACTTTCTAAATGCTGTCCTTTCAGAGAAAATCACTTTCCTTTGAAAGTGCCTTAAGCTACTTACAAGCATTCAACAGAAATTCACATGCATTTCACTGAAAGAGAAGTCTGTTCCAACACTTCAATTCACTGTGCGAAGTGAATGGAGTGTTGCTTCACTTCCTAAATGCTGTCCTTTCAGAGAAAATCACTTTCCTTTGAAAGTGCCTTAAGCTACTTACAAGCATTCAACAGAAATTCACATGCATTTTACTGAAAGAGAAGCAGTCTGTTCCAACACTTCAATTCACTGTGCGAAGTGAATGGAGTGTTTCTTCACTTTGTAAATGCTGTCCTTTCCGAGAAAATCACTTTCCTTTGAAAGTGCCTTAAGCTACTTACAAGCATTCAACAGAAATTCACATGCGTTTCACTGAAAGAGAAGCAGTCTGTTCCAACACTTCAGTTCACTGTGCGAAGTGAATGGACTGTTGCTTCACTTTCTAAATGCTGTCCTTTCAGAGAAAATCACTTTCCTTTGAAAGTGCCTTAAGCTACTTACAAGCATTCAACAGAAATTCACATGCATTTCACTGAAAGAGAAGCAGTTTGTTCTAACACTTCAATTCACTGTGCGAACTGAATGGAGTGTTGCTTCACTTCCTAAATGCTGTCCTTTCAGAGAAAATCACTTTCCTTTGAAAGTGCCTTAAGCTACTTACAAGCATTCAACAGAAATTCACATGCATTTCACTGAAAGAGAAGTAGTCTGTTCCAACACTTCAATTCACTGTGCGAAGTGAATGGAGTGTTGCTTCACTTTCTAAATGCTGTCCTTTCAGAGAAAATCACTTTCCTTTGAAAGTGCCTTAAGCTACTTACAAGCATTCAACAGAAATTCACATGCATTTCACTGAAAGAGAAGCAGTCTGTTCCAACACTTCAATTCACTGTGCGAAGTGAATGGAGTGTTGCTTCACTTTCTAAATGCTGTCCTTTCAGAGAAAATCACTTTCCTTTGAATGTGCCTTAAGCTACTGACAAGCATTCACAAAAAACTCATATCTGTTTCTCGGAAAGAGAAGTAGTCTGTTCCAACACTTCAATTCACTGTGCGTTGTGAATGAAGTGTTGCTTCACTTTCTAAATGCTGTCCTTTCAGAGAAAATCACTTTCCTTTGAAAGTGCCTTAAGCTACTTACAAGCATTCAACAGAAATTCACATGCATTTCACTGAAAGGGAAGCAGTCTGTTCCAACACTTAAATTCACTGTGCGAGGTGAATGGAGTGTTGCTTCACTTTCTAAATGCTGTCCTTTCAGAGAAAATCACTTTCCTTTGAAAGTGCCTTAAGCTACTTACAAGGATTCACAAAAAACTCATATCTGTTTCTCTGAAAGAGAAGTAGTCTGTTCCAACACTTCAATTCACTGTGCGTTGTTAATGGAGTGTTGCTTCACTTTCTAAATGCTGTCCTTTCAGAGAAAACCACTTTCCTTTGAAAGTGCCTTAAGCCACTCATAAGCATTCAACAGAAATACACATGCGTTTCTCTGAACGAGAAGCAGTCTGTTCCAACACTTCAATTCACAGTGCGAAGTGAATGGACTGTTGCTTCACTTTGTAAATGCTGTCCTTTCAGAGAAAATCACTTTCCTTTGAAAATTCCTTAATCTACTTACAAGCATTCAACAGAAATTCACATGCGTTTCTCTGAAAGAGAAGCAGTCTGTTCCAACACTTCAATTTACAGTGCGAAGTGAATGGAGTGTTGCTTCACTTTCTAAATGCTGTCTTTTCAGAGAAAATCACTTTCCTTTGAAAGTGCCTTAAGCTACTTACAAGCATTCACAAAAAAACTCATATCTGATTCTCTGAAAGAGAAGTAGTCTGTTCCAACACTTCAATTCACTGTGCGTAGTGAATGGAGTGTTGCTTCACTTTCTAAATGCTGTCCTTTCAGAGAAAATCACTTTCCTTTGAAAGTGCCTTAAGCTACTTACAAGCATTCACAAGAAACTCACATGCATTTTACTGAAAGAGAAGCAGTCTGTTCCAAAACTTCAGTTTACTGTGAGAAGTGAATGGAGTGTTGCTTCACTTTCTAAATGCTCTCCTTTTAGAGAAAATCACTCTCTTTTGAAACTGCCTTAAGCTACTTACAAGCATTTACAAGAAACTCACATCTGTTTCTCTGAAAGAGAAGCAGTCTGTTCCAACACTTCAATTCACTGTGCGAAGTGAATGGAGTGTTGCTTCACTTTGTAAATGCTGTCCTTTCAGAGAAAATCACTTTCCTTTGAAAGTGCCTTAAGCTACTTACAAGCATTCACAAAAAACTCATATCTGTTTCTCTGAAAGAGAAGTAGTCTGTTCCAACACTTCAATCCACTGGGCGTTGTGAATGGAGTGTTGCTTCACTTTCTAAATGCTGTCCTTTCAGAGAAAATCACTTTCCTTTGAAAGTGCCTTAAGCTACTCATAAGCATTCAACAGAAATACACATGCGTTTCTCTGAAAGAGAAGCAGACTGTTCCAACACTCCAATTCACAGTGCGAAGTGAATGGAGTGTTTCTTCACTTTGTAAATGCTGTCCTTTCAGAGAAAATCACTTTCCTTTGAAAGTGCCTTAAGCTACTCATAAGCATTCAACAGAAATACACATGCGTTTCTCTGAAAGAGAAGCACTCTGTTCCAACACTTCAATTCACAGTGCGAAGTGAATGAAGTGTTGCTTCACTTTCTAAATGCTGTCCTTTCAGAGAAAATCACTTTCCTTTGAAAGTGCCTTAAGCTACTTACAAGCATTCAACAGAAATTCACATGCGTTTCACTGAAAGAGAAGCAGTCTGTTCCAACACTTCAGTTCGCTGTGCAAAGTGAATGGAGTATTGCTTCACTTTCTAAATGCTGTCCTTTCAGAGAAAATCACTTTCCTTTGAAAGTGCCTTAAGCTACTTACAAGCATTCAACAGAAATTCACATGCATTTCACTGAAAGGGAAGTCTGTTCCAACACTTCATTTCACTGTGCGAAGTGAATGGAGTGTTGCTTCACTTCCTAAATGCTGTCCTTTCAGAGAAAATCACTTTCCTTTGAAAGTGCCTTAAGCTACTTACAAGCATTCAACAGAAATTCACATGCATTTCACTGAAAGAGAAGCAGTCTGTTCCAACACTTCAATTGACTGTGCGAAGTGAATGGAGTGTTTCTTCACTTTGTAAATGCTGTCCTTTCCGAGAAAATCACTTTCCTTTGAAAGTGCCTTAAGCTACTTACAAGCATTCAACAGAAATTCACATGCGTTTCACTGAAAGAGAAGCAGTCTGTTCCAACACTTCAGTTCACTGTGCGAAGTGAATGGACTGTTGCTTCACTTTCTAAATGCTGTCCTTTCAGAGAAAATCACTTTCCTTTGAAAGTGCCTTAAGCTACTTACAAGCATTCACAAAAAACTCATATCTGTTTCTCTGAAAGAGAAGTAGTCTGTTCCAACACTTCAATTCACTGTGCGTTGTTAATGGAGTGTTGCTTCACTTTCTAAATGCTGTCCTTTCAGAGAAAACCACTTTCCTTTGAAAGTGCCTTAAGCCACTCATAAGCATTCAACAGAAATACACATGCGTTTCTCTGAACGAGAAGCAGTCTGTTCCAACACTTCAATTCACAGTGCGAAGTGAATGGAGTGTTGCTTCACTTTCTAAATGCTGTCCTTTCAGAGAAAATCACTTTCCTTTGAAAATTCCTTAATCTACTTACAAGCATTCAACAGAAATTCACATGCGTTTCTCTGAAAGAGAAGCAGTCTGTTCCAACACTTCAATTTACAGTGCGAAGTGAATGGAGTGTTGCTTCACTTTCTAAATGCTGTCTTTTCAGAGAAAATCACTTTCCTTTGAAAGTGCCTTAAGCTACTTACAAGCATTCACAAAAAAAACTCATATCTGATTCTCTGAAAGAGAAGTAGTCTGTTCCAACACTTCAATTCACTGTGCGTAGTGAATGGAGTGTTGCTTCACTTTCTAAATGCTGTCCTTTCAGAGAAAATCACTTTCCTTTGAAAGTGCCTTAAGCTACTTACAAGCATTCACAAGAAACTCACATGCATTTTACTGAAAGAGAAGCAGTCTGTTCCAAAACTTCAGTTTACTGTGAGAAGTGAATGGAGTGTTGCTTCACTTTCTAAATGCTCTCCTTTTAGAGAAAATCACTCTCTTTTGAAACTGCCTTAAGCTACTTACAAGCATTTACAAGAAACTCACATCTGTTTCTCTGAAAGAGAAGCAGTCTGTTCCAACACTTCAATTCACTGTGCGAAGTGAATGGAGTGTTGCTTCACTTTCTAAATGCTGTCCTTTCAGAGAAAATCACTTTCCTTTGAAAGTGCCTTAAGCTACTTACAAGCATTCAACAGAAATTCACATGCGTTTCTCTGAAAAAGAAGCAGTCTGTTCCAACACTTCAATTCACTGTGCAAAGTGAATGGAGTGTTGCTTCACTTTGTAAATGCTGTCCTTTCCGAGAAAATCACTTTCCTTTGAAAGTGCCTTAAGCTACTTACAAGCATTCAACAGAAATTCACATGCGTTTCACTGAAAGAGAAGCAGTCTGTTCCAACACTTCAGTTCACTGTGCGAAGTGAATGGACTGTTGCTTCACTTTCTAAATGCTGTCCTTTCAGAGAAAATCACTTTCCTTTGAAAGTGCCTTAAGCTACTTACAAGCATTCAACAGAAATTCACATGCATTTCACTGAAAGAGAAGCAGTCTGTTCTAACACTTCAATTCACTGTGCGAACTGAATGGAGTGTTGCTTCACTTCCTAAATGCTGTCCTTTCAGAGAAAATCACTTTCCTTTGAAAGTGCCTTAAGCTACTTACAAGCATTCAACAGAAATTCACATGCATTTCACTGAAAGAGAAGCAGTCTGTTCCAACACTTCAATTCACTGTGCGAAGTGAATGGAGTGTTGCTTCACTTTGTAAATGCTGTCCTTTCAGAGAAAATCACTTTCCTTTGAAAGTGCCTTAAGCTACTTACAAGCATTCACAAAAAACTCATATCTGTTTCTCTGAAAGAGAAGTAGTCTGTTCCAACACTTCAATTCACTGGGCGTTGTGAATGGAGTGTTGCTTCACTTTCTAAATGCTGTCCTTTCAGAGAAAATCACTTTCCTTTGAAAGTGCCTTAAGCTACTCATAAGCATTCAACAGAAATACACATGCGTTTCTCTGAAAGAGAAGCAGACTGTTCCAACACTCCAATTCACAGTGCGAAGTGAATGGAGTGTTTCTTCACTTTGTAAATGCTGTCCTTTCAGAGAAAATCACTTTCCTTTGAATGTGCCTTAAGCTACTCATAAGCATTCAACAGAAATACACATGCGTTTCTCTGAAAGAGAAGCACTCTGTTCCAACACTTCAATTCACAGTGCGAAGTGAATGGAGTGTTGCTTCACTTTCTAAATGCTGTCCTTTCAGAGAAAATCACTTTCCTTTGAAAGTGCCTTAAGCTACTTACAAGCATTCAACAGAAATTCACATGCGTTTCACTGAAAGAGAAGCAGTCTGTTCCAACACTTCAATTCGCTGTGCGAAGTGAATGGAGTATTGCTTCACTTTCTAAATGCTGTCCTTTCAGAGAAAATCACTTTCCTTTGAAAGTGCCTTAAGCTACTTACAAGCATTCAACAGAAATTCACATGCATTTCACTGAAAGAGAAGTCTGTTCCAACACTTCAATTCACTGTGCGAAGTGAATGGAGTGTTGCTTCACTTCCTAAATGCTGTCCTTTCAGAGAAAATCACTTTCCTTTGAAAGTGCCTTAAGCTACTTACAAGCATTCAACAGAAATTCACATGCATTTTACTGAAAGAGAAGCAGTCTGTTCCAACACTTCAATTCACTGTGCGAAGTGAATGGAGTGTTTCTTCACTTTGTAAATGCTGTCCTTTCCGAGAAAATCACTTTCCTTTGAAAGTGCCTTAAGCTACTTACAAGCATTCAACAGAAATTCACATGCGTTTCACTGAAAGAGAAGCAGTCTGTTCCAACACTTCAGTTCACTGTGCGAAGTGAATGGACTGTTGCTTCACTTTCTAAATGCTGTCCTTTCAGAGAAAATCACTTTCCTTTGAAAGTGCCTTAAGCTACTTACAAGCATTCAACAGAAATTCACATGCATTTCACTGAAAGAGAAGCAGTTTGTTCTAACACTTCAATTCACTGTGCGAACTGAATGGAGTGTTGCTTCACTTCCTAAATGCTGTCCTTTCAGAGAAAATCACTTTCCTTTGAAAGTGCCTTAAGCTACTTACAAGCATTCAACAGAAATTCACATGCATTTCACTGAAAGAGAAGTAGTCTGTTCCAACACTTCAATTCACTGTGCGAAGTGAATGGAGTGTTGCTTCACTTTCTAAATGCTGTCCTTTCAGAGAAAATCACTTTCCTTTGAAAGTGCCTTAAGCTACTTACAAGCATTCAACAGAAATTCACATGCATTTCACTGAAAGAGAAGCAGTCTGTTCCAACACTTCAATTCACTGTGCGAAGTGAATGGAGTGTTGCTTCACTTTCTAAATGCTGTCCTTTCAGAGAAAATCACTTTCCTTTGAATGTGCCTTAAGCTACTGACAAGCATTCACAAAAAACTCATATCTGTTTCTCGGAAAGAGAAGTAGTCTGTTCCAACACTTCAATTCACTGTGCGTTGTGAATGAAGTGTTGCTTCACTTTCTAAATGCTGTCCTTTCAGAGAAAATCACTTTCCTTTGAAAGTGCCTTAAGCTACTTACAAGCATTCAACAGAAATTCACATGCATTTCACTGAAAGGGAAGCAGTCTGTTCCAACACTTAAATTCACTGTGCGAGGTGAATGGAGTGTTGCTTCACTTTCTAAATGCTGTCCTTTCAGAGAAAATCACTTTCCTTTGAAAGTGCCTTAAGCTACTTACAAGGATTCACAAAAAACTCATATCTGTTTCTCTGAAAGAGAAGTAGTCTGTTCCAACACTTCAATTCACTGTGCGTTGTTAATGGAGTGTTGCTTCACTTTCTAAATGCTGTCCTTTCAGAGAAAACCACTTTCCTTTGAAAGTGCCTTAAGCCACTCATAAGCATTCAACAGAAATACACATGCGTTTCTCTGAACGAGAAGCAGTCTGTTCCAACACTTCAATTCACAGTGCGAAGTGAATGGACTGTTGCTTCACTTTGTAAATGCTGTCCTTTCAGAGAAAATCACTTTCCTTTGAAAATTCCTTAATCTACTTACAAGCATTCAACAGAAATTCACATGCGTTTCTCTGAAAGAGAAGCAGTCTGTTCCAACACTTCAATTTACAGTGCGAAGTGAATGGAGTGTTGCTTCACTTTCTAAATGCTGTCTTTTCAGAGAAAATCACTTTCCTTTGAAAGTGCCTTAAGCTACTTACAAGCATTCACAAAAAAACTCATATCTGATTCTCTGAAAGAGAAGTAGTCTGTTCCAACACTTCAATTCACTGTGCGTAGTGAATGGAGTGTTGCTTCACTTTCTAAATGCTGTCCTTTCAGAGAAAATCACTTTCCTTTGAAAGTGCCTTAAGCTACTTACAAGCATTCACAAGAAACTCACATGCATTTTACTGAAAGAGAAGCAGTCTGTTCCAAAACTTCAGTTTACTGTGAGAAGTGAATGGAGTGTTGCTTCACTTTCTAAATGCTCTCCTTTTAGAGAAAATCACTCTCTTTTGAAACTGCCTTAAGCTACTTACAAGCATTTACAAGAAAATCACATCTGTTTCTCTGAAAGAGAAGCAGTCTGTTCCAACACTTCAATTCACTGTGCGAAGTGAATGGAGTGTTGCTTCACTTTCTAAATGCTGTCCTTTCAGAGAAAATCACTTTCCTTTGAAAGTGCCTTAAGCTACTTACAAGCATTCAACAGAAATTCACATGCGTTTCTCTGAAAAAGAAGCAGTCTGTTCCAACACTTCAATTCACTGTGCGAAGTGAATGGAGTGTTGCTTCACTTTGTAAATGCTGTCCTTTCCGAGAAAATCACTTTCCTTTGAAAGTGCCTTAAGCTACTTACAAGCATTCAACAGAAATTCACATGCGTTTCACTCAAAGAGAAGCAGTCTGTTCCAACACTTCAGTTCACTGTGCGAAGTGAATGGACTGTTGCTTCACTTTCTAAATGCTGTCCTTTCAGAGAAAATCACTTTCCTTTGAAAGTGCCTTAAGCTACTTACAAGCATTCAACAGAAATTCACATGCATTTCACTGAAAGAGAAGCAGTCTGTTCTAACACTTCAATTCACTGTGCGAACTGAATGGAGTGTTGCTTCACTTCCTAAATGCTGTCCTTTCAGAGAAAATCACTTTCCTTTGAAAGTGCCTTAAGCTACTTACAAGCATTCAACAGAAATTCACATGCATTTCACTGAAAGAGAAGCAGTCTGTTCCAACACTTCAATTCACTGTGCGAAGTGAATGGAGTGTTGCTTCACTTTGTAAATGCTGTCCTTTCAGAGAAAATCACTTTCCTTTGAAAGTGCCTTAAGCTACTTACAAGCATTCACAAAAAACTCATATCTGTTTCTCTGAAAGAGAAGTAGTCTGTTCCAACACTTCAATTCACTGGGCGTTGTGAATGGAGTGTTGCTTCACTTTCTAAATGCTGTCCTTTCAGAGAAAATCACTTTCCTTTGAAAGTGCCTTAAGCTACTCATAAGCATTCAACAGAAATACACATGCGTTTCTCTGAAAGAGAAGCAGACTGTTCCAACACTCCAATTCACAGTGCGAAGTGAATGGAGTGTTTCTTCACTTTGTAAATGCTGTCCTTTCAGAGAAAATCACTTTCCTTTGAAAGTGCCTTAAGCTACTCATAAGCATTCAACAGAAATACACATGCGTTTCTCTGAAAGAGAAGCACTCTGTTCCAACACTTCAATTCACAGTGCGAAGTGAATGAAGTGTTGCTTCACTTTCTAAATGCTGTCCTTTCAGAGAAAATCACTTTCTTTGAAAGTGCCTTAAGCTACTTACAAGCATTCAACAGAAATTCACATGCGTTTCACTGAAAGAGAAGCAGTCTGTTCCAACACTTCAATTCGCTGTGCGAAGTGAATGGAGTATTGCTTCACTTTCTAAATGCTGTCCTTTCAGAGAAAATCACTTTCCTTTGAAAGTGCCTTAAGCTACTTACAAGCATTCAACAGAAATTCACATGCATTTCACTGAAAGAGAAGTCTGTTCCAACACTTCAATTCACTGTGCGAAGTGAATGGAGTGTTGCTTCACTTCCTAAATGCTGTCCTTTCAGAGAAAATCACTTTCCTTTGAAAGTGCCTTAAGCTACTTACAAGCATTCAACAGAAATTCACATGCATTTTACTGAAAGAGAAGCAGTCTGTTCCAACACTTCAATTCACTGTGCGAAGTGAATGGAGTGTTTCTTCACTTTGTAAATGCTGTCCTTTCCGAGAAAATCACTTTCCTTTGAAAGTGCCTTAAGCTACTTACAAGCATTCAACAGAAATTCACATGCGTTTCACTGAAAGAGAAGCAGTCTGTTCCAACACTTCAGTTCACTGTGCGAAGTGAATGGACTGTTGCTTCACTTTCTAAATGCTGTCCTTTCAGAGAAAATCACTTTCCTTTGAAAGTGCCTTAAGCTACTTACAAGCATTCAACAGAAATTCACATGCATTTCACTGAAAGAGAAGCAGTTTGTTCTAACACTTCAATTCACTGTGCGAACTGAATGGAGTGTTGCTTCACTTCCTAAATGCTGTCCTTTCAGAGAAAATCACTTTCCTTTGAAAGTGCCTTAAGCTACTTACAAGCATTCAACAGAAATTCACATGCATTTCACTGAAAGAGAAGTAGTCTGTTCCAACACTTCAATTCACTGTGCGAAGTGAATGGAGTGTTGCTTCACTTTCTAAATGCTGTCCTTTCAGAGAAAATCACTTTCCTTTGAAAGTGCCTTAAGCTACTTACAAGCATTCAACAGAAATTCACATGCATTTCACTGAAAGAGAAGCAGTCTGTTCCAACACTTCAATTCACTGTGCGAAGTGAATGGAGTGTTGCTTCACTTTCTAAATGCTGTCCTTTCAGAGAAAATCACTTTCCTTTGAATGTGCCTTAAGCTACTGACAAGCATTCACAAAAAACTCATATCTGTTTCTCGGAAGGAGAAGTAGTCTGTTCCAACACTTCAATTCACTGTGCGTTGTGAATGAAGTGTTGCTTCACTTTCTAAATGCTGTCCTTTCAGAGAAAATCACTTTCCTTTGAAAGTGCCTTAAGCTACTTACAAGCATTCAACAGAAATTCACATGCATTTCACTGAAAGGGAAGCAGTCTGTTCCAACACTTAAATTCACTGTGCGAGGTGAATGGAGTGTTGCTTCACTTTCTAAATGCTGTCCTTTCAGAGAAAATCACTTTCCTTTGAAAGTGCCTTAAGCTACTTACAAGGATTCACAAAAAACTCATATCTGTTTCTCTGAAAGAGAAGTAGTCTGTTCCAACACTTCAATTCACTGTGCGTTGTTAATGGAGTGTTGCTTCACTTTCTAAATGCTGTCCTTTCAGAGAAAACCACTTTCCTTTGAAAGTGCCTTAAGCCACTCATAAGCATTCAACAGAAATACACATGCGTTTCTCTGAACGAGAAGCAGTCTGTTCCAACACTTCAATTCACAGTGCGAAGTGAATGGACTGTTGCTTCACTTTGTAAATGCTGTCCTTTCAGAGAAAATCACTTTCCTTTGAAAATTCCTTAATCTACTTACAAGCATTCAACAGAAATTCACATGCGTTTCTCTGAAAGAGAAGCAGTCTGTTCCAACACTTCAATTTACAGTGCGAAGTGAATGGAGTGTTGCTTCACTTTCTAAATGCTGTCTTTTCAGAGAAAATCACTTTCCTTTGAAAGTGCCTTAAGCTACTTACAAGCATTCACAAAAAAACTCATATCTGATTCTCTGAAAGAGAAGTAGTCTGTTCCAACACTTCAATTCACTGTGCGTAGTGAATGGAGTGTTGCTTCACTTTCTAAATGCTGTCCTTTCAGAGAAAATCACTTTCCTTTGAAAGTGCCTTAAGCTACTTACAAGCATTCACAAGAAACTCACATGCATTTTACTGAAAGAGAAGCAGTCTGTTCCAAAATTTCAGTTTACTGTGAGAAGTGAATGGAGTGTTGCTTCACTTTCTAAATGCTCTCCTTTTAGAGAAAATCACTCTCTTTTGAAACTGCCTTAAGCTACTTACAAGCATTTACAAGAAAATCACATCTGTTTCTCTGAAAGAGAAGCAGTCTGTTCCAACACTTCAATTCACTGTGCGAAGTGAATGGAGTGTTGCTTCACTTTCTAAATGCTGTCCTTTCAGAGAAAATCACTTTCCTTTGAAAGTGCCTTAAGCTACTTACAAGCATTCAACAGAAATTCACATGCGTTTCTCTGAAAAAGAAGCAGTCTGTTCCAACACTTCAATTCACTGTGCGAAGTGAATGGAGTGTTGCTTCACTTTGTAAATGCTGTCCTTTCCGAGAAAATCACTTTCCTTTGAAAGTGCCTTAAGCTACTTACAAGCATTCAACAGAAATTCACATGCGTTTCACTGAAAGAGAAGCAGTCTGTTCCAACACTTCAGTTCACTGTGCGAAGTGAATGGACTGTTGCTTCACTTTCTAAATGCTGTCCTTTCAGAGAAAATCACTTTCCTTTGAATGTGCCTTAAGCTACTGACAAGCATTCACAAAAAACTCATATCTGTTTCTCGGAAAGAGAAGTAGTCTGTTCCAACACTTCAATTCACTGTGCGTTGTGAATGAAGTGTTGCTTCACTTTCTAAATGCTGTCCTTTCAGAGAAAATCACTTTCCTTTGAAAGTGCCTTAAGCTACTTACAAGCATTCAACAGAAATTCACATGCATTTCACTGAAAGGGAAGCAGTCTGTTCCAACACTTAAATTCACTGTGCGAGGTGAATGGATTGTTGCTTCACTTTCTAAATGCTGTCCTTTCAGAGAAAATCACTTTCCTTTGAAAGTGCCTTAAGCTACTTACAAGGATTCACAAAAAACTCATATCTGTTTCTCTGAAAGAGAAGTAGTCTGTTCCAACACTTCAATTCACTGTGCGTTGTTAATGGAGTGTTGCTTCACTTTCTAAATGCTGTCCTTTCAGAGAAAACCACTTTCCTTTGAAAGTGCCTTAAGCCACTCATAAGCATTCAACAGAAATACACATGCGTTTCTCTGAACGAGAAGCAGTCTGTTCCAACACTTCAATTCACAGTGCGAAGTGAATGGACTGTTGCTTCACTTTGTAAATGCTGTCCTTTCAGAGAAAATCACTTTCCTTTGAAAATTCCTTAATCTACTTACAAGCATTCAACAGAAATTCACATGCGTTTCTCTGAAAGAGAAGCAGTCTGTTCCAACACTTCAATTTACAGTGCGAAGTGAATGGAGTGTTGCTTCACTTTCTAAATGCTGTCTTTTCAGAGAAAATCACTTTCCTTTGAAAGTGCCTTAAGCTACTTACAAGCATTCACAAAAAAACTCATATCTGATTCTCTGAAAGAGAAGTAGTCTGTTCCAACACTTCAATTCACTGTGCGTAGTGAATGGAGTGTTGCTTCACTTTCTAAATGCTGTCCTTTCAGAGAAAATCACTTTCCTTTGAAAGTGCCTTAAGCTACTTACAAGCATTCACAAGAAACTCACATGCATTTTACTGAAAGAGAAGCAGTCTGTTCCAAAATTTCAGTTTACTGTGAGAAGTGAATGGAGTGTTGCTTCACTTTCTAAATGCTCTCCTTTTAGAGAAAATCACTCTCTTTTGAAACTGCCTTAAGCTACTTACAAGCATTTACAAGAAACTCACATCTGTTTCTCTGAAAGAGAAGCAGTCTGTTCCAACACTTCAATTCACTGTGCGAAGTGAATGGAGTGTTGCTTCACTTTCTAAATGCTGTCCTTTCAGAGAAAATCACTTTCCTTTGAAAGTGCCTTAAGCTACTTACAAGCATTCAACAGAAATTCACATGCGTTTCTCTGAAAAAGAAGCAGTCTGTTCCAACACTTCAATTCACTGTGCGAAGTGAATGGAGTGTTGCTTCACTTTGTAAATGCTGTCCTTTCCGAGAAAATCACTTTCCTTTGAAAGTGCCTTAAGCTACTTACAAGCATTCAACAGAAATTCACATGCGTTTCACTGAAAGAGAAGCAGTCTGTTCCAACACTTCAGTTCACTGTGCGAAGTGAATGGACTGTTGCTTCACTTTCTAAATGCTGTCCTTTCAGAGAAAATCACTTTCCTTTGAAAGTGCCTTAAGCTACTTACAAGCATTCAACAGAAATTCACATGCATTTCACTGAAAGAGAAGCAGTCTGTTCTAACACTTCAATTCACTGTGCGAACTGAATGGAGTGTTGCTTCACTTCCTAAATGCTGTCCTTTCAGAGAAAATCACTTTCCTTTGAAAGTGCCTTAAGCTACTTACAAGCATTCAACAGAAATTCACATGCATTTCACTGAAAGAGAAGCAGTCTGTTCCAACACTTCAATTCACTGTGCGAAGTGAATGGAGTGTTGCTTCACTTTGTAAATGCTGTCCTTTCAGAGAAAATCACTTTCCTTTGAAAGTGCCTTAAGCTACTTACAAGCATTCACAAAAAACTCATATCTGTTTCTCTGAAAGAGAAGTAGTCTGTTCCAACACTTCAATTCACTGGGCGTTGTGAATGGAGTGTTGCTTCACTTTCTAAATGCTGTCCTTTCAGAGAAAATCACTTTCCTTTGAAAGTGCCTTAAGCTACTCATAAGCATTCAACAGAAATACACATGCGTTTCTCTGAAAGAGAAGCAGACTGTTCCAACACTCCAATTCACAGTGCGAAGTGAATGGAGTGTTTCTTCACTTTGTAAATGCTGTCCTTTCAGAGAAAATCACTTTCCTTTGAAAGTGCCTTAAGCTACTCATAAGCATTCAACAGAAATACACATGCGTTTCTCTGAAAGAGAAGCACTCTGTTCCAACACTTCAATTCACAGTGCGAAGTGAATGAAGTGTTGCTTCACTTTCTAAATGCTGTCCTTTCAGAGAAAATCACTTTCTTTGAAAGTGCCTTAAGCTACTTACAAGCATTCAACAGAAATTCACATGCGTTTCACTGAAAGAGAAGCAGTCTGTTCCAACACTTCAATTCGCTGTGCGAAGTGAATGGAGTATTGCTTCACTTTCTAAATGCTGTCCTTTCAGAGAAAATCACTTTCCTTTGAAAGTGCCTTAAGCTACTTACAAGCATTCAACAGAAATTCACATGCATTTCACTGAAAGAGAAGTCTGTTCCAACACTTCAATTCACTGTGCGAAGTGAATGGAGTGTTGCTTCACTTCCTAAATGCTGTCCTTTCAGAGAAAATCACTTTCCTTTGAAAGTGCCTTAAGCTACTTACAAGCATTCAACAGAAATTCACATGCATTTTACTGAAAGAGAAGCAGTCTGTTCCAACACTTCAATTCACTGTGCGAAGTGAATGGAGTGTTTCTTCACTTTGTAAATGCTGTCCTTTCCGAGAAAATCACTTTCCTTTGAAAGTGCCTTAAGCTACTTACAAGCATTCAACAGAAATTCACATGCGTTTCACTGAAAGAGAAGCAGTCTGTTCCAACACTTCAGTTCACTGTGCGAAGTGAATGGACTGTTGCTTCACTTTCTAAATGCTGTCCTTTCAGAGAAAATCACTTTCCTTTGAAAGTGCCTTAAGCTACTTACAAGCATTCAACAGAAATTCACATGCATTTCACTGAAAGAGAAGCAGTTTGTTCTAACACTTCAATTCACTGTGCGAACTGAATGGAGTGTTGCTTCACTTCCTAAATGCTGTCCTTTCAGAGAAAATCACTTTCCTTTGAAAGTGCCTTAAGCTACTTACAAGCATTCAACAGAAATTCACATGCATTTCACTGAAAGAGAAGTAGTCTGTTCCAACACTTCAATTCACTGTGCGAAGTGAATGGAGTGTTGCTTCACTTTCTAAATGCTGTCCTTTCAGAGAAAATCACTTTCCTTTGAATGTGCCTTAAGCTACTGACAAGCATTCACAAAAAACTCATATCTGTTTCTCGGAAAGAGAAGTAGTCTGTTCCAACACTTCAATTCACTGTGCGTTGTGAATGAAGTGTTGCTTCACTTTCTAAATGCTGTCCTTTCAGAGAAAATCACTTTCCTTTGAAAGTGCCTTAAGCTACTTACAAGCATTCAACAGAAATTCACATGCATTTCACTGAAAGGGAAGCAGTCTGTTCCAACAATTAAATTCACTGTGCGAGGTGAATGGAGTGTTGCTTCACTTTCTAAATGCTGTCCTTTCAGAGAAAATCACTTTCCTTTGAAAGTGCCTTAAGCTACTTACAAGGATTCACAAAAAACTCATATCTGTTTCTCTGAAAGAGAAGTAGTCTGTTCCAACACTTCAATTCACTGTGCGTTGTGAATGGAGTGTTGCTTCACTTTCTAAATGCTGTCCTTTCAGAGAAAACCACTTTCCTTTGAAAGTGCCTTAAGCCACTCATAAGCATTCAACAGAAATACAAATGCGTTTCTCTGAACGAGAAGCAGTCTGTTCCAACACTTCAATTCACAGTGCGAAGTGAATGGACTGTTGCTTCACTTTGTAAATGCTGTGCTTTCAGAGAAAATCACTTTCCTTTGAAAATTCTTTAATCTACTTACAAGCATTCAACAGAAATTCACATGCGTTTCTCTGAAAGAGAAGCAGTCTGTTCCAACACTTCAATTCACAGTGCGAAGTGAATGGAGTGTTGCTTCACTTTCTAAATGCTGTCCTTTCAGAGAAAATCACTTTCCTTTGAATGTGCCTTAAGCTACTTACAAGCATTCACAAAAAAACTCATATCTGTTTCTCTGAAAGAGAAGTAGTCTGTTCCAACACTTCAATTCACTGTGCGAAGTGAATGGAGTGTTGCTTCACTTTCAAAATCCTGTCCTTTCAGAGAAAATCAGTTTCCTTTGAAAGTGCCTTAAGCTACTTACAAGCATTCAACAGAAATTCACATGCGTTTCTCTGAAAGAGACGCAGTCTGTTCCAACACTTCAATTCACTATGTGAAGTGAATGGAGTGTTGCTTCACTTTCTAAATGCTGTCCTTTCAGAGAAAATCACTTTCCTTTGAAAGTGCCTTAAGCTACTTACAAGCATTCAACAGAAATTCACATGCGTTTCACTGAAAGAGAAGCAGTCTGTTCCAACACTTCAATTCACTGTGCGAAGTGAATGGAGTGTTGTTTCACTTTCGAAATGCTGTCCTTTCAGAGAAAATCACTTTCCTTTGAAAGTGCCTTAAGCTACTTACAAGCATTCAACAGAAATTCACATGCATTTCACTGAAAGAGAAGCAGTCTGTTCCAACACTTCAATTCACTGTGCGAAGTGAATGGAGTGTTGCTTCACTTTCTAAATGCTGTCCTTTCAGAGAAAATCACTTTCCTTTGAAAGTGCCTTAAGCTACTTACAAGCATTCACAAAAAACTCATATCTGTTTCTCTGAAAGAGAAGTAGTCTGTTCCAACACTTCAATTCACTGTGCGTTGTTAATGGAGTGTTGCTTCACTTTCTAAATGCTGTCCTTTCAGAGAAAATCTGTTTCCTTTGAAAGTGCCTTAAGCTACTTACAAGTATTCAACAGAAATTCACATGCGTTTCACTGAAAGAGAAGCAGTCTGTTCCAACACTTCAATTCACTGTGCGAAGTGAATGGAGTGTTGCTTCACTTTCTAAATGCTGTCCTTTCAGAGAAAATCACTTTCCTTTGAAAGTGCCTTAAGCTACTTACAAGCATTCAACAGAAATTCACATGCATTTCACTGAAAGAGAAGCAATCTGTTCCAACACTTCAATTCACTGTGCGAAGTGAATGGAGTGTTTCTTCACTTTGTAAATGGTGTCCTTTCAGAGAAAATCACTTTCCTTTGAAAGTGCCTTAAGCTACTTACAAGCATTCACAAAAAACTCATATCTGTTTCTCTGAAAGAGAAGTAGTCTGTTCCAACACTTCAATTCACTGTGCGTTGTGAATGGAGTGTTGCTTCACTTTCTAAATGCTGTCCTTTCAGAGAAAATCACTTTCCTTTGAAAGTACCTTAAGCTACTCATAAGCATTCAACAGAAATACACATGCGTTTCTCTGAAAGAGAAGCAGTCTGTTCCAACACTCCAATTCACAGTGCGAAGTGAATGGAGTGTTTCTTCACTTTGTAAATGCTGTCCTTTCAGAGAAAATCACTTTCCTTTGAAAGTGCCTTAAGCTACTCATAAGCATTCAACAGAAATACACATGCGTTTCTCTGAAAGAGAAGCACTCTGTTCCAACACTTCAATTCACAGTGCGAAGTGAATGGAGTGTTGCTTCACTTTCTAAATGCTGTCCTTTCAGAGAAAATCACTTTCCTTTGAAAGTGCCTTAAGCTACTTACAAGCATTCAACAGAAATTCACATGCGTTTCACTGAAAGAGAAGCAGTCTGTTCCAACACTTCAATTCACTGTGCGAAGTGAATGGAGTATTGCTTCACTTTCTAAATGCTGTCCTTTTAGAGAAAATCACTTTCCTTTGAAAGTGCCTTAAGCTACTTACAAGCATTCAACAGAAAATCACATGCATTTCACTGAAAGAGAAGAAGTCTGTTCCAACACTTCAATTCACTGTGCGAAGTGAATGGAGTGTTGCTTCACTTCCTAAATGCTGTCCTTTCAGAGAAAATCTCTTTCCTTTGAAAGTGCCTTAAGCTACTTACAAGCATTCAACAGAAATTCACATGCATTTCACTGAAAGAGAAGCAGTCTGTTCCAACACTTCAATTCACTGTGCGAAGTGAATGGAGTGTTGCTTCACTTTCTAAATGCTGTCCTTTCAGAGAAAATCACTTTCCTTTGAATGTGCCTTAAGCTACTGACAAGCATTCACAAAAAACTCATATCTGTTTCTCTGAAAGAGAAGTAGTCTGTTCCAACACTTCAATTCACTGTGCGTTGTGAATGGAGTGTTGCTTCACTTTCTAAATGCTGTCCTTTCAGAGAAAATCACTTTCCTTTGAAAGTGCCTTAAGCTACTTACAAGCATTCAACAGAAATTCACATGCATTTCACTGAAAGGGAAGCAGTCTTTTCCAACACTTCAATTCACTGTGCGAAGTGAATGGAGTGTTGCTTCACTTTGTAAATGCTGTCCTTTCAGAGAAAATCACTTTCCTTTGAAAGTGCCTTAAGCTACTTACAAGGATTCAAAAAAAACTCATATCTGTTTCTCTGAAAGAGAAGTAGTCTGTTCCAACACTTCAATTCACTCTGCGTTGTGAATGCAGTGTTGCTTCACTTTCTAAATGCTGTCCTTTCAGAGAAAACCACTTTCCTTTGAAAGTGCCTTAAGCCACTCATAAGCATTCAACAGAAATACACATGCGTTTCTCTGAACGAGAAGCAGTCTGTTCCAACACTTCAATTCACAGTGCGAAGTGAATGGAGTGTTGCTTCACTTTGTAAATGCTGTGCTTTCAGAGAAAATCACTGTCCTTTGAAAATTCCTTAATCTACTTACAAGCATTCAACAGAAATTCACATGCGTTTCTCTGAAAGAGAAGCAGTCTGTTCCAACACTTCAATTCACAGTGCGAAGTGAATGGAGTGTTGCTTCACTTTCTAAATGCTGTCCTTTCAGAGAAAATCACTTTCCTTTGAATGTGCCTTAAGGTACTTACAAGCATTCACAAAAAAGCTCATATCTGTTTCTCTGAAAGAGAAGTAGTCTGTTCCAACACTTCAATTCACTGTGCGAAGTGAATGGAGTGTTGCTTCACTTTCTAAATGCTGTCCTTTCAGAGAAAATCACTTTCCTTCGTAAGTGCCTTAAGCTACTTAAAAGCATTCACAAGAAATCACATGCATTTCACTGAAAGAGAAGCAGTCTGTTCCAACACTTCACTTCACTGTGAGAAGTGAATGGAGTGTTGCTTCACTTTCTAAATGCTCTCCTTTTAGAGAAAATCACTCTCTTTTGAAACTGCCTTAAGCTACTTACAAGCACTCACAAGAAACTCACATCTGTTTCTCTGAAAGAGAAGAAGTCTGTTCCAACACTTCAATTCACTGTGCGTAGTGAATGGAGTGTTTCTTCACTTTCTAAATGCTGTAGTTTCAGAGAAAATCACTTTCCTTTCAAAGTGCCTTAAGCTACTTACAAGCATTTAACAGAAATTCACATGCGTTTCTCTGAAAAAGAAGCAGTCTGTTCCAACACTTCAATTCACTGTGCGAAGTGAATGGAGTGTTGCTTCACTTTCAAAATCCTTTCCTTTCAGAGAAAATCAGTTTCCTTTGAAAGTGCCTTAAGCTACTTACAAGCATTCAACAGAAATTCACATGCGTTTCTCTGAAAGAGACGCAGTCTGTTCCAACACTTCAATTCACTATGTGAAGTGAATGGAGTGTTGCTTCACTTTCTAAATGCTGTCCTTTCAGAGAAAATCACTTTCCTTTGAAAGTGCCTTAAGCTACTTACAAGCATTCAACAGAAATTCACATGCGTTTCACTGAAAGAGAAGCAGTCTGTTCCAACACTTCAATTCACTGTGCGAAGTGAATGGAGTGTTGCTTCACTTTCTAAATGCTGTCCTTTCAGAGAAAATCACTTTCCTTTGAAAGTGCCTTAAGCTACTTACAAGCATTCAACTGAAATTCACATGCATTTCACTGAAAGAGAAGCAGTCTGTTCCAACACTTCAATTCACTGTGCGAAGTGAATGGAGTGTTTCTTCACTTTCTAAATGCTGTCCTTTCAGAGAAAATCACTTTCCTTTGAAAGTGCCTTAAGCTACTTACAAGCATTCACAAAAAACTCATATCTGTTTCTCTGAAAGAGAAGTAGTCTGTTCCAACACTTCAATTCACTGTGCGTTGTTAATGGAATGTTGCTTCACTTTCTAAATGCTGTCCTTTCAGAGAAAATCAGTTTCCTTTGAAAGTGCCTTAAGCTACTTACAAGCATTCAACAGAAATTCACATGCGTTTCACTGAAAGAGAAGCAGTCTGTTCCAACACTTCAATTCACTGTGCGAAGTGAATGGAGTGTTGCTTCACTTTCTAAATGCTGTCCTTTCAGAGAAAATCACTTTCCTTTAAAAGTGCCTTAAGCTACTTACAAGCATTCACAAAAAACTCATATCTGTTTCTCTGAAAGAGAAGTAGTCTGTTCCAACACTTCAATTCACTGTGCGTTGTGAATGGAGTGTTGCTTCACTTTCTAAATGCTGTCCTTTCAGAGAAAACCACTTTCCTTTGAAAGTGCCTTAAGCCACTCATAAGCATTCAACAGAAATACACATGCGTTTCTCTGAACGAGAAGCAGTCTGTTCCAACATTTCAATTCACAGTGCGAAGTGAATGGACTGTTGCTTCACTTTGTAAATGCTGTCCTTTCAGAGAAAATCACTTTACTTTGAAAATTCCTTAATCTACTTACAAGCATTCAACAGAAATTCACATGCGTTTCTCTGAAAGAGAAGCAGTCTGTTCCAACACTTCAATTTACAGTGCGAAGTGAATGGAGTGTTGCTTCACTTTCTAAATGCTGTCTTTTCAGAGAAAATCACTTTCCTTTGAAAGTGCCTTAAGCTACTTACAAGCATTCACAAAAAAACTCATATCTGATTCTCTGAAAGAGAAGTAGTCTGTTCCAACACTTCAATTCACTGTGCGTAGTGAATGGAGTGTTGCTTCACTTTCTAAATGCTGTCCTTTCAGAGAAAATCACTTTCCTTTGAAAGTGCCTTAAGCTACTTACAAGCATTCACAAGAAACTCACATGCATTTTTCTGAAAGAAAAGCAGTCTGTTCCAAAACTTCAGTTCACTGTGAGAAGTGAATGGAGTGTTGCTTCACTTTCTAAATGCTCTCCTTTTCGAGAAAATCACTCTCTTTTGAAAGTGCCTTAAGCTACTTACAAGCATTCACAAAAAACTCCCATCAGTTTCTCTGAAAGAGAAGCAGTCTGTTCCAACACTTCAATTCACTGTGCGAAGTGAATGGAGTGTTGCTTCACTTTCTAAATGCTGTCCTTTCAGAGAAAATCACTTTCCTTTGAAAGTGCCTTAAGCTACTTACAAGCATTTAACAGAAATTCACATGCGTTTCTCTGAAAAAGAAGCAGTCTGTTCCAACACTTCAATTCACTGTGCGAAGTGAATGGAGTGTTGCTTCACTTTCAAAATCCTGTCCTTTCAGAGAAAATCAGTTTCCTTTGAAAGTGCCTTAAGCTACTTCCAAGCATTCACAAGAAACTCACATGCGTTTTTCGGAAAGAGAAGCAGTCTGTTCCAACACTTCAATTCACTATGTGAAGTGAATGGAGTGTTGCTTCACTTTCTAAATGCTGTCCTTTCAGAGAAAATCACTTTCCTTTGAAAGTGCCTTAAGCTACTTACAAGCATTCAACAGAAATTCACATGCATTTCACTGAAAGAGAAGCAGTTTGTTCCAACACTTCAATTCAATGTGCGAAGTGAATGGAGTGTTGCTTCACTTTCTAAATGCTGTCCTTTCAGAGAAAATCACTTTCCTTTGAAAGTGCCTTAAGCTACTTACAAGCATTCAACAGAAATTCACATGCATTTCACTGAAAGAGAAGCAGTCTGTTCCAACACTTCAATTCACTGTGCGAAGTGAATGGAGTGTTGCTTCACTTTCTAAATGCTGTCCTTTCAGAGAAAATCACATTCCTTTGAAAGTGCCTTAAGCTACTTTCAAGCATTCACAAAAAACTCATATCTGTTTCTCTGAAAGAGAAGTAGTCTGTTCCAACACTTCAATTCACTGTGCGTTGTGAATGGAGTGTTGCTTCACTTTCTAAATGCTGTCCTTTCAGAGAAAATCACTTTCCTTTGAAAGTGCCTTAAGCTACTCATAAGCATTCAACAGAAATACACATGCGTTTCTCTGAAAGAGAAGCAGTCTGTTCCAACACTCCAATTCACAGTGCGAAGTGAATGGAGTGTTTCTTCACTTTGTAAATGCTGTCCTTTCAGAGAAAATCACTTTCCTTTGAAAGTGCCTTAAGCTACTCATAAGCATTCAACAGAAATACACATGCGTTTCTCTGAAAGAGAAGCACTCTGTTCCAACACTTCAATTCACAGTGCGAAGTGAATGGAGTGTTACTTCACTTTCTAAATGCTGTCCTTTCAGAGAAAATCACTTTCCTTTGAAAGTGCCTTAAGCTACTTACAAGCATTCAACAGAAATTCACATGCGTTTCACTGAAAGAGAAGCAGTCTGTTCCAACACTTCAATTCACTGTGCGAAGTGAATGGAGTGTTGCTTCACTTTCTAAATGCTGTCCTTTCAGAGAAAATCACTTTCCTTTGAATGTGCCTTAAGCTACTGACAAGCATTCACAAAAAACTCATATCTGTTTCTCTGAAAGAGAAGTAGTCTGTTCCAACACTTCAATTCACTGTGCGTTGTGAATGGAGTGTTGCTTCACTTTCTAAATGCTGTCCTTTCAGAGAAAATCACTTTCCTTTGAAAGTGCCTTAAGCTACTTACAAGCATTCAACAGAAATTCACATGCATTTCACTGAAAGGGAAGCAGTCTTTTCCAACACTTCAATTCACTGTGCGAAGTGAATGGAGTGTTGCTTCACTTTCTAAATGCTGTCCTTTCAGAGAAAATCACTTTCCTTTGAAAGTGCCTTAAGCTACTTACAAGGATTCACAAAAAACTCATATCTGTTTCTCTGAAAGAGAAGTAGTCTGTTCCAACACTTCAATTCACTGTGCGTTGTGAATGCAGTGTTGCTTCACTTTCTAAATGCTGTCCTTTCAGAGAAAACCACTTTCCTTTGAAAGTGCCTTAAGCCACTCATAAGCATTCAACAGAAATACACATGCGTTTCTCTGAACGAGAAGCAGTCTGTTCCAACACTTCAATTCACAGTGCGAAGTGAATGGACTGTTGCTTCACTTTGTAAATGCTGTGCTTTCAGAGAAAATCACTTTCCTTTGAAAATTCCTTAATCTACTTACAAGCATTCAACAGAAATTCACATGCGTTTCTCTGAAAGAGAAGCAGTCTGTTCCAACACTTCAATTCACAGTGCGAAGTGAATGGAGTGTTGCTTCACTTTCTAAATGCTGTCCTTTCAGAGAAAATCACTTTCCTTTGAATGTGCCTTAACCTACTTACAAGCATTCACAAAAAAGCTCATATCTTTTCTCTGAAAGAGAAGTAGTCTGTTCCAACACTTCAATTCACTGTGCGAAGTGAATGGAGTGTTGCTTCACTTTCTAAATGCTGTCCTTTCAGAGAAAATCACTTTCCTTCGTAAGTGCCTTAAGCTACTTAAAAGCATTCACAAGAAACTCACATGCATTTTTCTGAAAGAGAAGCAGTCTGTTCCAACACTTCAATTCACTGTGAGAAGTGAATGGAGTGTTGCTTCACTTTCTAAATGCTCTCCTTTTAGAGAAAATCACTCTCTTTTGAAACTGCCTTAAGCTACTTACAAGCACTCACAAGAAACTCACATCTGTTTCTCTGAAAGAGAAGAAGTCTGTTCCAACACTTCAATTCACTGTGCGTAGTGAATGGAGTGTTTCTTCACTTTCTAAATGCTGTAGTTTCAGAGAAAATCACTTTCCTTTCAAAGTGCCTTAAGCTACTTACAAGCATTTAACAGAAATTCACATGCATTTCTCTGAAAAAGAAGCAGTCTGTTCCAACACTTCAATTCACTGTGCGAAGTGAATGGAGTGTTGCTTCACTTTCAAAATCCTTTCCTTTCAGAGAAAATCAGTTTCCTTTGAAAGTGCCTTAAGCTACTTACAAGCATTCAACAGAAATTCACATGCGTTTCTCTGAAAGAGACGCAGTCTGTTCCAACACTTCAATTCACTATGTGAAGTGAATGGAGTGTTGCTTCACTTTCTAAATGCTGTCCTTTCAGAGAAAATCACTTTCCTTTGAAAGTGCCTTAAGCTACTTACAAGCATTCAACAGAAATTCACATGCGTTTCACTGAAAGAGAAGCAGTCTGTTCCAACACTTCAATTCACTGTGCGAAGTGAATGGAGTGTTGCTTCACTTTCTAAATGCTGTCCTTTCAGAGAAAATCACTTTCCTTTGAAAGTGCCTTAAGCTACTTACAAGCATTCAACAGAAATTCACATGCATTTCACTGAAAGAGAAGCAGTCTGTTCCAACACTTCAATTCACTGTGCGAAGTGAATGGAGTGTTGCTTCACTTTCTAAATGCTGTCCTTTCAGAGAAAATCACTTTCCTTTGAAAGTGCCTTAAGCTACTTACAAGCATTCACAAAAAACTCATATCTGTTTCTCTGAAAGAGAAGTAGTCTGTTCCAACACTTCAATTCACTGTGCGTTGTTAATGGAGTGTTGCTTCACTTTCTAAATGCTGTCCTTTCAGAGAAAATCAGTTTCTTTTGAAAGTGCCTTAAGCTACTTACAAGCATTCAACAGAAATTCACATGCGTTTCACTGAAAGAGAAGCAGTCTGTTCCAACACTTCAATTCACTGTGCGAAGTGAATGGAGTGTTGCTTCACTTTCTAAATGCTGTCCTTTCAGAGAAAATCACTTTCCTTTAAAAGTGCCTTAAGCTACTTACAAGCATTCACAAAAAACTCATATCTGTTTCTCTGAAAGAGAAGTAGTCTGTTCCAACACTTCAATTCACTGTGCGTTGTGAATGGAGTGTTGCTTCACTTTCTAAATGCTGTCCTTTCAGAGAAAACCACTTTCCTTTGAAAGTGCCTTAAGCCACTCATAAGCATTCAACAGAAATACACATGCGTTTCTCTGAACGAGAAGCAGTCTGTTCCAACATTTCAATTCACAGTGCGAAGTGAATGGACTGTTGCTTCACTTTGTAAATGCTGTCCTTTCAGAGAAAATCACTTTCCTTTGAAAGTGCCTTAAGCTACTTACAAGCATTCACAAGAAACTCACATGCATTTTTCTGAAAGAAAAGCAGTCTGTTCCAAAACTTCAGTTCACTGTGAGAAGTGAATGGAGTGTTGCTTCACTTTCTAAATGCTCTCCTTTTCGAGAAAATCACTCTCTTTTGAAAGTGCCTTAAGCTACTTACAAGCATTCACAAAAAACTCACATCTGTTTCTCTGAAAGAGAAGCAGTCTGTTCCAACACTTCAATTCACTGTGCGAAGTGAATGGAGTGTTGCTTCACTTTCTAAATGCTGTCCTTTCAGAGAAAATCACTTTCCTTTGAAAGTGCCTTAAGCTACTTACAAGCATTTAACAGAAATTCACATGCGTTTCTCTGAAAAAGAAGCAGTCTGTTCCAACACTTCAATTCACTGTGCGAAGTGAATGGAGTGTTGCTTCACTTTCAAAATCCTGTCCTTTCAGAGAAAATCAGTTTCCTTTGAAAGTGCCTTAAGCTACTTCCAAGCATTCACAAGAAACTCACATGCGTTTTTCGGAAAGAGAAGCAGTCTGTTCCAACACTTCAATTCACTATGTGAAGTGAATGGAGTGTTGCTTCACTTTCTAAATGCTGTCCTTTCAGAGAAAATCACTTTCCTTTGAAAGTGCCTTAAGCTACTTACAAGCATTCAACAGAAATTCACATGCATTTCACTGAAAGAGAAGCAGTTTGTTACAACACTTCAATTCACTGTGCGAAGTGAATGGAGTGTTGCTTCACTTTCTAAATGCTGTCCTTTCAGAGAAAATCACTTTCCTTTGAAAGTCCCTTAAGCTACTTACAAGCATTCAACAGAAATTCACATGCATTTCACTGAAAGAGAAGCAGTCTGTTCCAACACTTCAATTCACTGTGCGAAGTGAATGGAGTGTTGCTTCACTTTCTAAATGCTGTCCTTTCAGAGAAAATCACTTTCCTTTGAAAGTGCCTTAAGCTACTTGCAAGCATTAGGAAGAAACTCACATGCGTTTTTCTGAAAGAGAAGCCTTCTCTTCCAACACTTCAATTCACTGTGTGAAGTGAATGGAGTGTTTCTTCACTTTCTATATGCTGTCCTTTCAGAGAAAATCACTTTCCTTTGGAAGTGCCTTAAGCTACTCATAAGCATTCAACAGAAATACACATGCGTTTCTCTGAAAGATAAGCAGTCTGTTCCAACACTCCAATTCACAGTGCGAAGTGAATGGAGTGTTTCTTCACTTTGTAAATGCTGTCCTTTCAGAGAAAATCACTTTCCTTTGAAAGTGCCTTAAGCTACTCATAAGCATTCAACAGAAATACACATGCGTTTCTCTGAAAGAGAAGCACTCTGTTCCAACACTTCAATTCACAGTGCGAAGTGAATGGAGTGTTGCTTCACATTCTAAATGCTGTCCTTTCAGAGAAAATCACTTTCCTTTGAAAGTGCCTTAAGCTCCTTACAAGCATTCAACAGAAATTCACATGCGTTTCACTGAAAGAGAAGCAGTCTGTTCCAACACTTCAATTCACTGTGCGAAGTGAATGGAGTGTTGCTTCACTTTCTAAATGCTGTCCTTTCAGAGAAAATCACTTTCCTTTGAATGTGCCTTAAGCTACTGAGAAGCATTCACAAAAAACTCATATCTGTTTCTCTGAAAGAGAAGTAGTCTGTTCCAACACTTCAATTCACTGTGCGTTGTGAATGGAGTGTTGCTTCACTTTCTAAATGCTGTCCTTTCAGAGAAAATCACTTTCCTTTGAAAGTGCCTTAAGCTACTTACAAGCATTCAACAGAAATTCACATGCATTTCACTGAAAGGGAAGCAGTCTTTTCCAACACTTCAATTTACTGTGCGAAGTGAATGGAGTGTTGCTTCACTTTCTAAATGCTGTCCTTTCAGAGAAAATCACTTTCCTTTGAAAGTGCCTTAAGCTACTTACAAGCATTCACAAAAAACTCATATCTGTTTCTCTGAAAGAGAAGTAGTCTGTTCCAACACTTCAATTCACTGTGCGTTGTGAATGGAGTGTTGCTTCACTTTCTAAATGCTGTCCTTTCAGAGAAAATCACTTTCCTTTGAAAGTGCCTTAAGCTACTCATAAGCATTCAACAGAAATACACATGCGTTTCTCTGAAAGAGAAGCAGTCTGTTCCAACACTCCAATTTACAGTGCGAAGTGAATGGAGTGTTTCTTCACTTTGTAAATGCTGTCCTTTCAGAGAAAATCACTTTCCTTTGAAAGTGCCTTAAGCTACTCATAAGCATTCAACAGAAATACACATGCGTTTCTCTGAAAGAGAAGCACTCTGTTCCAACACTTCAATTCACAGTGCGAAGTGAATGGAGTGTTGCTTCACTTTCTAAATGCTGTCCTTTCAGAGAAAATCAGTTTCCTTTGAAAGTGCCTTAAGCTACTTACAAGCATTCAACAGAAATTCACATGCGTTTCACTGAAAGAGAAGCAGTCTGTTCCAACACTTCAATTCACTGTGCGAAGTGAATGGAGTGTTGCTTCACTTTCTAAATGCTGTCCTTTCAGAGAAAATCACTTTCCTTTGAATGTGCCTTAAGCTACTGACAAGCATTCACAAAAAACTCATATCTGTTTCTCTGAAAGAGAAGTAGTCTGTTCCAACACTTCAATTCACTGTGCGTTGTGAATGGAGTGTTGCTTCACTTTCTAAATGCTGTCCTTTCAGAGAAAATCACTTTCCTTTGAAAGTGCCTTAAGCTACTTACAAGCATTCAACAGAAATTCACATGCATTTCACTGAAAGGGAAGCAGTCTTTTCCAACACTTCAATTCACTGTGCGAAGTGAATGGAGTGTTGCTTCACTTTCTAAATGCTGTCCTTTCAGAGAAAATCACTTTCCTTTGAAAGTGCCTTAAGCTACATACAAGGATTCACAAAAAACTCATATCTGTTTCTCTGAAAGAGAAGTAGTCTGTTCCAACACTTCAATTCACTCTGCGTTGTGAATGCAGTGTTGCTTCACTTTCTAAATGCTGTCCTTTCAGAGAAAACCACTTTCCTTTGAAAGTGCCTTAAGCCACTCATAAGCATTCAACAGAAATACACATGCGTTTCTCTGAACGAGAAGCAGTCTGTTCCAACACTTCAATTCACAGTGCGAAGTGAATGGACTGTTGCTTCACTTTGTAAATGCTGTGCTTTCAGAGAAAATCACTTTCCTTTGAAAATTCCTTAATCTACTTACAAGCATTCAACAGAAATTCACATGCGTTTCTCTGAAAGAGAAGCAGTCTGTTCCAACACTTCAATTCACAGTGCGAAGTGAATGGAGTGTTGCTTCACTTTCTAAATGCTGTCCTTTCAGAGAAAATCACTTTCCTTTGAATGTGCCTTAAGCTACTTACAAGCATTCACAAAAAAGCTCATATCTGTTTCTCTGAAAGAGAAGTAGTCTGTTCCAACACTTCAATTCACTGTGCGAAGTGAATGGACTGTTGCTTCACTTTCTAAATGCTGTCCTTTCAGAGAAAATCACTTTCCTTCGTAAGTGCCTTAAGCTACTTAAAAGCATTCACAAGAAACTCACATGCATTTTTCTGAAAGAGAAGCAGTCTGTTCCAACACTTCAATTCACTGTGAGAAGTGAATGGAGTGTTGCTTCACTTTCTAAATGCTCTCCTTTTAGAGAAAATCACTCTCTTTTGAAACTGCCTTAAGCTACTTACAAGCACTCACAAGAAACTCACATCTGTTTCTCTGAAAGAGAAGAAGTCTGTTCCAACACTTCAATTCACTGTGCGTAGTGAATGGAGTGTTTCTTCACTTTCTAAATGCTGTAGTTTCAGAGAAAATCACTTTTCTTTCAAAGTGCCTTAAGCTACTTACAAGCATTTAACAGAAATTCACATGCGTTTCTCTGAAAAAGAAGCAGTCTGTTCCAACACTTCAATTCACTGTGCGAAGTGAATGGAGTGTTGCTTCACTTTCAAAATCCTTTCCTTTCAGAGAAAATCAGTTTCCTTTGAAAGTGCCTTAAGCTACTTACAAGCATTCAACAGAAATTCACATGCGTTTCTCTGAAAGAGACGCAGTCTGTTCCAACACTTCAATTCACTATGTGAAGTGAATGGAGTGTTGCTTCACTTTCTAAATGCTGTCCTTTCAGAGAAAATCACTTTCCTTTGAAAGTGCCTTAAGCTACTTACAAGCATTCAACAGAAATTCACATGCGTTTCACTGAAAGAGAAGCAGTCTGTTCCAACACTTCAATTCACTGTGCGAAGTGAATGGAGTGTTGCTTCACTTTCTAAATGCTGTCCTTTCAGAGAAAATCACTTTCCTTTGAAAGTGCCTTAAGCTACTTACAAGCATTCAACAGAAATTCACATGCATTTCACTGAAAGAGAAGCAGTCTGTTCCAACACTTCAATTCACTGTGCGAAGTGAATGGAGTGTTGCTTCACTTTCTAAATGCTGTCCTTTCAGAGAAAATCACTTTCCTTTGAAAGTGCCTTAAGCTACTTACAAGCATTCACAAAAAACTCATATCTGTTTCTCTGAAAGAGAAGTAGTCTGTTCCAACACTTCAATTCACTGTGCGTTGTTAATGGAGTGTTGCTTCACTTTCTAAATGCTGTCCTTTCAGAGAAAATCAGTTTCCTTTGAAAGTGCCTTAAACTACTTACAAGCATTCAACAGAAATTCACATGCGTTTCACTGAAAGAGAAGCAGTCTGTTCCAACACTTCAATTCACTGTGCGAAGTGAATGGAGTGTTGCTTCACTTTCTAAATGCTGTCCTTTCAGAGAAAATCACTTTCCTTTAAAAGTGCCTTAAGCTACTTACAAGCATTCACAAAAAACTCATATCTGTTTCTCTGAAAGAGAAGTAGTCTGTTCCAACACTTCAATTCACTGTGCGTTGTGAATGGAGTGTTGCTTCACTTTCTAAATGCTGTCCTTTCAGAGAAAACCACTTTCCTTTGAAAGTGCCTTAAGCCACTCATAAGCATTCAACAGAAATACACATGCGTTTCTCTGAACGAGAAGCAGTCTGTTCCAACATTTCAATTCACAGTGCGAAGTGAATGGACTGTTGCTTCACTTTGTAAATGCTGTCCTTTCAGAGAAAATCACTTTACTTTGAAAATTCCTTAATCTACTTACAAGCATTCAACAGAAATTCACATGCGTTTCTCTGAAAGAGAAGCAGTCTGTTCCAACACTTCAATTTACAGTGCGAAGTGAATGGAGTGTTGCTTCACTTTCTAAATGCTGTCTTTTCAGAGAAAATCACTTTCCTTTGAAAGTGCCTTAAGCTACTTACAAGCATTCAACAGAAATTCACATGCATTTCACTGAAAGAGAAGCAGTTTGTTACAACACTTCAATTCACTGTGCGAGGTGAATGGAGTGTTGCTTCACTTTCTAAATGCTGTCCTTTCAGAGAAAATCACTTTCCTTTGAAAGTCCCTTAAGCTACTTACAAGCATTCAACAGAAATTCACATGCATTTCACTGAAAGAGAAGCAGTCTGTTCCAACACTTCAATTCACTGTGCGAAGTGAATGGAGTGTTGCTTCACTTTCTAAATGCTGTCCTTTCAGAGAAAATCACTTTCCTTTGAAAGTGCCTTAAGCTACTTACAAGCATTCACAAAAAACTCATATCTGTTTCTCTGAAAGAGAAGTAGTCTGTTCCAACACTTCAATTCACTGTGCGTTGTGAATGGAGTGTTGCTTCACTTTCTAAATGCTGTCCTTTCAGAGAAAATCACTTTCCTTTGGAAGTGCCTTAAGCTACTCATAAGCATTCAACAGAAATACACATGCGTTTCTCTGAAAGATAAGCAGTCTGTTCCAACACTCCAATTCACAGTGCGAAGTGAATGGAGTGTTTCTTCACTTTGTAAATGCTGTCCTTTCAGAGAAAATCACTTTCCTTTGAAAGTGCCTTAAGCTACTCATAAGCATTCAACAGAAATACACATGCGTTTCTCTGAAAGAGAAGCACTCTGTTCCAACACTTCAATTCACAGTGCGAAGTGAATGGAGTGTTGCTTCACTTTCTAAATGCTGTCCTTTCAGAGAAAATCACTTTCCTTTGAAAGTGCCTTAAGCTCCTTACAAGCATTCAACAGAAATTCACATGCGTTTCACTGAAAGAGAAGCAGTCTGTTCCAACACTTCAATTCACAGTGCGAAGTGAATGGAGTGTTGCTTCACTTTCTAAATGCTGTCCTTTCAGAGAAAATCACTTTCCTTCGTAAGTGCCTTAAGCTACTTAAAAGCATTCACAAGAAACTCACATGCATTTTTCTGAAAGAGAAGCAGTCTGTTCCAACACTTCAATTCACTGTGAGAAGTGAATGGAGTGTTGCTTCACTTTCTAAATGCTCTCCTTTTAGAGAAAATCACTCTCTTTTGAAACTGCCTTAAGCTACTTACAAGCACTCACAAGAAACTCACATCTGTTTCTCTGAAAGAGAAGAAGTCTGTTCCAACACTTCAATTCACTGTGCGTAGTGAATGGAGTGTTTCTTCACTTTCTAAATGCTGTAGTTTCAGAGAAAATCACTTTCCTTTCAAAGTGCCTTAAGCTACTTACAAGCATTTAACAGAAATTCACATGCGTTTCTCTGAAAAAGAAGCAGTCTGTTCCAACACTTCAATTCACTGTGCGAAGTGAATGGAGTGTTGCTTCACTTTCAAAATCCTTTCCTTTCAGAGAAAATCAGTTTCCTTTGAAAGTGCCTTAAGCTACTTACAAGCATTCAACAGAAATTCACATGCGTTTCTCTGAAAGAGACGCAGTCTGTTCCAACACTTCAATTCACTATGTGAAGTGAATGGAGTGTTGCTTCACTTTGTAAATGCTGTCCTTTCAGAGAAAATCACTTTCCTTTGAAAGTGCCTTAAGCTACTTACAAGCATTCAACAGAAATTCACATGCGTTTCACTGAAAGAGAAGCAGTCTGTTCCAACACTTCAATTCACTGTGCGAAGTGAATGGAGTGTTGCTTCACTTTCTAAATGCTGTCCTTTCAGAGAAAATCACTTTCCTTTGAAAGTGCCTTAAGCTACTTACAAGCATTCAACAGAAATTCACATGCATTTCACTGAAAGAGAAGCAGTCTGTTCCAACACTTCAATTCACTGTGCGAAGTGAATGGAGTGTTGCTTCACTTTCTAAATGCTGTCCTTTCAGAGAAAATCACTTTCCTTTGAAAGTGCCTTAAGCTACTTACAAGCATTCACAAAAAACTCATATCTGTTTCTCTGAAAGAGAAGTAGTCTGTTCCAACACTTCAATTCACTGTGCGTTGTTAATGGAGTGTTGCTTCACTTTCTAAATGCTGTCCTTTCAGAGAAAATCAGTTTCCTTTGAAAGTGCCTTAAGCTACTTACAAGCATTCAACAGAAATTCACATGCGTTTCACTGAAAGAGAAGCAGTCTGTTCCAACACTTCAATTCACTGTGCGAAGTGAATGGAGTGTTGCTTCACTTTCTAAATGCTGTCCTTTCAGAGAAAATCACTTTCCTTTAAAAGTGCCTTAAGCTACTTACAAGCATTCACAAAAAACTCATATCTGTTTCTCTGAAAGAGAAGTAGTCTGTTCCAACACTTCAATTCACTGTGCGTTGTGAATGGAGTGTTGCTTCACTTTCTAAATGCTGTCCTTTCAGAGAAAACCACTTTCCTTTGAAAGTGCCTTAAGCCACTCATAAGCATTCAACAGAAATACACATGCGTTTCTCTGAACGAGAAGCAGTCTGTTCCAACATTTCAATTCACAGTGCGAAGTGAATGGACTGTTGCTTCACTTTGTAAATGCTGTCCTTTCAGAGAAAATCACTTTCCTTTGAAAGTGCCTTAAGCTACTTACAAGCATTCACAAGAAACTCACATGCATTTTTCTGAAAGAAAAGCAGTCTGTTCCAAAACTTCAGTTCACTGTGAGAAGTGAATGGAGTGTTGCTTCACTTTCTAAATGCTCTCCTTTTCGAGAAAATCACTCTCTTTTGAAAGTGCCTTAAGCTACTTACAAGCATTCACAAAAAACTCACATCTGTTTCTCTGAAAGAGAAGCAGTCTGTTCCAACACTTCAATTCACTGTGCGAAGTGAATGGAGTGTTGCTTCACTTTCTAAATGCTGTCCTTTCAGAGAAAATCACTTTCCTTTGAAAGTGCCTTAAGCTACTTACAAGCATTTAACAGAAATTCACATGCGTTTCTCTGAAAAAGAAGCAGTCTGTTCCAACACTTCAATTCACTGTGCGAAGTGAATGGAGTGTTGCTTCACTTTCAAAATCCTGTCCTTTCAGAGAAAATCAGTTTCCTTTGAAAGTGCCTTAAGCTACTTCCAAGCATTCACAAGAAACTCACATGCGTTTTTCGGAAAGAGAAGCAGTCTGTTCCAACACTTCAATTCACTATGTGAAGTGAATGGAGTGTTGCTTCACTTTCTAAATGCTGTCCTTTCAGAGAAAATCACTTTCCTTTGAAAGTGCCTTAAGCTACTTACAAGCATTCAACAGAAATTCACATGCATTTCACTGAAAGAGAAGCAGTTTGTTACAACACTTCAATTCACTGTGCGAAGTGAATGGAGTGTTGCTTCACTTTCTAAATGCTGTCCTTTCAGAGAAAATCACTTTCCTTTGAAAGTCCCTTAAGCTACTTACAAGCATTCAACAGAAATTCACATGCATTTCACTGAAAGAGAAGCAGTCTGTTCCAACACTTCAATTCACTGTGCGAAGTGAATGGAGTGTTGCTTCACTTTCTAAATGCTGTCCTTTCAGAGAAAATCACTTTCCTTTGAAAGTGCCTTAAGCTACTTGCAAGCATTAGGAAGAAACTCACATGCGTTTTTCTGAAAGAGAAGCCTTCTCTTCCAACACTTCAATTCACTGTGTGAAGTGAATGGAGTGTTTCTTCACTTTCTAAATGCTGTCCTTTCAGAGAAAATCACTTTCCTTTGGAAGTGCCTTAAGCTACTCATAAGCATTCAACAGAAATACACATGCGTTTCTCTGAAAGATAAGCAGTCTGTTCCAACACTCCAATTCACAGTGCGAAGTGAATGGAGTGTTTCTTCACTTTGTAAATGCTGTCCTTTCAGAGAAAATCACTTTCCTTTGAAAGTGCCTTAAGCTACTCATAAGCATTCAACAGAAATACACATGCGTTTCTCTGAAAGAGAAGCACTCTGTTCCAACACTTCAATTCACAGTGCGAAGTGAATGGAGTGTTGCTTCACTTTCTAAATGCTGTCCTTTCAGAGAAAATCACTTTCCTTTGAAAGTGCCTTAAGCTACTTACAAGCATTCAACAGAAATTCACATGCATTTCACTGAAAGGGAAGCAGTCTTTTCCAACACTTCAATTCACTGTGCGAAGTGAATGGAGTGTTGCTTCACTTTCTAAATGCTGTCCTTTCAGAGAAAATCACTTTCCTTTGAAAGTGCCTTAAGCTACTTACAAGCATTCACAAAAAACTCATATCTGTTTCTCTGAAAGAGAAGTAGTCTGTTCCAACACTTCAATTCACTGTGCGTTGTGAATGGAGTGTTGCTTCACTTTCTAAATGCTGTCCTTTCAGAGAAAATCACTTTCCTTTGAAAGTGCCTTAAGCTACTCATAAGCATTAAACAGAAATACACATGCGTTTCTCTGAAAGAGAAGCAGTCTGTTCCAACACTCCAATTCACAGTGCGAAGTGAATGGAGTGTTTCTTCACTTTGTAAATGCTGTCCTTTCAGAGAAAATCACTTTCCTTTGAAAGTGCCTTAAGCTACTCATAAGCATTCAACAGAAATACACATGCGTTTCTCTGAAAGAGAAGCACTCTGTTCCAACACTTCAATTCACAGTGCGAAGTGAATGGAGTGTTGCTTCACTTTCTAAATGCTGTCCTTTCAGAGAAAATCAGTTTCCTTTGAAAGTGCCTTAAGCTACTTACAAGCATTCAACAGAAATTCACATGCGTTTCACTGAAAGAGAAGCAGTCTGTTCCAACACTTCAATTCACTGTGCGAAGTGAATGGAGTGTTGCTTCACTTTCTAAATGCTGTCCTTTCAGAGAAAATCACTTTCCTTTGAAAGTGCCTTAAGCTACTTACAAGGATTCACAAAAAACTCATATCTGTTTCTCTGAAAGAGAAGTAGTCTGTTCCAACACTTCAATTCACTGTGCGTTGTGAATGCAGTGTTGCTTCACTTTCTAAATGCTGTCCTTTCAGAGAAAACCACTTTCCTTTGAAAGTGCCTTAAGCCACTCATAAGCATTCAACAGAAATACACATGCGTTTCTCTGAACGAGAAGCAGTCTGTTCCAACACTTCAATTCACAGTGCGAAGTGAATGGACTGTTGCTTCACTTTGTAAATGCTGTGCTTTCAGAGAAAATCACTTTCCTTTGAAAATTCCTTAATCTACTTACAAGCATTCAACAGAAATTCACATGCGTTTCTCTGAAAGAGAAGCAGTCTGTTCCAACACTTCAATTCACAGTGAGAAGTGAATGGAGTGTTGCTTCACTTTCTAAATGCTGTCCTTTCAGAGAAAATCACTTTCCTTTGAATGTGCCTTAAGCTACTTACAAGCATTCACAAAAAAGCTCATATCTGTTTCTCTGAAAGAGAAGTAGTCTGTTCCAACACTTCAATTCACTGTGCGAAGTGAATGGACTGTTGCTTCACTTTCTAAATGCTGTCCTTTCAGAGAAAATCACTTTCCTTCGTAAGTGCATTAAGCTACTTAAAAGCATTCACAAGAAACTCACATGCATTTTTCTGAAAGAGAAGCAGTCTGTTCCAACACTTCAATTCACTGTGAGAAGTGAATGGAGTGTTGCTTCACTTTCTAAATGCTCTCCTTTTAGAGAAAATCACTCTCTTTTGAAACTGCCTTAAGCTACTTACAAGCACTCACAAGAAACTCACATCTGTTTCTCTGAAAGAGAAGAAGTCTGTTCCAACACTTCAATTCACTGTGCGTAGTGAATGGAGTGTTTCTTCACTTTCTAAATGCTGTAGTTTCAGAGAAAATCACTTTCCTTTCAAAGTGCCTTAAGCTACTTACAAGCATTTAACAGAAATTCACATGCGTTTCTCTGAAAAAGAAGCAGTCTGTTCCAACACTTCAATTCACTGTGCGAAGTGAATGGAGTGTTGCTTCACTTTCAAAATCCTTTCCTTTCAGAGAAAATCAGTTTCCTTTGAAAGTGCCTTAAGCTACTTACAAGCATTCAACAGAAATTCACATGCGTTTCTCTGAAAGAGACGCAGTCTGTTCCAACACTTCAATTCACTATGTGAAGTGAATGGAGTGTTGCTTCACTTTCTAAATGCTGTCCTTTCAGAGAAAATCACTTTCCTTTGAAAGTGCCTTAAGCTACTTACAAGCATTCAACAGAAATTCACATGCGTTTCACTGAAAGAGAAGCAGTCTGTTCCAACACTTCAATTCACTGTGCGAAGTGAATGGAGTGTTGCTTCACTTTCTAAATGCTGTCCTTTCAGAGAAAATCACTTTCCTTTGAAAGTGCCTTAAGCTACTTACAAGCATTCAACAGAAATTCACATGCATTTCACTGAAAGAGAAGCAGTCTGTTCCAACACTTCAATTCACTGTGCGAAGTGAATGGAGTGTTGCTTCACTTTCTAAATGCTGTCCTTTCAGAGAAAATCACTTTCCTTTGAAAGTGCCTTAAGCTACTTACAAGCATTCACAAAAAACTCATATCTGTTTCTCTGAAAGAGAAGTAGTCTGTTCCAACACTTCAATTCACTGTGCGTTGTTAATGGAGTGTTGCTTCACTTTCTAAATGCTGTCCTTTCAGAGAAAATCAGTTTCCTTTGAAAGTGCCTTAAACTACTTACAAGCATTCAACAGAAATTCACATGCGTTTCACTGAAAGAGAAGCAGTCTGTTCCAACACTTCAATTCACTGTGCGAAGTGAATGGAGTGTTGCTTCACTTTCTAAATGCTGTCCTTTCAGAGAAAATCACTTTCCTTTAAAAGTGCCTTAAGCTACTTACAAGCATTCACAAAAAACTCATATCTGTTTCTCTGAAAGAGAAGTAGTCTGTTCCAACACTTCAATTCACTGTGCGTTGTGAATGGAGTGTTGCTTCACTTTCTAAATGCTGTCCTTTCAGAGAAAACCACTTTCCTTTGAAAGTGCCTTAAGCCACTCATAAGCATTCAACAGAAATACACATGCGTTTCTCTGAACGAGAAGCAGTCTGTTCCAACATTTCAATTCACAGTGCGAAGTGAATGGACTGTTGCTTCACTTTGTAAATGCTGTCCTTTCAGAGAAAATCACTTTACTTTGAAAATTCCTTAATCTACTTACAAGCATTCAACAGAAATTCACATGCGTTTCTCTGAAAGAGAAGCAGTCTGTTCCAACACTTCAATTTACAGTGCGAAGTGAATGGAGTGTTGCTTCACTTTCTAAATGCTGTCTTTTCAGAGAAAATCACTTTCCTTTGAAAGTGCCTTAAGCTACTTACAAGCATTCAACAGAAATTCACATGCATTTCACTGAAAGAGAAGCAGTTTGTTACAACACTTCAATTCACTGTGCGAAGTGAATGGAGTGTTGCTTCACTTTCTAAATGCTGTCCTTTCAGAGAAAATCACTTTCCTTTGAAAGTCCCTTAAGCTACTTACAAGCATTCAACAGAAATTCACATGCATTTCACTGAAAGAGAAGCAGTCTGTTCCAACACTTCAATTCACTGTGCGAAGTGAATGGAGTGTTGCTTCACTTTCTAAATGCTGTCCTTTCAGAGAAAATCACTTTCCTTTGAAAGTGCCTTAAGCTACTTACAAGCATTCACAAAAAACTCATATCTGTTTCTCTGAAAGAGAAGTAGTCTGTTCCAACACTTCAATTCACTGTGCGTTGTGAATGGAGTGTTGCTTCACTTTCTAAATGCTGTCCTTTCAGAGAAAATCACTTTCCTTTGGAAGTGCCTTAAGCTACTCATAAGCATTCAACAGAAATACACATGCGTTTCTCTGAAAGATAAGCAGTCTGTTCCAACACTCCAATTCACAGTGCGAAGTGAATGGAGTGTTTCTTCACTTTGTAAATGCTGTCCTTTCAGAGAAAATCACTTTCCTTTGAAAGTGCCTTAAGCTACTCATAAGCATTCAACAGAAATACACATGCGTTTCTCTGAAAGAGAAGCACTCTGTTCCAACACTTCAATTCACAGTGCGAAGTGAATGGAGTGTTGCTTCACTTTCTAAATGCTGTCCTTTCAGAGAAAATCACTTTCCTTTGAAAGTGCCTTAAGCTCCTTACAAGCATTCAACAGAAATTCACATGCGTTTCACTGAAAGAGAAGCAGTCTGTTCCAACACTTCAATTCACAGTGCGAAGTGAATGGAGTGTTGCTTCACTTTCTAAATGCTGTCCTTTCAGAGAAAATCACTTTCCTTTGAATGTGCCTTAACCTACTTACAAGCATTCACAAAAAAGCTCATATCTTTTCTCTGAAAGAGAAGTAGTCTGTTCCAACACTTCAATTCACTGTGCGAAGTGAATGGAGTGTTGCTTCACTTTCTAAATGCTGTCCTTTCAGAGAAAATCACTTTCCTTCGTAAGTGCCTTAAGCTACTTAAAAGCATTCACAAGAAACTCACATGCATTTTTCTGAAAGAGAAGCAGTCTGTTCCAACACTTCAATTCACTGTGAGAAGTGAATGGAGTGTTGCTTCACTTTCTAAATGCTCTCCTTTTAGAGAAAATCACTCTCTTTTGAAACTGCCTTAAGCTACTTACAAGCACTCACAAGAAACTCACATCTGTTTCTCTGAAAGAGAAGAAGTCTGTTCCAACACTTCAATTCACTGTGCGTAGTGAATGGAGTGTTTCTTCACTTTCTAAATGCTGTAGTTTCAGAGAAAATCACTTTCCTTTCAAAGTGCCTTAAGCTACTTACAAGCATTTAACAGAAATTCACATGCGTTTCTCTGAAAAAGAAGCAGTCTGTTCCAACACTTCAATTCACTGTGCGAAGTGAATGGAGTGTTGCTTCACTTTCAAAATCCTTTCCTTTCAGAGAAAATCAGTTTCCTTTGAAAGTGCCTTAAGCTACTTACAAGCATTCAACAGAAATTCACATGCATTTCTCTGAAAGAGACGCAGTCTGTTCCAACACTTCAATTCACTATGTGAAGTGAATGGAGTGTTGCTTCACTTTCTAAATGCTGTCCTTTCAGAGAAAATCACTTTCCTTTGAAAGTGCCTTAAGCTACTTACAAGCATTCAACAGAAATTCACATGCGTTTCACTGAAAGAGAAGCAGTCTGTTCCAACACTTCAATTCACTGTGCGAAGTGAATGGAGTGTTGCTTCACTTTCTAAATGCTGTCCTTTCAGAGAAAATCACTTTCCTTTGAAAGTGCCTTAAGCTACTTACAAGCATTCAACAGAAATTCACATGCATTTCACTGAAAGAGAAGCAGTCTGTTCCAACACTTCAATTCACTGTGCGAAGTGAATGGAGTGTTGCTTCACTTTCTAAATGCTGTCCTTTCAGAGAAAATCACTTTCCTTTGAAAGTGCCTTAAGCTACTTACAAGCATTCACAAAAAACTCATATCTGTTTCTCTGAAAGAGAAGTAGTCTGTTCCAACACTTCAATTCACTGTGCGTTGTTAATGGAGTGTTGCTTCACTTTCTAAATGCTGTCCTTTCAGAGAAAATCAGTTTCCTTTGAAAGTGCCTTAAACTACTTACAAGCATTCAACAGAAATTCACATGCGTTTCACTGAAAGAGAAGCAGTCTGTTCCAACACTTCAATTCACTGTGCGAAGTGAATGGAGTGTTGCTTCACTTTCTAAATGCTGTCCTTTCAGAGAAAATCACTTTCCTTTAAAAGTGCCTTAAGCTACTTACAAGCATTCACAAAAAACTCATATCTGTTTCTCTGAAAGAGAAGTAGTCTGTTCCAACACTTCAATTCACTGTGCGTTGTGAATGGAGTGTTGCTTCACTTTCTAAATGCTGTCCTTTCAGAGAAAACCACTTTCCTTTGAAAGTGCCTTAAGCCACTCATAAGCATTCAACAGAAATACACATGCGTTTCTCTGAACGAGAAGCAGTCTGTTCCAACATTTCAATTCACAGTGCGAAGTGAATGGAGTGTTGCTTCACTTTGTAAATGCTGTCCTTTCAGAGAAAATCACTTTACTTTGAAAATTCCTTAATCTACTTACAAGCATTCAACAGAAATTCACATGCGTTTCTCTGAAAGAGAAGCAGTCTGTTCCAACACTTCAATTTACAGTGCGAAGTGAATGGAGTGTTGCTTCACTTTCTAAATGCTGTCTTTTCAGAGAAAATCACTTTCCTTTGAAAGTGCCTTAAGCTACTTACAAGCATTCAACAGAAATTCACATGCATTTCACTGAAAGAGAAGCAGTTTGTTACAACACTTCAATTCACTGTGCGAAGTGAATGGAGTGTTGCTTCACTTTCTAAATGCTGTCCTTTCAGAGAAAATCACTTTCCTTTGAAAGTCCCTTAAGCTACTTACAAGCATTCAACAGAAATTCACATGCATTTCACTGAAAGAGAAGCAGTCTGTTCCAACACTTCAATTCACTGTGCGAAGTGAATGGAGTGTTTCTTCACTTTGTAAATGCTGTCCTTTCAGAGAAAATCACTTTCCTTTGAAAGTGCCTTAAGGTACTCATAAGCATTCAACAGAAATACACATGCGTTTCTCTGAAAGAGAAGCACTCTGTTCCAACACTTCAATTCACAGTGCGAAGTGAATGGAGTGTTGCTTCACTTTCTAAATGCTGTCCTTTCAGAGAAAATCACTTTCCTTTGAAAGTGCCTTAAGCTCCTTACAAGCATTCAACAGAAATTCACATGCGTTTCACTGAAAGAGAAGCAGTCTGTTCCAACACTTCATTTCACAGTGCGAAGTGAATGGAGTGTTGCTTCACTTTCTAAATGCTGTCCTTTCAGAGAAAATCACTTTCCTTTGAATGTGCCTTAACCTACTTACAAGCATTCACAAAAAAGCTCATATCTTTTCTCTGAAAGAGAAGTAGTCTGTTCCAACACTTCAATTCACTGTGCGAAGTGAATGGAGTGTTGCTTCACTTTCTAAATGCTGTCCTTTCAGAGAAAATCACTTTCCTTCGTAAGTGCCTTAAGCTACTTAAAAGCATTCACAAGAAACTCACATGCATTTTTCTGAAAGAGAAGCAGTCTGTTCCAACACTTCAATTCACTGTGAGAAGTGAATGGAGTGTTGCTTCACTTTCTAAATGCTCTCCTTTTAGAGAAAATCACTCTCTTTTGAAACTGCCTTAAGCTACTTACAAGCACTCACAAGAAACTCACATCTGTTTCTCTGAAAGAGAAGAAGTCTGTTCCAACACTTCAATTCACTGTGCGTAGTGAATGGAGTGTTTCTTCACTTTCTAAATGCTGTAGTTTCAGAGAAAATCACTTTCCTTTCAAAGTGCCTTAAGCTACTTACAAGCATTTAACAGAAATTCACATGCGTTTCTCTGAAAAAGAAGCAGTCTGTTCCAACACTTCAATTCACTGTGCGAAGTGAATGGAGTGTTGCTTCACTTTCAAAATCCTTTCCTTTCAGAGAAAATCAGTTTCCTTTGAAAGTGCCTTAAGCTACTTACAAGCATTCAACAGAAATTCACATGCGTTTCTCTGAAAGAGACGCAGTCTGTTCCAACACTTCAATTCACTATGTGAAGTGAATGGAGTGTTGCTTCACTTTCTAAATGCTGTCCTTTCAGAGAAAATCACTTTCCTTTGAAAGTGCCTTAAGCTACTTACAAGCATTCAACAGAAATTCACATGCGTTTCACTGAAAGAGAAGCAGTCTGTTCCAACACTTCAATTCACTGTGCGAAGTGAATGGAGTGTTGCTTCACTTTCTAAATGCTGTCCTTTCAGAGAAAATCACTTTCCTTTGAAAGTGCCTTAAGCTACTTACAAGCATTCAACAGAAATTCACATGCATTTCACTGAAAGGGAAGCAGTCTGTTCCAACACTTCAATTCACTGTGCGAAGTGAATAGAGTGTTGCTTCACTTTCTAAATGCTGTCCTTTCAGAGAAAATCACTTTCCTTTGAAAGTGCCTTAAGCTACTTACAAGCATTCACAAAAAACTCATATCTGTTTCTCTGAAAGAGAAGTAGTCTGTTCCAACACTTCAATTCACTGTGCGTTGTTAATGGAGTGTTGCTTCACTTTCTAAATGCTGTCCTTTCAGAGAAAATCAGTTTCCTTTGAAAGTGCCTTAAACTACTTACAAGCATTCAACAGAAATTCACATGCGTTTCACTGAAAGAGAAGCAGTCTGTTCCAACACTTCAATTCACTGTGCGAAGTGAATGGAGTGTTGCTTCACTTTCTAAATGCTGTCCTTTCAGAGAAAATCACTTTCCTTTAAAAGTGCCTTAAGCTACTTACAAGCATTCACAAAAAACTCATATCTGTTTCTCTGAAAGAGAAGTAGTCTGTTCCAACACTTCAATTCACTGTGCGTTGTGAATGGAGTGTTGCTTCACTTTCTAAATGCTGTCCTTTCAGAGAAAACCACTTTCCTTTGAAAGTGCCTTAAGCCACTCATAAGCATTCAACAGAAATACACATGCGTTTCTCTGAACGAGAAGCAGTCTGTTCCAACATTTCAATTCACAGTGCGAAGTGAATGGAGTGTTGCTTCACTTTGTAAATGCTGTCCTTTCAGAGAAAATCACTTTACTTTGAAAATTCCTTAATCTACTTACAAGCATTCAACAGAAATTCACATGCGTTTCTCTGAAAGAGAAGCAGTCTGTTCCAACACTTCAATTTACAGTGCGAAGTGAATGGAGTGTTGCTTCACTTTCTAAATGCTGTCTTTTCAGAGAAAATCACTTTCCTTTGAAAGTGCCTTAAGCTACTTACAAGCATTCAACAGAAATTCACATGCATTTCACTGAAAGAGAAGCAGTTTGTTACAACACTTCAATTCACTGTGCGAAGTGAATGGAGTGTTGCTTCACTTTCTAAATGCTGTCCTTTCAGAGAAAATCACTTTCCTTTGAAAGTCCCTTAAGCTACTTACAAGCATTCAACAGAAATTCACATGCATTTCACTGAAAGAGAAGCAGTCTGTTCCAACACTTCAATTCACTGTGCGAAGTGAATGGAGTGTTTCTTCACTTTGTAAATGCTGTCCTTTCAGAGAAAATCACTTTCCTTTGAAAGTGCCTTAAGCTACTCATAAGCATTCAACAGAAATACACATGCGTTTCTCTGAAAGAGAAGCACTCTGTTCCAACACTTCAATTCACAGTGCGAAGTGAATGGAGTGTTGCTTCACTTTCTAAATGCTGTCCTTTCAGAGAAAATCACTTTCCTTTGAAAGTGCCTTAAGCTCCTTACAAGCATTCAACAGAAATTCACATGCGTTTCACTGAAAGAGAAGCAGTCTGTTCCAACACTTCAATTCACAGTGCGAAGTGAATGGAGTGTTGCTTCACTTTCTAAATGCTGTCCTTTCAGAGAAAATCACTTTCCTTTGAATGTGCCTTAACCTACTTACAAGCATTCACAAAAAAGCTCATATCTTTTCTCTGAAAGAGAAGTAGTCTGTTCCAACACTTCAATTCACTGTGCGAAGTGAATGGAGTGTTGCTTCACTTTCTAAATGCTGTCCTTTCAGAGAAAATCACTTTCCTTCGTAAGTGCCTTAAGCTACTTAAAAGCATTCACAAGAAACTCACATGCATTTTTCTGAAAGAGAAGCAGTCTGTTCCAACACTTCAATTCACTGTGAGAAGTGAATGGAGTGTTGCTTCACTTTCTAAATGCTCTCCTTTTAGAGAAAATCACTCTCTTTTGAAACTGCCTTAAGCTACTTACAAGCACTCACAAGAAACTCACATCTGTTTCTCTGAAAGAGAAGAAGTCTGTTCCAACACTTCAATTCACTGTGCGTAGTGAATGGAGTGTTTCTTCACTTTCTAAATGCTGTAGTTTCAGAGAAAATCACTTTCCTTTCAAAGTGCCTTAAGCTACTTACAAGCATTTAACAGAAATTCACATGCGTTTCTCTGAAAAAGAAGCAGTCTGTTCCAACACTTCAATTCACTGTGCGAAGTGAATGGAGTGTTGCTTCACTTTCAAAATCCTTTCCTTTCAGAGAAAATCAGTTTCCTTTGAAAGTGCCTTAAGCTACTTACAAGCATTCAACAGAAATTCACATGCGTTTCTCTGAAAGAGACGCAGTCTGTTCCAACACTTCAATTCACTATGTGAAGTGAATGGAGTGTTGCTTCACTTTCTAAATGCTGTCCTTTCAGAGAAAATCACTTTCCTTTGAAAGTGCCTTAAGCTACTTACAAGCATTCAACAGAAATTCACATGCGTTTCACTGAAAGAGAAGCAGTCTGTTCCAACACTTCAATTTACTGTGCGAAGTGAATGGAGTGTTGCTTCACTTTCTAAATGCTGTCCTTTCAGAGAAAATCACTTTCCTTTGAAAGTGCCTTAAGCTACTTACAAGCATTCAACAGAAATTCACATGCATTTCACTGAAAGAGAAGCAGTCTGTTCCAACACTTCAATTCACTGTGCGAAGTGAATGGAGTGTTGCTTCACTTTCTAAATGCTGTCCTTTCAGAGAAAATCACTTTCCTTTGAAAGTGCCTTAAGCTACTTACAAGCATTCACAAAAAACTCATATCTGTTTCTCTGAAAGAGAAGTAGTCTGTTCCAACACTTCAATTCACTGTGCGTTGTTAATGGAGTGTTGCTTCACTTTCTAAATGCTGTCCTTTCAGAGAAAATCAGTTTCCTTTGAAAGTGCCTTAAGCTACTTACAAGCATTCAACAGAAATTCACATGCGTTTCACTGAAAGAGAAGCAGTCTGTTCCAACACTTCAATTCACTGTGCGAAGTGAATGGAGTGTTGCTTCACTTTCTAAATGCTGTCCTTTCAGAGAAAATCACTTTCCTTTAAAAGTGCCTTAAGCTACTTACAAGCATTCACAAAAAACTCATATCTGTTTCTCTGAAAGAGAAGTAGTCTGTTCCAACACTTCAATTCACTGTGCGTTGTGAATGGAGTGTTGCTTCACTTTCTAAATGCTGTCCTTTCAGAGAAAACCACTTTCCTTTGAAAGTGCCTTAAGCCACTCATAAGCATTCAACAGAAATACACATGCGTTTCTCTGAACGAGAAGCAGTCTGTTCCAACATTTCAATTCACAGTGCGAAGTGAATGGACTGTTGCTTCACTTTGTAAATGCTGTCCTTTCAGAGAAAATCACTTTCCTTTGAAAGTGCCTTAAGCTACTTACAAGCATTCACAAGAAACTCACATGCATTTTTCTGAAAGAAAAGCAGTCTGTTCCAAAACTTCAGTTCACTGTGAGAAGTGAATGGAGTGTTGCTTCACTTTCTAAATGCTCTCCTTTTCGAGAAAATCACTCTCTTTTGAAAGTGCCTTAAGCTACTTACAAGCATTCACAAAAAACTCACATCTGTTTCTCTGAAAGAGAAGCAGTCTGTTCCAACACTTCAATTCACTGTGCGAAGTGAATGGAGTGTTGCTTCACTTTCTAAATGCTGTCCTTTCAGAGAAAATCACTTTCCTTTGAAAGTGCCTTAAGCTACTTACAAGCATTTAACAGAAATTCACATGCGTTTCTCTGAAAAAGAAGCAGTCTGTTCCAACACTTCAATTCACTGTGCGAAGTGAATGGAGTGTTGCTTCACTTTCAAAATCCTGTCCTTTCAGAGAAAATCAGTTTCCTTTGAAAGTGCCTTAAGCTACTTCCAAGCATTCACAAGAAACTCACATGCGTTTTTCGGAAAGAGAAGCAGTCTGTTCCAACACTTCAATTCACTATGTGAAGTGAATGGAGTGTTGCTTCACTTTCTAAATGCTGTCCTTTCAGAGAAAATCACTTTCCTTTGAAAGTGCCTTAAGCTACTTACAAGCATTCAACAGAAATTCACATGCATTTCACTGAAAGAGAAGCAGTTTGTTACAACACTTCAATTCACTGTGCGAAGTGAATGGAGTGTTGCTTCACTTTCTAAATGCTGTCCTTTCAGAGAAAATCACTTTCCTTTGAAAGTCCCTTAAGCTACTTACAAGCATTCAACAGAAATTCACATGCATTTCACTGAAAGAGAAGCAGTCTGTTCCAACACTTCAATTCACTGTGCGAAGTGAATGGAGTGTTGCTTCACTTTCTAAATGCTGTCCTTTCAGAGAAAATCACTTTCCTTTGAAAGTGCCTTAAGCTACTTGCAAGCATTAGGAAGAAACTCACATGCGTTTTTCTGAAAGAGAAGCCTTCTCTTCCAACACTTCAATTCACTGTGTGAAGTGAATGGAGTGTTTCTTCACTTTCTAAATGCTGTCCTTTCAGAGAAAATCACTTTCCTTTGGAAGTGCCTTAAGCTACTCATAAGCATTCAACAGAAATACACATGCATTTCTCTGAAAGATAAGCAGTGTGTTCCAACACTCCAATTCACAGTGCGAAGTGAATGGAGTGTTTCTTCACTTTGTAAATGCTGTCCTTTCAGAGAAAATCACTTTCCTTTGAAAGTGCCTTAAGCTACTCATAAGCATTCAACAGAAATACACATGCGTTTCTCTGAAAGAGAAGCACTCTGTTCCAACACTTCAATTCACAGTGCGAAGTGAATGGAGTGTTGCTTCACTTTCTAAATGCTGTCCTTTCAGAGAAAATCACTTTCCTTTGAAAGTGCCTTAAGCTCCTTACAAGCATTCAACAGAAATTCACATGCGTTTCACTGAAAGAGAAGCAGTCTGTTCCAACACTTCAATTCACTGTGCGAAGTGAATGGAGTGTTGCTTCACTTTCTAAATGCTGTCCTTTCAGAGAAAATCACTTTCCTTTGAATGTGCCTTAAGCTACTGACAAGCATTCACAAAAAACTCATATCTGTTTCTCTGAAAGAGAAGTAGTCTGTTCCAACACTTCAATTCACTGTGCGTTGTGAATGGAGTGATGCTTCACTTTCTAAATGCTGTCCTTTCAGAGAAAATCACTTTCCTTTGAAAGTGCCTTAAGCTACTTACAAGCATTCAACAGAAATTCACATGCATTTCACTGAAAGGGAAGCAGTCTTTTCCAACACTTCAATTCACTGTGCGAAGTGAATGGAGTGTTGCTTCACTTTCTAAATGCTGTCCTTTCAGAGAAAATCACTTTCCTTTGAAAGTGCCTTAAGCTACTTACAAGCATTCACAAAAAACTCATATCTGTTTCTCTGAAAGAGAAGTAGTCTGTTCCAACACTTCAATTCACTGTGCGAAGTGAATGGAGTGTTGCTTCACTTTCTAAATGCTGTCCTTTCAGAGAAAATCACTTTCCTTTGAAAGTGCCTTAAGCTACTTGCAAGCATTAGGAAGAAACTCACATGCGTTTTTCTGAAAGAGAAGCCTTCTCTTCCAACACTTCAATTCACTGTGTGAAGTGAATGGAGTGTTTCTTCACTTTCTAAATGCTGTCCTTTCAGAGAAAATCACTTTCCTTTGGAAGTGCCTTAAGCTACTCATAAGCATTCAACAGAAATACACATGCGTTTCTCTGAAAGATAAGCAGTCTGTTCCAACACTCCAATTCACAGTGCGAAGTGAATGGAGTGTTTCTTCACTTTGTAAATGCTGTCCTTTCAGAGAAAATCACTTTCCTTTGAAAGTGCCTTAAGCTACTCATAAGCATTCAACAGAAATACACATGCGTTTCTCTGAAAGAGAAGCACTCTGTTCCAACACTTCAATTCACAGTGCGAAGTGAATGGAGTGTTGCTTCACTTTCTAAATGCTGTCCTTTCAGAGAAAATCACTTTCCTTTGAGAGTGCCTTAAGCTCCTTACAAGCATTCAACAGAAATTCACATGCGTTTCACTGAAAGAGAAGCAGTCTGTTCCAACACTTCAATTCACTGTGCGAAGTGAATGGAGTGTTGCTTCACTTTCTAAATGCTGTCCTTTCAGAGAAAATCACTTTCCTTTGAATGTGCCTTAAGCTACTGACAAGCATTCACAAAAAACTCATATCTGTTTCTCTGAAAGAGAAGTAGTCTGTTCCAACACTTCAATTCACTGTGCGTTGTGAATGGAGTGTTGCTTCACTTTCTAAATGCTGTCCTTTCAGAGAAAATCACTTTCCTTTGAAAGTGCCTTAAGCTACTTACAAGCATTCAACAGAAATTCACATGCATTTCACTGAAAGGGAAGCAGTCTTTTCCAACACTTCAATTCACTGTGCGAAGTGAATGGAGTGTTGCTTCACTTTCTAAATGCTGTCCTTTCAGAGAAAATCACTTTCCTTTGAAAGTGCCTTAAGCTACTTACAAGCATTCACAAAAAACTCATATCTGTTTCTCTGAAAGAGAAGTAGTCTGTTCCAACACTTCAATTCACTGTGCGTTGTGAATGGAGTGTTGCTTCACTTTCTAAATGCTGTCCTTTCAGAGAAAATCACTTTCCTTTGAAAGTGCCTTAAGCTACTCATAAGCATTCAACAGAAATACACATGCGTTTCTCTGAAAGAGAAGCAGTCTGTTCCAACACTCCAATTCACAGTGCGAAGTGAATGGAGTGTTTCTTCACTTTGTAAATGCTGTCCTTTCAGAGAAAATCACTTTCCTTTGAAAGTGCCTTAAGCTACTTACAAGCATTCAACAGAAATTCACATGCATTTCACTGAAAGGGAAGCAGTCTTTTCCAACACTTCAATTCACTGTGCGAAGTGAATGGAGTGTTGCTTCACTTTCTAAATGCTGTCCTTTCAGAGAAAATCACTTTCCTTTGAAAGTGCCTTAAGCTACTTACAAGGATTCACAAAAAACTCATATCTGTTTCTCTGAAAGAGAAGTAGTCTGTTCCAACACTTCAATTCACTGTGCGTTGTGAATGCAGTGTTGCTTCACTTTCTAAATGCTGTCCTTTCAGAGAAAACCACTTTCCTTTGAAAGTGCCTTAAGCCACTCATAAGCATTCAACAGAAATACACATGCGTTTCTCTGAACGAGAAGCAGTCTGTTCCAACACTTCAATTCACAGTGCGAAGTGAATGGACTGTTGCTTCACTTTGTAAATGCTGTGCTTTCAGAGAAAATCACTTTCCTTTGAAAATTCCTTAATCTACTTACAAGCATTCAACAGAAATTCACATGCGTTTCTCTGAAAGAGAAGCAGTCTGTTCCAACACTTCAATTCACAGTGCGAAGTGAATGGAGTGTTGCTTCACTTTCTAAATGCTGTCCTTTTAGAGAAAATCACTCTCTTTTGAAACTGCCTTAAGCTACTTACAAGCACTCACAAGAAACTCACATCTGTTTCTCTGAAAGAGAAGAAGTCTGTTCCAACACTTCAATTCACTGTGCGTAGTGAATGGAGTGTTTCTTCACTTTCTAAATGCTGTAGTTTCAGAGAAAATCACTTTCCTTTCAAAGTGCCTTAAGCTACTTACAAGCATTTAACAGAAATTCACATGCGTTTCTCTGAAAAAGAAGCAGTCTGTTCCAACACTTCAATTCACTGTGCGAAGTGAATGGAGTGTTGCTTCACTTTCAAAATCCTATCCTTTCAGAGAAAATCAGTTTCCTTTGAAAGTGCCTTAAGCTACTTACAAGCATTCAACAGAAATTCACATGCGTTTCTCTGAAAGAGACGCAGTCTGTTCCAACACTTCAATTCACTATGTGAAGTGAATGGAGTGTTGCTTCACTTTCTAAATGCTGTCCTTTCAGAGAAAATCACTTTCCTTTGAAAGTGCCTTAAGCTACTTACAAGCATTCAACAGAAATTCACATGCGTTTCACTGAAAGAGAAGCAGTCTGTTCCAACACTTCAATTCACTGTGCGAAGTGAATGGAGTGTTGCTTCACTTTCTAAATGCTGTCCTTTCAGAGAAAATCACTTTCCTTTGAAAGTGCCTTAAGCTACTTACAAGCATTCAACAGAAATTCACATGCATTTCACTGAAAGAGAAGCAGTCTGTTCCAACACTTCAATTCACGGTGCGAAGTGAATGGAGTGTTGTTTCACTTTCTAAATGCTGTCCTTTCAGAGAAAATCACTTTCCTTTGAAAGTGCCTTAAGCTACTTACAAGCATTCACAAAAAACTCATATCTGTTTCTCTGAAAGAGAAGTAGTCTGTTCCAACACTTCAATTCACTGTGCGTTGTTAATGGAGTGTTGCTTCACTTTCTAAATGCTGTCCTTTCAGAGAAAATCAGTTTCCTTTGAAAGTGCCTTAAACTACTTACAAGCATTCAACAGAAATTCACATGCGTTTCACTGAAAGAGAAGCAGTCTGTTCCAACACTTCAATTCACTGTGCGAAGTGAATGGAGTGTTGCTTCACTTTCTAAATGCTGTCCTTTCAGAGAAAATCACTTTCCTTTAAAAGTGCCTTAAGCTACTTACAAGCATTCACAAAAAACTCATATCTGTTTCTCTGAAAGAGAAGTAGTCTGTTCCAACACTTCAATTCACTGTGCGTTGTGAATGGAGTGTTGCTTCACTTTCTAAATGCTGTCCTTTCAGAGAAAACCACTTTCCTTTGAAAGTGCCTTAAGCCACTCATAAGCATTCAACAGAAATTCACATGCATTTCACTGAAAGGGAAGCAGTCTTTTCCAACACTTCAATTCACTGTGCGAAGTGAATGGAGTGTTGCTTCACTTTCTAAATGCTGTCCTTTCAGAGAAAATCACTTTCCTTTGAAAGTGCCTTAAGCTACTTACAAGGATTCACAAAAAACTCATATCTGTTTCTCTGAAAGAGAATTAGTCTGTTCCAACACTTCAATTCACTGTGCGTTGTGAATGCAGTGTTGCTTCACTTTCTAAATGCTGTCCTTTCAGAGAAAACCACTTTCCTTTGAAAGTGCCTTAAGCCACTCATAAGCATTCAACAGAAATACACATGCGTTTCTCTGAACGAGAAGCAGTCTGTTCCAACACTTCAATTCACAGTGCGAAGTGAATGGACTGTTGCTTCACTTTGTAAATGCTGTGCTTTCAGAGAAAATCACTTTCCTTTGAAAATTCCTTAATCTACTTACAAGCATTCAACAGAAATTCACATGCGTTTCTCTGAAAGAGAAGCAGTCTGTTCCAACACTTCAATTCACAGTGCGAAGTGAATGGAGTGTTGCTTCACTTTCTAAATGCTGTCCTTTCAGAGAAAATCACTTTCCTTTGAATGTGCCTTAAGCTACTTACAAGCATTCACAAAAAAGCTCATATCTGTTTCTCTGAAAGAGAAGTAGTCTGTTCCAACACTTCAATTCACTGTGCGAAGTGAATGGAGTGTTGCTTCACTTTCTAAATGCTGTCCTTTCAGAGAAAATCACTTTCCTTCGTAAGTGCCTTAAGCTACTTAAAAGCATTCACAAGAAACTCACATGCATTTTTCTGAAAGTGAAGCAGTCTGTTCCAACACTTCAATTCACTGTGAGAAGTGAATGGAGTGTTGCTTCACTTTCTAAATGCTCTCCTTTTAGAGAAAATCACTCTCTTTTGAAACTGCCTTAAGCTACTTACAAGCACTCACAAGAAACTCACATCTGTTTCTCTGAAAGAGAAGAAGTCTGTTCCAACACTTCAATTCACTATGTGAAGTGAATGGAGTGTTGCTTCACTTTCTAAATGCTGTCCTTTCAGAGAAAATCACTTTCCTTTAAAAGTGCCTTAAGCTACTTACAAGCATTCACAAAAAACTCATATCTGTTTCTCTGAAAGAGAAGTAGTCTGTTCCAACACTTCAATTCACTGTGCGTTGTGAATGGAGTGTTGCTTCACTTTCTAAATGCTGTCCTTTCAGAGAAAACCACTTTCCTTTGAAAGTGCCTTAAGCCACTCATAAGCATTCAACAGAAATACACATGCGTTTCTCTGAACGAGAAGCAGTCTGTTCCAACATTTCAATTCACAGTGCGAAGTGAATGGACTGTTGCTTCACTTTGTAAATGCTGTCCTTTCAGAGAAAATCACTTTACTTTGAAAATTCCTTAATCTACTTACAAGCATTCAACAGAAATTCACATGCGTTTCTCTGAAAGAGAAGCAGTCTGTTCCAACACTTCAATTTACAGTGCGAAGTGAATGGAGTGTTGCTTCACTTTCTAAATGCTGTCTTTTCAGAGAAAATCACTTTCCTTTGAAAGTGCCTTAAGCTACTTACAAGCATTCACAAAAAAACTCATATCTGATTCTCTGAAACAGAAGTAGTCTGTTCCAACACTTCAATTCACTGTGCGTAGTGAATGGAGTGTTGCTTCACTTTCTAAATGCTGTCCTTTCAGAGAAAATCACTTTCCTTGAAAGTGCCTCAAGCTACTTACAAGCATTCACAAGAAACTCACATGCATTTTTCTGAAAGAAAAGCAGTCTGTTCCAAAACTTCAGTTCACTGTGAGAAGTGAATGGAGTGTTGCTTCACTTTCTAAATGCTCTCCTTTTCGAGAAAATCACTCTCTTTTGAAAGTGCCTTAAGCTACTTACAAGCATTCACAAAAAACTCACATCTGTTTCTCTGAAAGAGAAGCAGTCTGTTCCAACACTTCAATTCACTGTGCGAAGTGAATGGAGTGTTGCTTCACTTTCTAAATGCTGTCCTTTCAGAGAAAATCACTTTCCTTTGAAAGTGCCTTAAGCTACTTACAAGCATTTAACAGAAATTCACATGCGTTTCTCTGAAAAAGAAGCAGTCTGTTCCAACACTTCAATTCACTGTGCGAAGTGAATGGAGTGTTGCTTCACTTTCAAAATCCTGTCCTTTCAGAGAAAATCAGTTTCCTTTGAAAGTGCCTTAAGCTATTTCCAAGCATTCACAAGAAACTCACATGCGTTTTTCGGAAAGAGAAGCAGTCTGTTCCAACACTTCAATTCATTATGTGAAGTGAATGGAGTGTTGCTTCACTTTCTAAATGCTGTCCTTTCAGAGAAAATCACTTTCCTTTGAAAGTGCCTTAAGCTACTTACAAGCATTCAACAGAAATTCACATGCATTTCACTGAAAGAGAAGCAGTTTGTTACAACACTTCAATTCACTGTGCGAAGTGAATGGAGTGTTGCTTCACTTTTTAAATGCTGTCCTTTCAGAGAAAATCACTTTCCTTTGAAAGTCCCTTAAGCTACTTACAAGCATTCAACAGAAATTCACATGCATTTCACTGAAAGAAAAGCAGTCTGTTCCAACACTTCAATTCACTGTGCGAAGTGAATGGAGTGTTGCTTCACTTTCTAAATGCTGTCCTTTCAGAGAAAATCACTTTCCTTTGAAAGTGCCTTAAGCTACTTACAAGCATTCACAAAAAACTCATATCTGTTTCTCTGAAAGAGAAGTAGTCTGTTCCAACACTTCAATTCACTGTGCGTTGTGAATGGAGTGTTGCTTCACTTTCTAAATGCTGTCCTTTCAGAGAAAATCACTTTCCTTTGGAAGTGCCTTTAGCTACTCATAAGCATTCAACAGAAATACACATCCGTTTCTCTGAAAGAGAAGCAGTCTGTTCCAACACTCCAATTCACAGTGCGAAGTGAATGGAGTGTTTCTTCACTTTGTAAATGCTGTCCTTTCAGAGAAAATCACTTTCCTTTGAAAGTGCCTTAAGCTACTCATAAGCATTCAACAGAAATACACATGCGTTTCTCTGAAAGAGAAGCACTCTGTTCCAACACTTCAATTCACAGTGCGAAGTGAATGGAGTGTTGCTTCACTTTCTAAATGCTGTCCTTTCAGAGAAAATCACTTTCCTTTGAAAGTGCCTTAAGCTACTTACAAGCATTCAACAGAAATTCACATGCGTTTCACTGAAAGAGAAGCAGTCTGTTCCAACACTTCAATTCACTGTGCGAAGTGAATGGAGTGTTGCTTCACTTTCTAAATGCTGTCCTTTCAGAGAAAATCACTTTCCTTTGAATGTGCCTTAAGCTACTGACAAGCATTCACAAAAAACTCATATCTGTTTCTCTGAAAGAGAAGTAGTCTGTTCCAACACTTCAATTCACTGTGCGTTGTGAATGGAGTGTTGCTTCACTTTCTAAATGCTGTCCTTTCAGAGAAAATCACTTTCCTTTGAAAGTGCCTTAAGCTACTTACAAGCATTCAACAGAAATTCACATGCATTTCACTGAAAGGGAAGCAGTCTGTTCTAACACTTCAATTCACAGTGCGAAGTGAATGGACTGTTGCTTCACTTTGTAAATGCTGTGCTTTCAGAGAAAATCACTTTCCTTTGAAAATTCCTTAATCTACTTACAAGCATTCAACAGAAATTCACATGCGTTTCTCTGAAAGAGAAGCAGTCTGTTCCAACACTTCAATTCACAGTGCGAAGTGAATGGAGTGTTGCTTCACTTTCTAAATGCTGTCCTTTCAGAGAAAATCACTTTCCTTTGAATGTGCCTTAAGCTAATTACAAGCATTCACAAAAAAGCTCATATCTGTTTCTCTGAAAGAGAAGTAGTCTGTTCCAACACTTCAATTCACTGTGCGAAGTGAATGGAGTGTTGCTTCACTTTCTAAATGCTGTCCTTTCAGAGAAAATCACTTTCCTTCGTAAGTGCCTTAAGCTACTTAAAAGATTTCACAAGAAACTCACATGCATTTTTCTGAAAGAGAAGCAGTCTGTTCCAACACTTCAATTCACTGTGAGAAGTGAATGGAGTGTTGCTTCACTTTCTAAATGCTCTCCTTTTAGAGAAAATCACTCTCTTTTGAAACTGCCTTAAGCTACTTACAAGCACTCACAAGAAACTCACATCTGTTTCTCTGAAAGAGAAGAAGTCTGTTCCAACACTTCAATTCACTGTGCGTAGTGAATGGAGTGTTTCTTCACTTTCTAAATGCTGTAGTTTCAGAGAAAATCACTTTCCTTTCAAAGTGCCTTAAGCTACTTACAAGCATTTAACAGAAATTCACATGCGTTTCTCTGAAAAAGAAGCAGTCTGTTCCAACACTTCAATTCCCTGTGCGAAGTGAATGGAGTGTTGCTTCACTTTCAAAATCCTTTCCTTTCAGAGAAAATCAGTTTCCTTTGAAAGTGCCTTAAGCTACTTACAAGCATTCAACAGAAATTCACATGCGTTTCTCTGAAAGAGACGCAGTCTGTTCCAACACTTCAATTCACTATGTGAAGTGAATGGAGTGTTGCTTCACTTTCTAAATGCTGTCCTTTCAGAGAAAATCACTTTCCTTTGAAAGTGCCTTAAGCTACTTACAAGCATTCAACAGAAATTCACATGCGTTTCACTGAAAGAGAAGCAGTCTGTTCCAACACTTCAATTCACTGTGCGAAGTGAATGGAGTGTTGCTTCACTTTCTAAATGCTGTCCTTTCAGAGAAAATCACTTTCCTTTGAAAGTGAATTAAGCTACTTACAAGCATTCAACAGAAATTCACATGCATTTCACTGAAAGAGAAGCAGTCTGTTCCAACACTTCAATTCACTGTGCGTTGTTAATGGAGTGTTGCTTCACTTTCTAAATGCTGTCCTTTCAGAGAAAATCACTTTCCTTTGAAAGTGCCTTAAGCTACTTACAAGCATTCAACAGAAATTCAAATGCGTTTCACTGAAAGAGAAGCAGTCTGTTCCAACACTTCAATTCACTGTGCGAAGTGAATGGAGTGTTGCTTCACTTTCTAAATGCTGTCCTTTCAGAGAAAATCACTTTCCTTTAAAAGTGCCTTAAGCTACTTACAAGCATTCACAAAAAACTCATATCTGTTTCTCTGAAAGAGAAGTAGTCTGTTCCAACACTTCAATTCACTGTGCGCTGTGAATGGAGTGTTGCTTCACTTTCTAAATGCTGTCCTTTCAGAGAAAACCACTTTCCTTTGAAAGTGCCTTAAGCCACTCATAAGCATTCAACAGAAATACACATGCGTTTCTCTGAATGAGAAGCAGTCTGTTCCAACATTTCAATTCACAGTGCGAAGTGAATGGACTGTTGCTTCACTTTGTAAATGCTGTCCTTTCAGAGAAAATCACTTTCCTTTGAAAATTCCTTAATCTACTTACAAGCATTCAACAGAAATTCACATGCGTTTCTCTGAAAGAGAAGCAGTCTGTTCCAACACTTCAATTTACAGTGCGAAGTGAATGGAGTGTTGCTTCACTTTCTAAATGCTGTCTTTTCAGAGAAAATCAGTTTCCTTTGAAAGTGAATTAAGCTACTTACAAGCATTCACAAAAAAACTCATATCTGATTCTCTGAAAGAGAAGTAGTCTGTTCCAACACTTCAATTCACTGTGCGTAGTGAATGGAGTGTTGCTTCACTTTCTAAATGCTGTCCTTTCCGAGAAAATCACTTTCCTTTGAAAGTGCCTTAAGCTACTTACAAGCATTCACAAGAAACTCACATGCGTTTTTCGGAAAGAGAAGCAGTCTGTTCCAACACTTCAATTCACTATGTGAAGTGAATGGAGTGTTGCTTCACTTTCTAAATGCTGTCCTTTCAGGGAAAATCAGTATCCTTTGAAAGTCCCTTAAGCTACTTACAAGCATTCAACAGAAATTCACATGCATTTCACTGAAAGAGAAGCAGTCTGTTCCAACACTTCAATTCACTGTGCGAAGTGAATGGAGTGTTGCTTCACTTTCTAAATGCTGTCCTTTCAGAGAAAATCACTTTCCTTTGAAAGTGCCTTAAGCTACTTACAAGCATTCACAAAAAACTCATATCTGTTTCTCTGAAAGAGAAGTAGTCTGTTCCAACACTTCAATTCACTGTGCGTTGTGAATGGAGTGTTGCTTCACTTTCTAAATGCTGTCCTTTCAGAGAAAACCACTTTCCTTTGAAAGTGCCTTAAGCCACTCATAAGCATTCAACAGAAATACACATGCGTTTCTCTGAATGAGAAGCAGTCTGTTCCAACATTTCAATTCACAGTGCGAAGTGAATGGACTGTTGCTTCACTTTGTAAATGCTGTCCTTTCAGAGAAAATCACTTTCCTTTGAAAATTCCTTAATCTACTTACAAGCATTCAACAGAAATTCACATGCGTTTCTCTGAAAGAGAAGCAGTCTGTTCCAACACTTCAATTTACAGTGCGAAGTGAATGGAGTGTTGCTTCACTTTCTAAATGCTGTCTTTTCAGAGAAAATCAGTTTCCTTTGAAAGTGAATTAAGCTACTTACAAGCATTCACAAAAAAACTCATATCTGATTCTCTGAAAGAGAAGTAGTCTGTTCCAACACTTCAATTCACTGTGCGTAGTGAATGGAGTGTTGCTTCACTTTCTAAATGCTGTCCTTTCCGAGAAAATCACTTTCCTTTGAAAGTGCCTTAAGCTACTTACAAGCATTCACAAGAAACTCACATGCGTTTTTCGGAAAGAGAAGCAGTCTGTTCCAACACTTCAATTCACTATGTGAAGTGAATGGAGTGTTGCTTCACTTTCTAAATGCTGTCCTTTCAGGGAAAATCAGTATCCTTTGAAAGTCCCTTAAGCTACTTACAAGCATTCAACAGAAATTCACATGCATTTCACTGAAAGAGAAGCAGTCTGTTCCAACACTTCAATTCACTGTGCGAAGTGAATGGAGTGTTGCTTCACTTTCTAAATGCTGTCCTTTCAGAGAAAATCACTTTCCTTTGAAAGTGCCTTAAGCTACTTACAAGCATTCACAAAAAACTCATATCTGTTTCTCTGAAAGAGAAGTAGTCTGTTCCAACACTTCAATTCACTGTGCGTTGTGAATGGAGTGTTGCTTCACTTTCTAAATGCTGTCCTTTCAGAGAAAATCACTTTCCTTTGAAAGTGCCTTAAGCTACTCATAAGCATTCAACAGAAATACACATGCGTTTCTCTGAAAGAGAAGCAGTCTGTTCCAACACTCCAATTCACAGTGCGAAGTGAATGGAGTGTTTCTTCACTTTGTAAATGCTGTCCTTTCAGAGAAAATCACTTTCCTTTGAAAGTGCCTTAAGCTACTCATAAGCATTCAACAGAAATACACATGCGTTTCTCTGAAAGAGAAGCACTCTGTTCCAACACTTCAATTCACAGTGCGAAGTGAATGGAGTGTTGCTTCACTTTCTAAATGCTGTCCTTTCAGAGAAAATCACTTTCCTTTGAAAGTGCCTTAAGCTACTTACAAGCATTCAACAGAAATTCACATGCGTTTCACTGAAAGAGAAGCAGTCTGTTCCAACACTTCAATTCACTGTGCGAAGTGAATGGAGTATTGCTTCACTTTCTAAATGCTGTCCTTTCAGAGAAAATCACTTTCCTTTGAAAGTGCCTTAAGCTACTTACAAGCATTCAACAGAAATTCACATGCATTTCACTGAAAGAGAAGCAGTCTGTTCCAACACTTCAATTCACTGTGCGAAGTGAATGGAGTGTTGCTTCACTTCCTAAATGCTGTCCTTTCAGAGAAAATCACTTTCCTTTGAAAGTGCCTTAAGCTACTTACAAGCATTCAACAGAAATTCACATGCATTTCACTGAAAGAGAAGCAGTCTGTTCCAACACTTCAATTCACTGTCCGAAGTGAATGAAGTGTTGCTTCACTTTGTAAATGCTGTCCTTTCCGAGAAAATCACTTTCCTTTGAAAGTGCCTTAAGCTACTTACAAGCATTCAACAGAAATTCACATGCGTTTCACTGAAAGAGAAGCAGTCTGTTCCAACACTTCAGTTCACTGTGCGAAGTGAATGGAGTGTTGCTTCACTTTCTAAATGCTGTCCTTTCAGAGAAAATCACTTTCCTTTGAAAGTGCCTTAAGCTACTCATAAGCATTCAACAGAAATACACATGCGTTTCTCTGAAAGAGAAGCAGTCTGTTCCAACACTCCAATTCACAGTGCGAAGTGAATGGAGTGTTTCTTCACTTTGTAAATGCTGTCCTTTCAGAGAAAATCACTTTCCTTTGAAAGTGCCTTAAGCTACTCATAAGCATTCAACAGAAATACACATGCGTTTCTCTGAAAGAGAAGCACTCTGTTCCAACACTTCAATTCACAGTGCGAAGTGAATGGAGTGTTGCTTCACTTTCTAAATGCTGTCCTTTCAGAGAAAATCACTTTCCTTTGAAAGTGCCTTAAGCTACTTACAAGCATTCAACAGAAATTCACATGCGTTTCACTGAAAGAGAAGCAGTCTGTTCCAACACTTCAATTCACTGTGCGAAGTGAATGGAGTATTGCTTCACTTTCTAAATGCTGTCCTTTCAGAGAAAATCACTTTCCTTTGAAAGTGCCTTAAGCTACTTACAAGCATTCAACAGAAATTCACATGCATTTCACTGAAAGAGAAGCAGTCTGTTCCAACACTTCAATTCACTGTGCGAAGTGAATGGAGTGTTGCTTCACTTCCTAAATGCTGTCCTTTCAGAGAAAATCACTTTCCTTTGAAAGTGCCTTAAGCTACTTACAAGCATTCAACAGAAATTCACATGCATTTCACTGAAAGAGAAGCAGTCTGTTCCAACACTTCAATTCACTGTCCGAAGTGAATGAAGTGTTGCTTCACTTTGTAAATGCTGTCCTTTCCGAGAAAATCACTTTCCTTTGAAAGTGCCTTAAGCTACTTACAAGCATTCAACAGAAATTCACATGCGTTTCACTGAAAGAGAAGCAGTCTGTTCCAACACTTCAGTTCACTGTGCGAAGTGAATGGAGTGTTGCTTCACTTTCTAAATGCTGTCCTTTCAGAGAAAATCACTTTCCTTTGAAAGTGCCTTAAGCTACTTACAAGCATTCAACAGAAATTCACATGCATTTCACTGAAAGAGAAGCAGTCTGTTCTAACACTTCAATTCACTGTGCGAACTGAATGGAGTGTTGCTTCACTTCCTAAATGCTGTCCTTTCAGAGAAAATCACTTTCCTTTGAAAGTGCCTTAAGCTACTTACAAGCATTCAACAGAAATTCACATGCATTTCACTGAAAGAGAAGCAGTCTGTTCCAACACTTCAATTCACTGTGCGAAGTGAATGGAGTGTTGCTTCACTTTCTAAATGCTGTCCTTTCAGAGAAAATCTCTTTCCTTTGAAAGTGGCTTAAGCTACTTACAAGCATTCAACAGAAATTCACATGCGTTTCTCTGAAAGAGAAGCAGTCTGTTCCAAAACTTCAATTCACTGTGCGTTGTGAATGGAGTGTTACTTCACTTTCTAAATACTGTCCTTTCAGAGAAAATCACTTTCCTTTGAAAGTGCCTTAAGCTACTTACAAGCATTCAACAGAAATTCACATGCGTTTCTCTGAAAGAGAAGCAGTCTGTTCCAAAACTTCAATTCACTATGTGAAGTGAATGGAGTGTTGCTTCACCTTCTAAATGATGTCCTTTCAGAGAAAATCACTTTCCTTTGAAAGTGCCTTAAGCTACTTACAAGCATTCAACAGAAATTCACATGCGTTTCACTGAAAGAGAAGCAGTCTGTTCCGACACTTCAATTCACTGTGCGAAGTGAATGGAGTGTTGCTTCACTTTCTAAATGCTGTCCTTTCAGAGAAAATCACTTTCCTTTGAAAGTGCCTTAAGCTACTTACAAGCATTCAACAGAAATTCACATGCATTTCACTGAAAGGGAAGCAGTCTGTTCCAACACTTCAATTCACTGTGCGAAGTGAATGGAGTGTTGCTTCACTTTCTAAATGCTGTCCTTTCCGAAAAAATCACTTTCCTTTGAAAGTGCCTTAAGCTACTTACAAGCATTCAACAGAAATTCACATGCGTTTCTCTGAAAGAGAAGCAGTCTGTTCCAACACTTCAATTCACTATGTGAAGTCAATGGAGTGTTGCTTCACTTTCTAAATGATGTCCTTTCAGAGAAAATCACTTTCCTTTGAAAGTGCCTTAAGCTACTTACAAGCATTCAACAGAAATTCACATGCGTTTCACTGAAAGAGAAGCAGTCTGTTCCAACACTTCAATTCACTGTGCGAAGTGAATGGAGTGTTGCTTCACTTTCTAAATGCTGTCCTTTCAGAGAAAATCACTTTCCTTTAAAAGTGCCTTAAGCTACTTACAAGCATTCAACAGAAATTCACATGCATTTCACTGAAAGGGAAGCAGTCTGTTCCAACACTTCAATTCACTGTGCGAAGTGAATGGAGTGTTGCTTCACTTTCTAAATGCTGTCCTTTCAGAGAAAATCACTTTCCTTTGAATGTGCCTTAAGCTACTTACAAGCATTCACAAAAAACTCATATCTGTTTCTCTGAAAGAGAAGTAGTCTGTTCCAACACTTCAATTCACCGTGCGTTGTGAATGGAGTGTTGCTTCACTTTCTAAATGCTGTCCTTTCAGAGAAAATCACTTTCCTTTGAAAGTGCCTTAAGCTACTTACAAGCATTCAACAGAAATTCACATGCGTTTCTCTGAAAGAGAAGCAGTCTGTTCCAATACTTCAATTCACTATGTGAAGTCAATGGAGTGTTGCTTCACTTTCTAAATGATGTCCTTTCAGAGAAAATCACTTTCCTTTGAAAGTGCCTTAAGCTACTTACAAGCATTCACAAAAAACTCATATCTGTTTCTCTGAAAGAGAAGTAGTCTGTTCCAACACTTCAATTCACTGTGCGTTGTGAATGGAGTGTTGCTTCACTTTCTAAATGCTGTCCTTTCAGAGAAAATCACTTTCCTTTGAAAGTGCCTTAAGCTACTCATAAGCATTCAACAGAAATACACATGCGTTTCTCTGAAAGAGAAGCAGTCTGTTCCAACACTTCAATTCACAATGCGAAGTGAATGGACTGTTGCTTCACTTTGTAAATGCTGTCCTTTCAGAGAAAATCACTTTCCTTTGAAAGTGCCTTGAGCTACTTACAAGCATTCAACAGAAATTCACATGCGTTTCACTGAAAGAGAAGCAGTCTGTTCCAACACTTCAATTCACTGTGCGAAGTGAATGGAGTGTTGTTTCACTTTATAAATGCTGTCCTTTCAGAGAAAATCACTTTCCTTTGAAAGTGCCTTAAGCTACTTACAAGCATTCACAAAAAACTCATATCTGTTTCTCTGAAAGAGAAGTAGTCTGTTCCAACACTTCAATTCACTGTGCGTTGTGAATGGAGTGTTGCTTCACTTTCTAAATGCTGTCCTTTCAGAGAAAATCACTTTCCTTTGAAAGTGCCTTAAGCTACTCATAAGCATTCAACAGAAATACACATGCGTTTCTCTGAAAGAGAAGCAGTCTGTTCCAACACTCCAATTCACAGTGCGAAGTGAATGGAGTGTTTCTTCACTTTGTAAATGCTGTCCTTTCAGAGAAAATCACTTTCCTTTGAAAGTGCCTTAAGCTACTCATAAGCATTCAACAGAAATACACATGCGTTTCTCTGAAAGAGAAGCACTCTGTTCCAACACTTCAATTCACAGTGCGAAGTGAATGGAGTGTTGCTTCACTTTCTAAATGCTGTCCTTTCAGAGAAAATCACTTTCCTTTGAAAGTGCCTTAAGCTACTTACAAGCATTCAACAGAAATTCACATGCGTTTCACTGAAAGAGAAGCAGTCTGTTCCAACACTTCAATTCACTGTGCGAAGTGAATGGAGTATTGCTTCACTTTCTAAATGCTGTCCTTTCAGAGAAAATCACTTTCCTTTGAAAGTGCCTTAAGCTACTTACAAGCATTCAACAGAAATTCACATGCATTTCACTGAAAGAGAAGCAGTCTGTTCCAACACTTCAATTCACTGTGCGAAGTGAATGGAGTGTTGCTTCACTTTGTAAATGCTGTCCTTTCCGAGAAAATCACTTTCCTTTGAAAGTGCCTTAAGCTACTTACAAGCATTCAACAGAAATTCACATGCGTTTCACTGAAAGAGAAGCAGTCTGTTCCAACACTTCAGTTCACTGTGCGAAGTGAATGGAGTGTTGCTTCACTTTCTAAATGCTGTCCTTTCAGAGAAAATCACTTTCCTTTGAAAGTGCCTTAAGCTACTTACAAGCATTCAACAGAAATTCACATGCATTTCACTGAAAGAGAAGCAGTCTGTTCTAACACTTCAATTCACTGTGCGAACTGAATGGAGTGTTGCTTCACTTCCTAAATGGTGTCCTTTCAGAGAAAATCACTTTCCTTTGAAAGTGCCTTAAGCTACTTACAAGCATTCAACAGAAATTCACATGCATTTCACTGAAAGAGAAGCAGTCTGTTCCAACACTTCAATTCACTGTGCGAAGTGAATGGAGTGTTGCTTCACTTTCTAAATGCTGTCCTTTCAGAGAAAATCACTGTCCTTTGAAAGTGGCTTAAGCTACTTACAAGCATTCAACAGAAATTCACATGCATTTCACTGAAAGAGAAGCAGTCTGTTCCAACACTTCAATTCACTGTGCGAAGTGAATGGAGTGTTGCTTCACTTTCTAAATGCTGTCCTTTCAGAGAAAATCACTTTCCTTTGAATGTGCCTTAAGCTACTTACAAGCATTCACAAAAAAATTATATCTGTTTCTCTGAAAGAGAAGTAGTCTGTTCCAACACTTCAATTCACTGTGCGTTGTGAATGGAGTGTTACTTCACTTTCTAAATACTGTCCTTTCAGAGAAAATTACTTTCCTTTGAAAGTGCCTTAAGCTACTTACAAGCATTCAACAGAAATTCACATGCGTTTCTCTGAAAGAGAAGCAGTCTGTTCCAAAACTTCAATTCACTATGTGAAGTGAATGGAGTGTTGCTTCACTTTCTAAATGATGTCCTTTCAGAGAAAATCACTTTCCTTTGAAAGTGCCTTAAGCTACTTACAAGCATTCAACAGAAATTCACATTCGTTTCACTGAAAGAGAAGCAGTCTGTTCCAACACTTCAATTCACTGTGCGAAGTGAATGGAGTGTTGCTTCACTTTCTAAATGCTGTCCTTTCAGAGAAAATCACTTTCCTTTGAAAGTGCCTTAAGCTACTTACAAGCATTCAACAGAAATTCACATGCGTTTCACTGAAAGAGAAGCCTTCTTTTCCAACACTTCAATTCACTGTGCGAAGTGAATGGAGTGTTGCTTCACTTTCTAAATGCTGTCCTTTCCGAAAAAATCACTTTCCTTTGAAAGTGCCTTAAGCTACTTACAAGCATTCAACAGAAATTCACATGCGTTTCTCTGAAAGAGAAGCAGTCTGTTCCAACACTTCAATTCACTATGTGAAGTCAATGGAGTGTTGCTTCACTTTCTAAATGATGTCCTTTCAGAGAAAATCACTTTCCTTTGAAAGTGCCTTAAGCTACTTACAAGCATTCAACAGAAATTCACATGCGTTTCACTGAAAGAGAAGCCTTCTTTTCCAACACTTCAATTCACTGTGCGAAGTGAATGGAGTGTTGCTTCACTTTCTAAATGCTGTCCTTTCCGAAAAAATCACTTTCCTTTGAAAGTGCCTTAAGCTACTTACAAGCATTCAACAGAAATTCACATGCGTTTCTCTGAAAGAGAAGCAGTCTGTTCCAACACTTCAATTCACTATGTGAAGTCAATGGAGTGTTGCTTCACTTTCTAAATGATGTCCTTTCAGAGAAAATCACTTTCCTTTGAAAGTGCCTTAAGCTACTTACAAGCATTCAACAGAAATTCACATGCGTTTCACTGAAAGAGAAGCAGTCTGTTCCAACACTTCAATTCACTGTGCGAAGTGAATGGAGTGTTGCTTCACTTTCTAAATGCTGTCCTTTCAGAGAAAATCACTTTCCTTTGAAAGTGCCTTAAGCTACTTACAAGCATTCAACAGAAATTCACATGCATTTCACTGAAAGGGAAGCAGTCTGTTCCAACACTTCAATTCACTGTGCGAAGTGAATGGAGTGTTGCTTCACTTTCTAAATGCTGTCCTTTCAGAGAAAATCACTTTCCTTTGAATGTGCCTTAAGCTACTTACAAGCATTCAAAAAAAACTCATATCTGTTTCTCTGAAAGAGAAGTAGTCTGTTCCAACACTTCAATTCACCGTGCGTTGTGAATGGAGTGTTGCTTCACTTTCTAAATGCTGTCCTTTCAGAGAAAATCACTTTCCTTTGAAAGTGCCTTAAGCTACTTACAAGCATTCAACAGAAATTCACATGCGTTTCTCTGAAAGTGAAGCAGTCTGTTCCAACACTTCAATTCACTATGTGAAGTCAATGGAGTGTTGCTTCACTTTCTAAATGATGTCCTTTCAGAGAAAATCACTTTCCTTTGAAAGTGCCTTAAGCTACTTACAAGCATTCAACAGAAATTCACATGCGTTTCACTGAAAGAGAAGCAGTCTGTTCCAACACTTCAATTCACTGTGCGAAGTGAATGGTGTGTTGCTTCACTTTCTAAATGCTGTCCTTTCAGAGAAAATCACTTTCCTTTGAAAGTGCCTTAAGCTACTTACAAGCATTCAACAGAAATTCACATGCATTTCACTGAAAGAGAAGCAGTCTGTTCCAACACTTCAATTCACTGTGCGAAGTGAATGGAGTGTTGCTTCACTTTCTAAATGCTGTCCTTTCAGAGAAAATCACTTTCCTTTGAAAGTGCCTTAAGCTACTTACAAGCATTCAACAGAAATTCACATGCGTTTCACTGAAAGAGAAGCAGTCTGTTCCAACACTTCAATTCACTGTGCGAAGTGAATGGAGTGTTGATTCACTTTCTAAATGCTGTCCTTTTAGAGAAAATCACTCTCTTTTGAAACTGCCTTAAGCTACTTACAAGCATTCACAATAAACTCACATCTGTTTCTCTGAAAGAGAAGCAGTCTGTTCCAACACTTCAATTCACTGTGCGTTGTGAATGGAGTGTTGCTTCACTTTCTAAATGCTGTCCTTTCAGAGAAAATCACTTTCCTTTGAAAGTGCCTTAAGCTACTTACAAGCATTTAACAGAAATTCACATGAGTTTCTCTGAAAAAGAAGCAGTCTGTTCCAACACTTCAATTCACTGTGCGAAGTGAATGTAGTGTTGCTTCACTTTCAAAATCCTGTCCTTTTAGAGAAAATCAGTTTCCTTTGAAAGTGCCTTAAGCTACTTCCAAGCATTCACAAGAAACTCACATGCGTTTTTCGGAAAGAGAAGCAGTCTGTTCCAACACTTCAATTCACTATGTGAAGTGAATGGAGTGTTGCTTCACTTTCTAAATGCTGTCCTTTCAGAGAAAATCACTTTCCTTTGAAAGTGCCTTAAGCTACTTACAAACATTCAACAGAAATTCACATGCATTTCACTGAAAGAGAAGCAGTCTGTTCCAACACTTCACTTCACTGTGCGAAGTGAATGGAGTGTTGCTTCACTTTCTAAATGCTGTCCTTTCAGAGAAAATCACTTTCCTTTGAAAGTGCCTTAAGCTCCTTACAAGCATTCAACAGAAATTCACATGCATTTCACTGAAAGAGAAGCAGTCTGTTCCAACACTTCAATTCACTGTGCGAAGTGAATGGAGTGTTGCTTCATTTTCTAAATGCTGTCCTTTCAGAGAAAATCACTTTCCTTTGAAAGTGCCTTAAGCTACTTACAAGCATTCACCAAAAACTCATATCTGTTTCTCTGAAAGAGAAGTAGTCTGTTCCAACACTTCAATTCACTGTGTGTTGTGAATGGAGTGTTGCTTCACTTTCTAAATGCTGTCCTTTCAGAGAAAATCACTTTCCTTTGAAAGTGCCTTAAGCTACTCATAAGCATTCAACAGAAATACACATGCGTTTCTCTGAAAGAGAAGCAGTCTGTTCCAACACTTCAATTCACAATGCGAAGTGAATGGAGTGTTGCTTCACTTTCTAAATGCTGTCCTTTCAGAGAAAATCACTTTCCTTTGAAAGTGCCTTAAGCTACTTACAAGCATTCAACAGAAATTCACATGCATTTCACTGAAAGAGAAGCAGTCTGTTCCAACACTTCAATTTACTTTGCGAAGTGAATGGAGTGTTGCTTCACTTTCTAAATGCTGTCCTTTCAGAGAAAATCACTTTCCTTTGAATGTGCCTTAAGCTACTTACAAGCATTCACAAAAAACTCATATCTGTTTCTCTGAAAAAGAAGTAGTCTGTTCCAACACTTCAATTCACTGTGCGTTGTGAATGGAGTGTTGCTTCACTTTCTAAATGCTGTCCTTTCAGAGAAAATCACTTTCCTTTGAAAGTGCCTTAAGCTACTTACAAGCATTCAACAGAAATTCACATGCGTTTCTCTGAAAGAGAAGCAGTCTGTTCCAAAACTTCAATTCACTATGTGAAGTGAATGGAGTGTTGCTTCACTTTCTTAATGATGTCCTTTCAGAGAAAATCACTTTCCTTTGAAAGTGCCTTAAGCTACTTACAAGCATTCAACAGAAATTCACAGGCGTTTCACTGAAAGAGAAGCAGTCTGTTCCAACACTTCAATTCACTGTGCGAAGTGAATGGAGTGTTGCTTCACTTTCTAAATGCTGTCCTTTCAGAGAAAATCACTTTCCTTTGAAAGTGCCTTAAGCAAGTTTCAAGCATTCACAAGAAACACTAATGTGTTTCTATGAAAGAGAAGCAGTCTGTTCCAACACTTCAATTCACTGTGCGAATTGAATGGAGTGTTGCTTCACTTTCTAAATGCTGTCCTTTCAGAGAAAATCACATTCCTTTGAAAGTGCCCTAAACAACTTTCAAGCATTAACAAAAACCTCACATTCGTTTCTCTGAAAGAGAAGCAGTCTGTTCCAACACGTCAATTCAGTGTGCAAAGTGAATGGAGTGTTGCCTCACTTTCTAAATGCTGTCCTTTCAGAGAAAATCACTTTCCCTTGAAAGTGCCTTAAGCAACTTGTAAGTATTCACAAGAAACCCTAATGCGTTTCTGTTAAAGAGAAGCACTCTGTTCCAACACTTCAATTCACTGCACGAAGGGAAGGGAGTGTTGCCTCACTTTCTAAATGCTGTCCTTTCAGAGAAAATCACTTTCCTTTGAAAGAGCCTTAAGCTACTTACAAGCATTCAACAGAAACTCACTTGCATTTCTCTGAAACGAAGCAGTCTGTTCCCACACTTCAATTCACTGTGCACAGTGAATGGAGTGTTGCTTCACCTTCTCAACGCTGTTCTTTCAGAGAAAATCACATTCCTATGAAAGTGCCTTAAGCTACTTACAAGCATTCACCAGAAACTCACATGCATTTCTCTGAAAGAGAAGCAGTCTGTTCCAACACTTCAATTCACTGTGCGAAGTGAATGGAGTGTTGCTTCACTTTCTAAATGCTGTCCTTTCAGAGAAAATCACTTTCCTTTGAAAGGGCCTTAAGCTACTTGCAAGCATTAGGAAGAAACTCACATGCGTTTCTCTGAAAGAGAAGCAGTCTGTTCCAACACTTCAGTTCTCTGTGCGAAGTGATTGGAGTGTTCCTTCACTTTCTAAATGCTGTCCTTTCAGAGAAAATCACTTTCCTTTGAAAGTGCCTTAAGCTACTTACAAGCATTCACAAGAAACACTAATGCGTTTCTATGAAAGAGAAGCAGTCTGTTCCAACACTTCAATTCACTGCACGAAGGGAATGGAGTGTTGCTTCACTTTCTATATGCTCTCCTTTCAGAGAAAATCACTTTCCTTTGAAAGTGCCTTAAACTACTTTCAAGCATTAACAAAAAACTCACATTCGTTTCTCTGAAAGAGAAGCAGTCTGTTCCAACACTTCAATTCACTGCACGAAGGGAATGGAGTGTTGCTTCACTTTCTAAATGCTGTCCTTTCAGAGAAAATCACTTTCCTTTGAAAGAGCCTTGAGCTACTTACAAGCATTCAACAGAATCTCACATGCATTTCTCTGAAAGGGAAGCATTCGGTTCCAACACTTCAATTCACATTGCGTAGTGAATGGAGTGTTGCTTCACTTTCTAAATGCTGTCCTTTCAGAGAAAATCACTTTCCTTTGAAAGTGCCTTAAGCTACTTACAAGCATTCAACAGAAACTCACATGCATTTCTCTGAAAGAGAAGCATTCTCTTCCAACACTTCAATTCACTGTGCGAAGTGAATGGAGTGTTGCTTCACTTTCTAAATGCTGTCCTTTCTGAGAAAATCACTTTCCCTGGAAAGTGCGTTAAGCAACTTGCAAGCATTCACAAGAAACCCTATTGCGTTTCTATGAAAGAGAAGCACTCTGTTCCAACACTTCAGTTCACTGCACGAAGGGAATGGAGTGTTGCTTCACTTTCTAAATGCTCTCTTTCAGAGAAAATCACTTTCCTTTGAAAGAGCCTTAAGCTAATTACAAGCATTCAACAAAAACTCACATGCATTTCTCTGAAAGAGAAGCAGTCTGTTCCAACACTTCAATTCACTGTGCGAAGTGAATGGAGTGTTTCTTCACTTTATAAATGCTGTCCTTTCTGAGAAAATCACTTTCCTTTGAAATTGCCTTAAGCTACTTACAAGCATTAGGAAGAAACTCACATGCGTTTCTCTGAAAGAGAAGCAGTCTGTTCCAACACTTCAATTCACTGCACGAAGGGAATGGAGTGTTGCTTTACTTTCTAAATGATGTCCTTTCAGAGAAAATCACTTTCCTTTAAAAGTGCCTTAAGCTACTTACTAGCATTCAACAGAAACTCACATGCATTTCTCTGAAAGAGAAGCAGTCTGTTCCAATACTTCAATTCACTTCACGATGTGAATGGAGTGTTGCTTCACTTTCTAAATGATGTCCTTTCAGAGAAAATCACTTTCCTTTGAAAGTGCCTTAAGCTACTTACAAGCATTCAACAGAAACTCACATGCATTTCTCTGAAAGAGAAGCAGTCTGTTCCAACACTTCAATTCACTGTGCGAAGGGAATGGAGTGTTGCTTGACTTTCAAAATGCTGTCCTGTGAGAAAATCACTTTCCTTTGACAGTGCCTTAAACTACTTTCAAGCATTCACATAAAACTCACATGCGTTTCTCTGAAAGAGGAGCAGTCTGTTCCAACACTTCAATTCACTGTGCGAAGTGAATGGAGTGTTGCTTCACTTTCTAAATGCTGTCCTTTCAGAGAAAATCACTTTTGTTTGAAAGTGCCTTAAGCAACTTTCAAGCATTCACAAGAAACTCATATGCATTCCTCTGAAAGAGAAGCCTTCTTTTCCAACACTTCAATTCACTGTGCGAAGTGAATGGAGTGTTGCTTCACTTTCTAAATGATGTCCTTTCTGAGAAAATCACTTTCCCTTGAAAGTGCCTTAAGCAACTTGCAAGCATTCACAAGAAACCCTAATGCGTTTCTATGAAAGAGAAGCACTCTGTTCCAACATTTCAGTTCACTGCACGAAGGGAATGGAGTGTTGCTTCACTTTCTAAATGCTGTCCTTTCAGAGAAAATCACTTTCCTTTGAAAGAGCCTTTAGCTAATTACAAGCATTCAACAAAAACTCACATGCATTTCTCTGAAAGAGAAGCAGTCTGTTCCAACACTTCAATTCACTGTGCGAAGTGAATGGAGTGTTTCTTCACTTTCTAAATGCTGTCCTTTCAGAGAAAATCACTTTCCTTTGAAATTGCCTTAAGCTACTTACAAGCATTAGGAAGAAACTCACATGCGTTTTTCTGAAAGAGAAGCAGTCTGTTCCAACACTTCAATTCTCTGTGCGAAGTGAATGGAGTGTTCCTTCAATTTCTAAATGCTGTCCTTTCAGAGAAAATCACTTTCCTTTGAAAGTGCCTTAAGCTACTTACAAGCATTCACAAGAAACACTAATGCGTTTCTATGAAAGAGAAGCAGTCTGTTCCAACACTTCAATTCATTGCACTAAGGGAATGGAGTGTTGCTTCACTTTCTAAATGCTGTCCTTTCAGAGAAAATCACTTTCTTTTTAAGAGCTTTAAGCTACTTACAAGCATTCAACGGAAACTCACTTGCATGTCTCTGAAAGAGAAGCAGTCTGTTCCAATACTTCAATTCACTTCACGATGTGAATGGAGTGTTGCTTCACTTTCTAAATGATGTCCTTTCAGAGAAAATCACTTTCCTTTGAAAGTGCCTTAAGCTACTTACAAGCATTCAACAGAAACTCACATACATTTCTCTGAAAGAGAAGCAGTCTGTTCCAACACTTCAATTCACTGTGCGAAGGGAATGGAGTGTTGCTTCACTTTCTAAATGATGTCCTTTGAGAAAATCACTTTCCTTTGACAGTGCCTTAAACTACTTTCAAGCATTCACATAAAACTCACATGCGTTTCTCTGAAAGAGAAGCAGTCTGTTCCAACACTTCAATTCACTGCACGAAGGGAATGGAGTGTTGCCTCACTTTCTAAATACTGTCCTTTCAGAGAAAATCACTTTCCTTTGAAAGTGCCTTAAGCTACTTACAAGCATTCACCAGAAACTCACATGCATTTCTCTGAAAGAGAAGCAGTCTGTTCCAACACTTCAATTCACTGTGCGAAGTGAATGGAGTGTTGCTTCACTTTCTAAATGCTGTCCTTTCAGAGAAAATCACTTTCCTTTGAAAGGGCCTTAAGCTACTTGCAAGCATTAGGAAGAAACTCACATGCGTTTCTCTGAAAGAGAAGCAGTCTGTTCCAACACTTCAGTTCTCTGTGCGAAGTGATTGGAGTGTTCCTTCACTTTCTAAATGCTGTCCTTTCAGAGAAAATCACTTTCCTTTGAAAGTGCCTTAAGCTACTTACAAGCATTCACAAGAAACACTAATGCGTTTCTATGAAAGAGAAGCAGTCTGTTCCAACATTTCAATTCACTGCACGAAGGGAATGGAGTGTTGCTTCACTTTCTATATGCTCTCCTTTCAGAGAAAATCACTTTCCTTTGAAAGTGCCTTAAACTACTTTCAAGCATTAACAAAAAACTCACATTCGTTTCTCTGAAAGAGAAGCAGTCTGTTCCAACACTTCAATTCACTGCACGAAGGGAATGGAGTGTTGCTTCACTTTCTAAATGCTGTCCTTTCAGAGAAAATCACTTTCCTTTGAAAGAGCCTTGAGCTACTTACAAGCATTCAACAGAATCTCACATGCATTTCTCTGAAAGGGAAGCATTCGGTTCCAACACTTCAATTCACATTGCGAAGTGAATGGAGTGTTGCTTCACTTTCTAAATGCTGTCCTTTCAGAGAAAATCACTTTCCTTTGAAAGTGCCTTAAGCTACTTACAAGCATTCAACAGAAACTCACATGCATTTCTCTGAAAGAGAAGCATTCTCTTCCAACACTTCAATTCACTGTGGGAAGTGAATGGAGTGTTGCTTCACTTTCTAAATGCTGTCCTTTCTGAGAAAATCACTTTCCCTGGAAAGTGCATTAAGCAACTTGCAAGCATTCACAAGAAACCCTAATGCGTTTCTATGAAAGAGAAGCACTCTGTTCCAACACTTCAGTACACTGCACGAAGGGAATGGAGTGTTGCTTAACTTTCTAAATGCTCTCTTTCAGAGAAAATCACTTTCCTTTGAAAGAGCCTTAAGCTAATTACAAGCATTCAACAAAAACTCACATGCATTTCTCTGAAAGAGAAGCAGTCTGTTCCAACACTTCAATTCACTGTGCGAAGTGAATGGAGTGTTTCTTCACTTTATAAATGCTGTCCTTTCTGAGAAAATCACTTTCCTTTGAAATTGCCTTAAGCTACTTACAAGCATTAGGAAGAAACTCACATGCGTTTCTCTGAAAGAGAAGCAGTCTGTTCCAACACTTCAATTCACTGCACGAAGGGAATGGAGTGTTGCTTTACTTTCTAAATGATGTCCTTTCAGAGAAAATCACTTTCCTTTAAAAGTGCCTTAAGCTACTTACAAGCATTCAACAGAAACTCACATGCATTTCTCTGAAAGAGAAGCAGTCTGTTCCAATACTTCAATTCACTTCACGATGTGAATGGAGTGTTGCTTCACTTTCTAAATGATGTCCTTTCAGAGAAAATCACTTTCCTTTGAAAGTGCCTTAAGCTACTTACAAGCATTCAACAGAAACTCACATGCATTTCTCTGAAAGAGAAGCAGTCTGTTCCAACACTTCAATTCACTGTGCGAAGGGAATGGAGTGTTGCTTGACTTTCAAAATGCTGTCCTGTGAGAAAATCACTTTCCTTTGACAGTGCCTTAAACTACTTTCAAGCATTCACATAAAACTCACATGCGTTTCTCTGAAAGAGGAGCAGTCTGTTCCAACACTTCAATTCACTGTGCGAAGTGAATGGAGTGTTGCTTCACTTTCTAAATGCTGTCCTTTCAGAGAAAATCACTTTTGTTTGAAAGTGCCTTAAGCAACTTTCAAGCATTCACAAGAAACTCATATGCATTTCTCTGAAAGAGAAGCCTTCTTTTCCAACACTTCAATTCACTGTGCGAAGTGAATGGAGTGTTGCTTCACTTTCTAAATGATGTCCTTTTTGAGAAAATCACTTTCCCTTGAAAGTGCCTTAAGCAACTTGCAAGCATTCACAAGAAACCCTAATGCGTTTCTCTGAAAGAGAAGCACTCTGTTCCAACATTTCAGTTCACTGCATGAAGGGAATGGAGTGTTGCTTCACTTTCTAAATGCTGTCCTTTCAGAGAAAATCACTTTCCTTTGAAAGAGCCTTTAGCTAATTACAAGCATTCAACAAAAACTCACATGCATTTCTCTGAAAGAGAAGCAGTCTGTTCCAACACTTCAATTCACTGTGCGAAGTGAATGGAGTGTTTCATCACTTTCTAAATGCTGTCCTTTCAGAGAAAATCACTTTCCTTTGAAATTGCCTTAAGCTACTTACAAGCATTAGGAAGAAACTCACATGCGTTTTTCTGAAAGAGAAGCAGTCTGTTCCAACACTTCAATTCTCTGTGCGAAGTGAATGGAGTGTTCCTTCAATTTCTAAATGCTGTCCTTTCAGAGAAAATCACTTTCCTTTGAAAGTGCCTTAAGCTACTTACAAGCATTCACAAGAAACACTAATGCCTTTCTATGAAAGAGAAGCAGTCTGTTCCAACACTTCAATTCATTGCACGAAGGGAATGGAGTGTTGCTTCACTTTCTAAATGCTGTCCTTTCAGAGAAAATCACTTTCTTTTTAAGAGCTTTAAGCTACTTACAAGCATTCAACAGAAACTCACTTGCATGTCTCTGAAAGAGAAGCAGTCTGTTCCAATACTTCAATTCACTTCACGATGTGAATGGAGTGTTGCTTCACTTTCTAAATGATGTCCTTTCAGAGAAAATCACTTTCCTTTGAAAGTGCCTTAAGCTACTTACAAGCATTCAACAGAAACTCACATACATTTCTCTGAAAGAGAAGCAGTCTGTTCCAACACTTCAATTCACTGTGCGAAGGGAATGGAGTGTTGCTTCACTTTCTAAATGATGTCCTTTGAGAAAATCACTTTCCTTTGACAGTGCCTTAAACTACTTTCAAGCATTCACATAAAACTCACATGCGTTTCTCTGAAAGAGAAGCAGTCTGTTCCAACACTTCAATTCACTGCACGAAGGGAATGGAGTGTTGCCTCACTTTCTAAATACTGTCCTTTCAGAGAAAATCACTTTCCTTTGAAAGTGCCTTAAGCTACTTACAACCATTCAACAGAAACTCATATGCATTTCTCTGAAAGAGAAGCAGTCTGTTCCAACACTTCAATTCACTGTGCGAAGTGAATGGAGTGTTGCTTCACTTTCTAAATGCTGTCCTTTCAGAGAAAATCACTTTCCTTTGAAAGTGCCTTAAGCTACTCATAAGCATTCAACAGAAATACACATGCGTTTCTCTGAAAGAGAAGCAGTCTGTTCCAACACTTCAATTCACAATGCGAAGTGAATGGACTGTTGCTTCACTTTGTAAATGCTGTCCTTTCAGAGAAAATCACTTTCCTTTGAAAGTGCCTTGAGCTACTTACAAGCATTCAACAGAAATTCACATGCGTTTCACTGAAAGAGAAGCAGTCTGTTCCAACACTTCAATTCACTGTGCGAAGTGAATGGAGTGTTGCTTCACTTTCTAAATGCTGTCCTTTCAGAGAAAATCACTTTCCTTTGAAAGTGCCTTAAGCTACTTACAAGCATTCACAAAAAACTCATATCTGTTTCTCTGAAAGAGAAGTAGTCTGTTCCAACACTTCAATTCACTGTGCGTTGTGAATGGAGTGTTGCTTCACTTTCTAAATGCTGTCCTTTCAGAGAAAATCACTTTCCTTTGAAAGTGCCTTAAGCTACTCATAAGCATTCAACAGAAATACACATGCGTTTCTCTGAAAGAGAAGCATTCTCTTCCAACACTTCAATTCACTGTGGGAAGTGAATGGAGTGTTGCTTCACTTTCTAAATGCTGTCCTTTCTGAGAAAATCACTTTCCTTTGAAAGTGCCTTAAACTACTTTCAAGCATTAACAAAAAACTCACATTCGTTTCTCTGAAAGAGAAGCAGTCTGTTCCAACACTTCAATTCACTGCACGAAGGGAATGGAGTGTTGCTTCACTTTCTAAATGCTGTCCTTTCAGAGAAAATCACTTTCCTTTGAAAGAGCCTTGAGCTACTTACAAGCATTCAACAGAATCTCACATGCATTTCTCTGAAAGGGAAGCATTCGGTTCCAACACTTCAATTCACATTGCGAAGTGAATGGAGTGTTGCTTCACTTTCTAAATGCTGTCCTTTCAGAGAAAATCACTTTCCTTTGAAAGTGCCTTAAGCTACTTACAAGCATTCAACAGAAACTCACATGCATTTCTCTGAAAGAGAAGCATTCTCTTCCAACACTTCAATTCACTGTGGGAAGTGAATGGAGTGTTGCTTCACTTTCTAAATGCTGTCCTTTCTGAGAAAATCACTTTCCCTGGAAAGTGCATTAAGCAACTTGCAAGCATTCACAAGAAACCCTAATGCGTTTCTATGAAAGAGAAGCACTCTGTTCCAACACTTCAGTTCACTGCACGAAGGGAATGGAGTGTTGCTTCACTTTCTAAATGCTCTCTTTCAGAGAAAATCACTTTCCTTTGAAAGAGCCTTAAGCTAATTACAAGCATTCAACAAAAACTCACATGCATTTCTCTGAAAGAGAAGCAGTCTGTTCCAACACTTCAATTCACTGTGCGAAGTGAATGGAGTGTTTCTTCACTTTATAAATGCTGTCCTTTCTGAGAAAATCACTTTCCTTTGAAATTGCCTTAAGCTACTTACAAGCATTAGGAAGAAACTCACATGCGTTTCTCTGAAAGAGAAGCAGTCTGTTCCAACACTTCAATTCACTGCACGAAGGGAATGGAGTGTTGCTTTACTTTCTAAATGATGTCCTTTCAGAGAAAATCACTTTCCTTTAAAAGTGCCTTAAGCTACTTACAAGCATTCAACAGAAACTCACATGCATTTCTCTGAAAGAGAAGCAGTCTGTTCCAATACTTCAATTCACTTCACGATGTGAATGGAGTGTTGCTTCACTTTCTAAATGATGTCCTTTCAGAGAAAATCACTTTCCTTTGAAAGTGCCTTAAGCTACTTACAAGCATTCAACAGAAACTCACATGCATTTCTCTGAAAGAGAAGCAGTCTGTTCCAACACTTCAATTCACTGTGCGAAGGGAATGGAGTGTTGCTTGACTTTCAAAATGCTGTCCTGTGAGAAAATCACTTTCCTTTGACAGTGCCTTAAACTACTTTCAAGCATTCACATAAAACTCACATGCGTTTCTCTGAAAGAGGAGCAGTCTGTTCCAACACTTCAATTCACTGTGCGAAGTGAATGGAGTGTTGCTTCACTTTCTAAATGCTGTCCTTTCAGAGAAAATCACTTTTGTTTGAAAGTGCCTTAAGCAACTTTCAAGCATTCACAAGAAACTCATATGCATTTCTCTGAAAGAGAAGCCTTCTTTTCCAACACTTCAATTCACTGTGCGAAGTGAATGGAGTGTTGCTTCACTTTCTAAATGATGTCCTTTTTGAGAAAATCACTTTCCCTTGAAAGTGCCTTAAGCAACTTGCAAGCATTCACAAGAAACCCTAATGCGTTTCTCTGAAAGAGAAGCACTCTGTTCCAACATTTCAGTTCACTGCATGAAGGGAATGGAGTGTTGCTTCACTTTCTAAATGCTGTCCTTTCAGAGAAAATCACTTTCCTTTGAAAGAGCCTTTAGCTAATTACAAGCATTCAACAAAAACTCACATGCATTTCTCTGAAAGAGAAGCAGTCTGTTCCAACACTTCAATTCACTGTGCGAAGTGAATGGAGTGTTTCATCACTTTCTAAATGCTGTCCTTTCAGAGAAAATCACTTTCCTTTGAAATTGCCTTAAGCTACTTACAAGCATTAGGAAGAAACTCACATGCGTTTTTCTGAAAGAGAAGCAGTCTGTTCCAACACTTCAATTCTCTGTGCGAAGTGAATGGAGTGTTCCTTCAATTTCTAAATGCTGTCCTTTCAGAGAAAATCACTTTCCTTTGAAAGTGCCTTAAGCTACTTACAAGCATTCACAAGAAACACTAATGCCTTTCTATGAAAGAGAAGCAGTCTGTTCCAACACTTCAATTCATTGCACGAAGGGAATGGAGTGTTGCTTCACTTTCTAAATGCTGTCCTTTCAGAGAAAATCACTTTCTTTTTAAGAGCTTTAAGCTACTTACAAGCATTCAACAGAAACTCACTTGCATGTCTCTGAAAGAGAAGCAGTCTGTTCCAATACTTCAATTCACTTCACGATGTGAATGGAGTGTTGCTTCACTTTCTAAATGATGTCCTTTCAGAGAAAATCACTTTCCTTTGAAAGTGCCTTAAGCTACTTACAAGCATTCAACAGAAACTCACATACATTTCTCTGAAAGAGAAGCAGTCTGTTCCAACACTTCAATTCACTGTGCGAAGGGAATGGAGTGTTGCTTCACTTTCTAAATGATGTCCTTTGAGAAAATCACTTTCCTTTGACAGTGCCTTAAACTACTTTCAAGCATTCACATAAAACTCACATGCGTTTCTCTGAAAGAGAAGCAGTCTGTTCCAACACTTCAATTCACTGCACGAAGGGAATGGAGTGTTGCCTCACTTTCTAAATACTGTCCTTTCAGAGAAAATCACTTTCCTTTGAAAGTGCCTTAAGCTACTTACAACCATTCAACAGAAACTCATATGCATTTCTCTGAAAGAGAAGCAGTCTGTTCCAACACTTCAATTCACTGTGCGAAGTGAATGGAGTGTTGCTTCACTTTCTAAATGCTGTCCTTTCAGAGAAAATCACTTTCCTTTGAAAGTGCCTTAAGCTACTCATAAGCATTCAACAGAAATACACATGCGTTTCTCTGAAAGAGAAGCAGTCTGTTCCAACACTTCAATTCACAATGCGAAGTGAATGGACTGTTGCTTCACTTTGTAAATGCTGTCCTTTCAGAGAAAATCACTTTCCTTTGAAAGTGCCTTGAGCTACTTACAAGCATTCAACAGAAATTCACATGCGTTTCACTGAAAGAGAAGCAGTCTGTTCCAACACTTCAATTCACTGTGCGAAGTGAATGGAGTGTTGCTTCACTTTCTAAATGCTGTCCTTTCAGAGAAAATCACTTTCCTTTGAAAGTGCCTTAAGCTACTTACAAGCATTCACAAAAAACTCATATCTGTTTCTCTGAAAGAGAAGTAGTCTGTTCCAACACTTCAATTCACTGTGCGTTGTGAATGGAGTGTTGCTTCACTTTCTAAATGCTGTCCTTTCAGAGAAAATCACTTTCCTTTGAAAGTGCCTTAAGCTACTCATAAGCATTCAACAGAAATACACATGCGTTTCTCTGAAAGAGAAGCATTCTCTTCCAACACTTCAATTCACTGTGGGAAGTGAATGGAGTGTTGCTTCACTTTCTAAATGCTGTCCTTTCTGAGAAAATCACTTTCCTTTGAAAGTGCCTTAAACTACTTTCAAGCATTAACAAAAAACTCACATTCGTTTCTCTGAAAGAGAAGCAGTCTGTTCCAACACTTCAATTCACTGCACGAAGGGAATGGAGTGTTGCTTCACTTTCTAAATGCTGTCCTTTCAGAGAAAATCACTTTCCTTTGAAAGAGCCTTGAGCTACTTACAAGCATTCAACAGAATCTCACATGCATTTCTCTGAAAGGGAAGCATTCGGTTCCAACACTTCAATTCACATTGCGAAGTGAATGGAGTGTTGCTTCACTTTCTAAATGCTGTCCTTTCAGAGAAAATCACTTTCCTTTGAAAGTGCCTTAAGCTACTTACAAGCATTCAACAGAAACTCACATGCATTTCTCTGAAAGAGAAGCATTCTCTTCCAACACTTCAATTCACTGTGGGAAGTGAATGGAGTGTTGCTTCACTTTCTAAATGCTGTCCTTTCTGAGAAAATCACTTTCCCTGGAAAGTGCATTAAGCAACTTGCAAGCATTCACAAGAAACCCTAATGCGTTTCTATGAAAGAGAAGCACTCTGTTCCAACACTTCAGTTCACTGCACGAAGGGAATGGAGTGTTGCTTCACTTTCTAAATGCTCTCTTTCAGAGAAAATCACTTTCCTTTGAAAGAGCCTTAAGCTAATTACAAGCATTCAACAAAAACTCACATGCATTTCTCTGAAAGAGAAGCAGTCTGTTCCAACACTTCAATTCACTGTGCGAAGTGAATGGAGTGTTTCTTCACTTTATAAATGCTGTCCTTTCTGAGAAAATCACTTTCCTTTGAAATTGCCTTAAGCTACTTACAAGCATTAGGAAGAAACTCACATGCGTTTCTCTGAAAGAGAAGCAGTCTGTTCCAACACTTCAATTCACTGCACGAAGGGAATGGAGTGTTGCTTTACTTTCTAAATGATGTCCTTTCAGAGAAAATCACTTTCCTTTAAAAGTGCCTTAAGCTACTTACAAGCATTCAACAGAAACTCACATGCATTTCTCTGAAAGAGAAGCAGTCTGTTCCAATACTTCAATTCACTTCACGATGTGAATGGAGTGTTGCTTCACTTTCTAAATGATGTCCTTTCAGAGAAAATCACTTTCCTTTGAAAGTGCCTTAAGCTACTTACAAGCATTCAACAGAAACTCACATGCATTTCTCTGAAAGAGAAGCAGTCTGTTCCAACACTTCAATTCACTGTGCGAAGGGAATGGAGTGTTGCTTGACTTTCAAAATGCTGTCCTGTGAGAAAATCACTTTCCTTTGACAGTGCCTTAAACTACTTTCAAGCATTCACATAAAACTCACATGCGTTTCTCTGAAAGAGGAGCAGTCTGTTCCAACACTTCAATTCACTGTGCGAAGTGAATGGAGTGTTGCTTCACTTTCTAAATGCTGTCCTTTCAGAGAAAATCACTTTTGTTTGAAAGTGCCTTAAGCAACTTTCAAGCATTCACAAGAAACTCATATGCATTTCTCTGAAAGAGAAGCCTTCTTTTCCAACACTTCAATTCACTGTGCGAAGTGAATGGAGTGTTGCTTCACTTTCTAAATGATGTCCTTTTTGAGAAAATCACTTTCCCTTGAAAGTGCCTTAAGCAACTTGCAAGCATTCACAAGAAACCCTAATGCGTTTCTCTGAAAGAGAAGCACTCTGTTCCAACATTTCAGTTCACTGCATGAAGGGAATGGAGTGTTGCTTCACTTTCTAAATGCTGTCCTTTCAGAGAAAATCACTTTCCTTTGAAAGAGCCTTTAGCTAATTACAAGCATTCAACAAAAACTCACATGCATTTCTCTGAAAGAGAAGCAGTCTGTTCCAACACTTCAATTCACTGTGCGAAGTGAATGGAGTGTTTCATCACTTTCTAAATGCTGTCCTTTCAGAGAAAATCACTTTCCTTTGAAATTGCCTTAAGCTACTTACAAGCATTAGGAAGAAACTCACATGCGTTTTTCTGAAAGAGAAGCAGTCTGTTCCAACACTTCAATTCTCTGTGCGAAGTGAATGGAGTGTTCCTTCAATTTCTAAATGCTGTCCTTTCAGAGAAAATCACTTTCCTTTGAAAGTGCCTTAAGCTACTTACAAGCATTCACAAGAAACACTAATGCCTTTCTATGAAAGAGAAGCAGTCTGTTCCAACACTTCAATTCATTGCACGAAGGGAATGGAGTGTTGCTTCACTTTCTAAATGCTGTCCTTTCAGAGAAAATCACTTTCTTTTTAAGAGCTTTAAGCTACTTACAAGCATTCAACAGAAACTCACTTGCATGTCTCTGAAAGAGAAGCAGTCTGTTCCAATACTTCAATTCACTTCACGATGTGAATGGAGTGTTGCTTCACTTTCTAAATGATGTCCTTTCAGAGAAAATCACTTTCCTTTGAAAGTGCCTTAAGCTACTTACAAGCATTCAACAGAAACTCACATACATTTCTCTGAAAGAGAAGCAGTCTGTTCCAACACTTCAATTCACTGTGCGAAGGGAATGGAGTGTTGCTTCACTTTCTAAATGATGTCCTTTGAGAAAATCACTTTCCTTTGACAGTGCCTTAAACTACTTTCAAGCATTCACATAAAACTCACATGCGTTTCTCTGAAAGAGAAGCAGTCTGTTCCAACACTTCAATTCACTGCACGAAGGGAATGGAGTGTTGCCTCACTTTCTAAATACTGTCCTTTCAGAGAAAATCACTTTCCTTTGAAAGTGCCTTAAGCTACTTACAACCATTCAACAGAAACTCATATGCATTTCTCTGAAAGAGAAGCAGTCTGTTCCAACACTTCAATTCACTGTGCGAAGTGAATGGAGTGTTGCTTCACTTTCTAAATGCTGTCCTTTCAGAGAAAATCACTTTCCTTTGAAAGTGCCTTAAGCTACTCATAAGCATTCAACAGAAATACACATGCGTTTCTCTGAAAGAGAAGCAGTCTGTTCCAACACTTCAATTCACAATGCGAAGTGAATGGACTGTTGCTTCACTTTGTAAATGCTGTCCTTTCAGAGAAAATCACTTTCCTTTGAAAGTGCCTTGAGCTACTTACAAGCATTCAACAGAAATTCACATGCGTTTCACTGAAAGAGAAGCAGTCTGTTCCAACACTTCAATTCACTGTGCGAAGTGAATGGAGTGTTGCTTCACTTTCTAAATGCTGTCCTTTCAGAGAAAATCACTTTCCTTTGAAAGTGCCTTAAGCTACTTACAAGCATTCACAAAAAACTCATATCTGTTTCTCTGAAAGAGAAGTAGTCTGTTCCAACACTTCAATTCACTGTGCGTTGTGAATGGAGTGTTGCTTCACTTTCTAAATGCTGTCCTTTCAGAGAAAATCACTTTCCTTTGAAAGTGCCTTAAGCTACTCATAAGCATTCAACAGAAATACACATGCGTTTCTCTGAAAGAGAAGCATTCTCTTCCAACACTTCAATTCACTGTGGGAAGTGAATGGAGTGTTGCTTCACTTTCTAAATGCTGTCCTTTCTGAGAAAATCACTTTCCTTTGAAAGTGCCTTAAACTACTTTCAAGCATTAACAAAAAACTCACATTCGTTTCTCTGAAAGAGAAGCAGTCTGTTCCAACACTTCAATTCACTGCACGAAGGGAATGGAGTGTTGCTTCACTTTCTAAATGCTGTCCTTTCAGAGAAAATCACTTTCCTTTGAAAGAGCCTTGAGCTACTTACAAGCATTCAACAGAATCTCACATGCATTTCTCTGAAAGGGAAGCATTCGGTTCCAACACTTCAATTCACATTGCGAAGTGAATGGAGTGTTGCTTCACTTTCTAAATGCTGTCCTTTCAGAGAAAATCACTTTCCTTTGAAAGTGCCTTAAGCTACTTACAAGCATTCAACAGAAACTCACATGCATTTCTCTGAAAGAGAAGCATTCTCTTCCAACACTTCAATTCACTGTGGGAAGTGAATGGAGTGTTGCTTCACTTTCTAAATGCTGTCCTTTCTGAGAAAATCACTTTCCCTGGAAAGTGCATTAAGCAACTTGCAAGCATTCACAAGAAACCCTAATGCGTTTCTATGAAAGAGAAGCACTCTGTTCCAACACTTCAGTTCACTGCACGAAGGGAATGGAGTGTTGCTTCACTTTCTAAATGCTCTCTTTCAGAGAAAATCACTTTCCTTTGAAAGAGCCTTAAGCTAATTACAAGCATTCAACAAAAACTCACATGCATTTCTCTGAAAGAGAAGCAGTCTGTTCCAACACTTCAATTCACTGTGCGAAGTGAATGGAGTGTTTCTTCACTTTATAAATGCTGTCCTTTCTGAGAAAATCACTTTCCTTTGAAATTGCCTTAAGCTACTTACAAGCATTAGGAAGAAACTCACATGCGTTTCTCTGAAAGAGAAGCAGTCTGTTCCAACACTTCAATTCACTGCACGAAGGGAATGGAGTGTTGCTTTACTTTCTAAATGATGTCCTTTCAGAGAAAATCACTTTCCTTTAAAAGTGCCTTAAGCTACTTACAAGCATTCAACAGAAACTCACATGCATTTCTCTGAAAGAGAAGCAGTCTGTTCCAATACTTCAATTCACTTCACGATGTGAATGGAGTGTTGCTTCACTTTCTAAATGATGTCCTTTCAGAGAAAATCACTTTCCTTTGAAAGTGCCTTAAGCTACTTACAAGCATTCAACAGAAACTCACATGCATTTCTCTGAAAGAGAAGCAGTCTGTTCCAACACTTCAATTCACTGTGCGAAGGGAATGGAGTGTTGCTTCACTTTCAAAATGCTGTCCTGTGAGAAAATCACTTTCCTTTGACAGTGCCTTAAACTACTTTCAAGCATTCACATAAAACTCACATGCGTTTCTCTGAAAGAGGAGCAGTCTGTTCCAACACTTCAATTCACTGTGCGAAGTGAATGGAGTGTTGCTTCACTTTCTAAATGCTGTCCTTTCAGAGAAAATCACTTTTGTTTGAAAGTGCCTTAAGCAACTTTCAAGCATTCACAAGAAACTCATATGCATTTCTCTGAAAGAGAAGCCTTCTTTTCCAACACTTCAATTCACTGTGCGAAGTGAATGGAGTGTTGCTTCACTTTCTAAATGATGTCCTTTTTGAGAAAATCACTTTCCCTTGAAAGTGCCTTAAGCAACTTGCAAGCATTCACAAGAAACCCTAATGCGTTTCTCTGAAAGAGAAGCACTCTGTTCCAACATTTCAGTTCACTGCATGAAGGGAATGGAGTGTTGCTTCACTTTCTAAATGCTGTCCTTTCAGAGAAAATCACTTTCCTTTGAAAGAGCCTTTAGCTAATTACAAGCATTCAACAAAAACTCACATGCATTTCTCTGAAAGAGAAGCAGTCTGTTCCAACACTTCAATTCACTGTGCGAAGTGAATGGAGTGTTTCTTCACTTTCTAAATGCTGTCCTTTCAGAGAAAATCACTTTCCTTTGAAATTGCCTTAAGCTACTTACAAGCATTAGGAAGAAACTCACATGCGTTTTTCTGAAAGAGAAGCAGTCTGTTCCAACACTTCAATTCTCTGTGCGAAGTGAATGGAGTGTTCCTTCAATTTCTAAATGCTGTCCTTTCAGAGAAAATCACTTTCCTTTGAAAGTGCCTTAAGCTACTTACAAGCATTCACAAGAAACACTAATGCCTTTCTATGAAAGAGAAGCAGTCTGTTCCAACACTTCAATTCATTGCACGAAGGGAATGGAGTGTTGCTTCACTTTCTAAATGCTGTCCTTTCAGAGAAAATCACTTTCTTTTTAAGAGCTTTAAGCTACTTACAAGCATTCAACAGAAACTCACTTGCATGTCTCTGAAAGAGAAGCAGTCTGTTCCAATACTTCAATTCACTTCACGATGTGAATGGAGTGTTGCTTCACTTTCTAAATGATGTCCTTTCAGAGAAAATCACTTTCCTTTGAAAGTGCCTTAAGCTACTTACAAGCATTCAACAGAAACTCACATACATTTCTCTGAAAGAGAAGCAGTCTGTTCCAACACTTCAATTCACTGTGCGAAGGGAATGGAGTGTTGCTTCACTTTCTAAATGATGTCCTTTGAGAAAATCACTTTCCTTTGACAGTGCCTTAAACTACTTTCAAGCATTCACATAAAACTCACATGCGTTTCTCTGAAAGAGAAGCAGTCTGTTCCAACACTTCAATTCACTGCACGAAGGGAATGGAGTGTTGCCTCACTTTCTAAATACTGTCCTTTCAGAGAAAATCACTTTCCTTTGAAAGTGCCTTAAGCTACTTACAACCATTCAACAGAAACTCATATGCATTTCTCTGAAAGAGAAGCAGTCTGTTCCAACACTTCAATTCACTGTGCGAAGTGAATGGAGTGTTGCTTCACTTTCTAAATGCTGTCCTTTCAGAGAAAATCACTTTCCTTTGAAAGTGCCTTAAGCTACTCATAAGCATTCAACAGAAATACACATGCGTTTCTCTGAAAGAGAAGCAGTCTGTTCCAACACTTCAATTCACAATGCGAAGTGAATGGACTGTTGCTTCACTTTGTAAATGCTGTCCTTTCAGAGAAAATCACTTTCCTTTGAAAGTGCCTTGAGCTACTTACAAGCATTCAACAGAAATTCACATGCGTTTCACTGAAAGAGAAGCAGTCTGTTCCAACACTTCAATTCACTGTGCGAAGTGAATGGAGTGTTGCTTCACTTTCTAAATGCTGTCCTTTCAGAGAAAATCACTTTCCTTTGAAAGTGCCTTAAGCTACTTACAAGCATTCACAAAAAACTCATATGCGTTTCTCTGAAAGAGAAGCAGTCTGTTCCAACACTCCAATTCACAGTGCGAAGTGAATGGAGTGTTTCTTCACTTTGTAAATGCTGTCCTTTCAGAGAAAATCACTTTCCTTTGAAAGTGCCTTAAGCTACTCATAAGCATTCAACAGAAATACACATGCGTTTCTCTGAAAGAGAAGCACTCTGTTCCAACACTTCAATTCACAGTGCGAAGTGAATGGAGTGTTGCTTCACTTTCTAAATGCTGTCCTTTCAGAGAAAATCACTTTCCTTTGAAAGTGCCTTAAGCTACTTACAAGCATTCAACAGAAATTCACATGCGTTTCACTGAAAGAGAAGCAGTCTGTTCCAACACTTCAATTCACTGTGCGAAGTGAATGGAGTATTGCTTCACTTTCTAAATGCTGTCCTTTCAGAGAAAATCACTTTCCTTTGAAAGTGCCTTAAGCTACTTACAAGCATTCAACAGAAATTCACATGCATTTCACTGAAAGAGAAGCAGTCTGTTCCAACACTTCAATTCACTGTGCGAAGTGAATGGAGTGTTGCTTCACTTCCTAAATGCTGTCCTTTCAGAGAAAATCACTTTCCTTTGAAAGTGCCTTAAGCTACTTACAAGCATTCAACAGAAATTCACATGCATATCACTGAAAGAGAAGCAGTCTGTTCCAACACTTCAATTCACTGTGCGAAGTGAATGGAGTGTTGCTTCACTTTGTAAATGCTGTCCTTTCCGAGAAAATCACTTTCCTTTGAAAGTGCCTTAAGCTACTTACAAGCATTCAACAGAAATTCACATGCGTTTCACTGAAAGAGAAGCAGTCTGTTCCAACACTTCAGTTCACTGTGCGAAGTTAATGGAGTGTTGCTTCACTTTCTAAATGCTGTCCTTTCAGAGAAAATCACTTTCCTTTGAAAGTGCCTTAAGCTACTTACAAGCATTCAACAGAAATTCACATGCATTTCACTGAAAGAGAAGCAGTCTGTTCTAACACTTCAATTCACTGTGCGAAGTGAATGGAGTGTTGCTTCACTTCCTAAATGCTGTCCTTTCAGAGAAAATCACTTTCCTTTGAAAGTGCCTTAAGCTACTTACAAGCATTCAACAGAAATTCACATGCATTTCACTGAAAGAGAAGCAGTCTGTTCCAACACTTCAATTCACTGTGCGAAGTGAATGGAGTGTTGCTTCACTTTCTAAATGCTGTCCTTTCAGAGAAAATCACTTTCCTTTGAAAGTGGCTTAAGCTACTCACAAGCATTCAACAGAAATTCACATGCATTTCACTGAAAGAGAAGCAGTCTGTTCCAACACTTCAATTCACTGTGCGAAGTGAATGGAGTGTTGCTTCACTTTCTAAATGCTGTCCTTTCAGAGAAAATCACTTTCCTTTGAATGTGCCTTAAGCTACTTACAAGCATTCACAAAAAAATTATATCTGTTTCTCTGAAAGAGAAGTAGTCTGTTCCAACACTTCAATTCACTGTGCGTTGTGAATGGAGTGTTACTTCACTTTCTAAATACTGTCCTTTCAGAGAAAATCACTTTCCTTTGAAAGTGCCTTAAGCTACTTGCAAGCATTCAACAGAAATTCACATGCGTTTCTCTGAAAGAGAAGCAGTCTGTTCCAAAACTTCAATTCACTATGTGAAGTGAATGGAGTGTTGCTTCACTTTCTAAATGATGTCCTTTCAGAGAAAATCACTTTCCTTTGAAAGTGCCTTAAGCTACTTACAAGCATTCAACAGAAATTCACATGCGTTTCACTGAAAGAGAAGCAGTCTGTTCCAACACTTCAATTCACTGTGCGAAGTGAATGGAGTGTTGCTTCACTTTCTAAATGCTGTCCTTTCAGAGAAAATCACTTTCCTTTGAAAGTGCCTTAAGCTACTTACAAGCATTCAACAGAAATTCACATGCATTTCACTGAAAGGGAAGCAGTCTGTTCCAACACTTCAATTCACTGTGCGAAGTGAATGGAGTGTTGCTTCACTTTCTAAATGCTGTCCTTTCCGAAAAAATCACTTTCCTTTGAAAGTGCCTTAAGCTACTTACAAGCATTCAACAGAAATTCACATGCGTTTCTCTGAAAGAGAAGCAGTCTGTTCCAACACTTCAATTCACTATGTGAAGTCAATGGAGTGTTGCTTCACTTTCTAAATGATGTCCTTTCAGAGAAAATCACTTTCCTTTGAAAGTGCCTTAAGCTACTTACAAGCATTCAACAGAAATTCACATGCGTTCCACTGAAAGAGAAGCAGTCTGTTCCAACACTTCAATTCACTGTGCGAAGTGAATGGAGTGTTGCTTCACTTTCTAAATGCTGTCCTTTCAGAGAAAATCACTTTCCTTTGAAAGTGCCTTAAGCTACTTACAAGCATTCAACAGAAATTCACATGCATTTCACTGAAAGGGAAGCAGTCTGTTCCAACACTTCAATTCACTTTGCGAAGTGAATGGAGTGTTGCTTCACTTTCTAAATGCTGTCCTTTCAGAGAAAATCACTTTCCTTTGAATGTGCCTTAAGCTACTTACAAGCATTCACAAAAAACTCATATCTGTTTCTCTGAAAGAGAAGTAGTCTGTTCCAACACTTCAATTCACCGTGCGTTGTGAATGGAGTGTTGCTTCACTTTCTAAATGCTGTCCTTTCAGAGAAAATCACTTTCCTTTGAAAGTGCCTTAAGCTACTTACAAGCATTCAACAGAAATTCACATGCGTTTCTCTGAAAGAGAAGCAGTCTGTTCCAACACTTCAATTCACTATGTGAAGTCAATGGAGTGTTGCTTCACTTTCTAAATGATGTCCTTTCAGAGAAAATCACTTTCCTTTGAAAGTGCCTTAAGCTACTTACAAGCATTCAACAGAAATTCACATGCGTTTCACTGAAAGAGAAGCAGTCTGTTCCAACACTTCAATTCACTGTGCGAAGTGAATGGTGTGTGGCTTCACTTTCTAAATGCTGTCCTTTCAGAGAAAATCACTTTCCTTTGAAAGTGCCTTAAGCTACTTACAAGCATTCAACAGAAATTCACATGCGTTTCACTGAAAGAGAAGCAGTCTGTTCCAACACTTCAATTCACTGTGCGAAGTGAATGGAGTGTTGATTCACTTTCTAAATGCTGTCCTTTTAGAGAAAATCACTCTCTTTTGAAACTGCCTTAAGCTACTTACAAGCATTCACAAGAAACTCACATCTGTTTCTCTGAAAGAGAAGCAGTCTGTTCCAACACTTCAATTCACTGTGCGTTGTGAATGGAGTGTTGCTTCACTTTCTAAATGCTGTCCTTTCAGAGAAAATCACTTTCCTTTGAAAGTGCCTTAAGCTACTTACAAGCATTTAACAGAAATTCACATGAGTTTCTCTGAAAAAGAAGCAGTCTGTTCCAACACTTCAATTCACTGTGCAAAGTGAATGTAGTGTTGCTTCACTTCAAAATCCTGTCCTTTTAGAGAAAATCAGTTTCCTTTGAAAGTGCCTTAAGCTACTTCCAAGCATTCACAAGAAACTCACATGCGTTTTTCGGAAAGAGAAGCAGTCTGTTCCAACACTTCAATTCACTATGTGAAGTGAATGGAGTGTTGCTTCACTTTCTAAATGCTGTCCTTTCATAGAAAATCACTTTCCTTTGAAAGTGCCTTAAGCTACTTACAAGCATTCAACAGAAATTCACATGCATTTCACTGAAAGAGAAGCAGTCTGTTCCAACACTTCACTTCACTGTGCGAAGTGAATGGAGTGTTGCTTCACTTTCTAAATGCTGTCCTTTTAGAGAAAATCACTTTCCTTTGAAAGTGCCTTAAGCTCCTTACAAGCATTCAGCAGAAATTCACATGCATTTCACTGAAAGGGAAGCAGTCTGTTCCAACACTTCAATTCACTGTGCGAAGTGAATGGAGTGTTACTTCATTTTCTAAATGCTGTCCTTTCAGAGAAAATCACTTTCCTTTGAAAGTGCTTTAAGCTACTTACAAGCATTCACCAAAAACTCATATCTGTTTCTCTGAAAGAGAAGTAGTCTGTTCCAACACTTCAATTCACTGTGCGTTGTGAATGGAGTGTTGCTTCACTTTCTAAATGCTGTCCTTTCAGAGAAAATCACTTTCCTTTGAAAGTGCCTTAAGCTACTCATAAGCATTCAACAGAAATACACATGCGTTTCTCTGAAAGAGAAGCAGTTTGTTCCAACACTTCAATTCACAATGCGAAGTGAATGGACTGTTGCTTCACTTTGTAAATGCTGTCCTTTCAGAGAAAATCACTTTCCTTTGAAAGTGCCTTGAGCTACTTACAAGCATTCAACAGAAATTCACATGCGTTTCACTGAAAGAGAAGCAGTCTGTTCCAACACTTCAATTCACTGTGCGAAGTGAATGGAGTGTTGCTTCACTTTCTAAATGCTGTCCTTTCAGAGAAAATCACTTTCCTTTGAAAGTGCCTTAAGCTACTTACAAGCATTCAACAGAAATTCACATGCATTTCACTGAAAGAGAAGCAGTCTGTTCCAACACTTCAATTTACTTTGCGAAGTGAATGGAGTGTTGCTTCACTTTCTAAATGCTGTCCTTTCAGAGAAAATCACTTTCCTTTGAATGTGCCTTAAGCTACTTACAAGCATTCACATAAAACTCATATCTGTTTCTCTGAAAGAGAAGTAGTCTGTTCCAACACTTCAATTCACTGTGCGTTGTGAATGGAGTGTTGCTTCACTTTCTAAATGCTGTCCTTTCAGAGAAAATCACTTTCCTTTGAAAGTGCCTTAAGCTACTTACAAGCATTCAACAGAAATTCACATGCGTATCTCTGAAAGAGAAGCAATCTGTTCCAAAACTTCAATTCACTACGTGAAGTGAATGGAGTGTTGCTTCACTTTCTTAATGATGTCCTTTCAGAGAAAATCACTTTCCTTTGAAAGTGCCTTAAGCTACTTACAAGCATTCAACAGAAATTCACATGCGTTTCACTGAAAGAGAAGCAGTCTGTTCCAACACTTCAATTCACTGTACGAAGTGAATGGAGTGTTGCTTCACTTTCTAAATGCTGTCCTTTCAGAGAAAATCACTTTCCTTTGAAAGTGCCTTAAGCAACTTTCAAGCATTCACAAGAAACACTAATGTGTTTCTATGAAAGAGAAGCAGTCTGTTCCAACACTTCAATTCACTGTGCGAATTGAATGGAGTGTTGCTTCACTTTCTAAATGCTGTCCTTTCAGAGAAAATCACATTCCTTTGAAAGTGCCCTAAACTACTTTCAAGCATTAACAAAAACCTCACATTCGTTTCTCTGAAAGAGAAGCAGTCTGTTCCAACACTTCAATTCAGTGTGCAAAGTGAATGGAGTGTTGCTTCACTTTCTAAATGCTGTCCTTTCAGAGAAAATCACTTTCCCTTGAAAGTGCCTTAAGCAACTTGTAAGTATTCACAAGAAACCCTAATGCGTTTCTGTTAAAGAGAAGCACTCTGTTCCAACACTTCAATTCACTGCACGAAGGGAAGGGAGTGTTGCCTCACTTTCTAAATGCTGTCCTTTCAGAGAAAATCACTTTCCTTTGAAAGAGCCTTAAGCTACTTACAAGTATTCAACAGAAACTCACTTGCATTTCTCTGAATCAAAGCAGTCTGTTCCCACACTTCAATTCACTGTGCACAGTGAATGGAGTGTTGCTTCACCTTCTCAACGCTGTTCTTTCAGAGAAAATCACTTTCCTATGAAAGTGCCTTAAGCTACTTACAAGCATTCACCAGAAACTCACATGCATTTCTCTGAAAGAGAAGCAGTCTGTTCCAACACTTCAATTCACTGTGCGAAGTGAATGGAGTGTTGCTTCACTTTCTAAATGCTGTCCTTTCAGAGAAAATCACTTTCCTTTGAAAGGGCCTTAAGCTACTTGCAAGCATTAGGAAGAAACTCACATGCGTTTCTCTGAAAGAGAAGCAGTCTGTTCCAACACTTCAGTTCTCTGTGCGAAGTGAATGGAGTGTTCCTTCACTTTCTAAATGCTGTCCTTTCAGAGAAAATCACTTTCCTTTGAAAGTGCCTTAAGCTACTTACAAGCATTCACAAGAAACACTAATGCGTTTCTATGAAAGAGAAGCAGTCTGTTCCAACACTTCAATTCACTGCACGAAGGGAATGGAGTGTTGCTTCACTTTCTATATGCTCTCCTTTCAGAGAAAATCACTTTCCTTTGAAAGTGCCTTAATCTACTTTCAAGCATTAACAAAAAACTCACATTCGTTTCTCTGAAAGAGAAGCAGTCTGTTCCAACACTTCAATTCACTGCACGAAGGGAATGGAGTGTTGCTTCACTTTCTAAATGCTGTCCTTTCAGAGAAAATCACTTTCCTTTGAAAGAGCCTTGAGCTACTTACAAGCATTCAACAGAATCTCACATGCATTTCTCTGAAAGGGAAGCATTCGGTTCCAACACTTCAATTCACATTGCGAAGTGAATGGAGTGTTGCTTCACTTTCTAAATGCTGTCCTTTCAGAGAAAATCACTTTCCTTTGAAAGTGCCTTAAGCTACTTACAAGCATTCAACAGAAACTCACATGCATTTCTCTGAAAGAGAAGCATTCTCTTCCAACACTTCAATTCACTGTGCGAAGTGAATGGAGTGTTGCTTCACTTTCTAAATGCTGTCCTTTCTGAGAAAATCACTTTCCCTGGAAAGTGCGTTAAGCAACTTGCAAGCATTCACAAGAAACCCTAATGCGTTTCTATGAAAGAGAAGCACTCTGTTCCAACACTTCAGTTCACTGCACGAAGGGAATGGAGTGTTGCTTCACTTTCTAAATGCTCTCTTTCAGAGAAAATCACTTTCCTTTGAAAGAGCCTTAAGCTAATTACAATCATTCAACAAAAACTCACATGCATTTCTCTGAAAGAGAAGCAGTCTGTTCCAACACTTCAATTCACTGTGCGAAGTGAATGGAGTGTTTCTTCACTTTATAAATGCTGTCCTTTCAGAGAAAATCACTTTCCTTTGAAAGTGCCTTAAGCTACTCATAAGCATTCAACAGAAATACACATGCGTTTCTCTGAAAGAGAAGCAGTCTGTTCCAACACTCCAATTCACAGTGCGAAGTGAATGGAGTGTTTCTTCACTTTGTAAATGCTGTCCTTTCAGAGAAAATCACTTTCCTTTGAAAGTGCCTTAAGCTACTCATAAGCATTCAACAGAAATACACATGCGTTTCTCTGAAAGAGAAGCACTCTGTTCCAACACTTCAATTCACAGTGCGAAGTGAATGGAGTGTTGCTTCACTTTCTAAATGCTGTCCTTTCAGAGAAAATCACTTTCCTTTGAAAGTGCCTTAAGCTACTTACAAGCATTCAACAGAAATTCACATGCGTTTCACTGAAAGAGAAGCAGTCTGTTCCAACACTTCAATTCACTGTGCGAAGTGAATGGAGTATTGCTTCACTTTCTAAATGCTGTCCTTTCAGAGAAAATCACTTTCCTTTGAAAGTGCCTTAAGCTACTTACAAGCATTCAACAGAAATTCACATGCATTTCACTGAAAGAGAAGCAGTCTGTTCCAACACTTCAATTCACTGTGCGAAGTGAATGGAGTGTTGCTTCACTTCCTAAATGCTGTCCTTTCAGAGAAAATCACTTTCCTTTGAAAGTGCCTTAAGCTACTTACAAGCATTCAACAGAAATTCACATGCATTTCACTGAAAGAGAAGCAGTCTGTTCCAACACTTCAATTCACTGTGCGAAGTGAATGGAGTGTTGCTTCACTTTGTAAATGCTGTCCTTTCCGAGAAAATCACTTTCCTTTGAAAGTGCCTTAAGCTACTTACAAGCATTCAACAGAAATTCACATGCGTTTCACTGAAAGTGAAGCAGTCTGTTCCAACACTTCAGTTCACTGTGCGAAGTGAATGGAGTGTTGCTTCACTTTCTAAATGCTGTCCTTTCAGAGAAAATCACTTTCCTTTGAAAGTGCCTTAAGCTACTTACAAGCATTCAACAGAAATTCACATGCATTTCACTGAAAGAGAAGCAGTCTGTTCTAACACTTCAATTCACTGTGCGAACTGAATGGAGTGTTGCTTCACTTCCTAAATGCTGTCCTTTCAGAGAAAATCACTTTCCTTTGAAAGTGCCTTAAGCTACTTACAAGCATTCAACAGAAATTCACATGCATTTCACTGAAAGAGAAGCAGTCTGTTCCAACACTTCAATTCACTGTGCGAAGTGAATGGAGTGTTGCTTCACTTTCTAAATGCTGTCCTTTCAGAGAAAATCACTTTCCTTTGAAAGTGGCTTAAGCTACTTACAAGCATTCAACAGAAATTCACATGCATTTCACTGAAAGAGAAGCAGTCTGTTCCAACACTTCAATTCACTGTGCGAAGTGAATGGAGTGTTGCTTCACTTTCTAAATGCTGTCCTTTCAGAGAAAATCACTTTCCTTTGAATGTGCCTTAAGCTACTTACAAGCATTCACAAAAAAATTATATCTGTTTCTCTGAAAGAGAAGTAGTCTGTTCCAACACTTCAATTCACTGTGCGTTGTGAATGGAGTGTTACTTCACTTTCTAAATAATGTCCTTTCAGAGAAAATCACTTTCCTTTGAAAGTGCCTTAAGCTACTTACAAGCATTCAACAGAAATTCACATGCGTTTCTCTGAAAGAGAAGCAGTCTCTTCCAAAACTTCAATTCACTATGTGAAGTGAATGGAGTGTTGCTTCACTTTCTAAATGATGTCCTTTCAGAGAAAATCACTTTCCTTTGAAAGTGCCTTAAGCTACTTACAAGCATTCAACAGAAATTCACATGCGTTTCACTGAAAGAGAAGCAGTCTGTTCCAACACTTCAATTCACTGTGCGAAGTGAATGGAGTGTTGCTTCACTTTCTAAATGCTGTCCTTTCAGAGAAAATCACTTTCCTTTGAAAGTGCCTTAAGCTACTTACAAGCATTCAACAGAAATTCACATGCATTTCACTGAAAGGGAAGCAGTCTGTTCCAACACTTCAATTCACTGTGCGAAGTGAATGGAGTGTTGCTTCACTTTCTAAATGCTGTCCTTTCCGAAAAAATCACTTACCTTTGAAAGTGCCTTAAGCTACTTACAAGCATTCAACAGAAATTCACATGCGTTTCTCTGAAAGAGAAGCAGTCTGTTCCAACACTTCAATTCACTATGTGAAGTCAATGGAGTGTTGCTTCACTTTCTAAATGATGTCCTTTCAGAGAAAATCACTTTCCTTTGAAAGTGCCTTAAGCTACTTACAAGCATTCAACAGAAATTCACATGCGTTTCACTGAAAGAGAAGCAGTCTGTTCCAACACTTCAATTCACAGTGCGAAGTGAATGGAGTGTTGCTTCACTTTCTAAATGCTGTCCTTTCAGAGAAAATCACTTTCCTTTGAAAGTGCCTTAAGCTACTTACAAGCATTCAACAGAAATTCACATGCATTTCACTGAAAGGGAAGCAGTCTGTTCCAACACTTCAATTCACTGTGCGAAGTGAATGGAGTGTTGCTTCACTTTCTAAATGCTGTCCTTTCAGAGAAAATCACTTTCCTTTGAATGTGCCTTAAGCTACTTACAAGCATTCACAAAAAACTCATATCTGTTTCTCTGAAAGAGAAGTAGTCTGTTCCAACACTTCAATTCACCGTGCGTTGTGAATGGAGTGTTGCTTCACTTTCTAAATGCTGTCCTTTCAGAGAAAATCACTTTCCTTTGAAAGTGCCTTAAGCTACTTACAAGCATTCAACAGAAATTCACATGCGTTTCTCTGAAAGAGAAGCAGTCTGTTCCAACACTTCAATTCACTATGTGAAGTCAATGGAGTGTTGCTTCACTTTCTAAATGATGTCCTTTCAGAGAAAATCACTTTCCTTTGAAAGTGCCTTAAGCTACTTACAAGCATTCAACAGAAATTCACATGCGTTTCACTGAAAGAGAAGCAGTCTGTTCCAACACTTCAATTCACTGTGCGAAGTGAATGGTGTGTGGCTTCACTTTCTAAATGCTGTCCTTTCAGAGAAAATCACTTTCCTTTGAAAGTGCCTTAAGCTACTTACAAGCATTCAACAGAAATTCACATGCATTTCACTGAAAGAGAAGCAGTCTGTTCCAACACTTCAATTCACTGTGCGAAGTGAATGGAGTGTAGCTTCACTTTCTAAATGCTGTCCTTTCAGAGAAAATCACTTTCCTTTGAAAGTGCCTTAAGCTACTTACAAGCATTCAACAGAAAGTCACATGCGTTTCACTGAAAGAGAAGCAGTCTGTTCCAACACTTCAATTCACTGTGCGAAGTGAATGGAGTGTTGATTCACTTTCTAAATGCTGTCCTTTTAGAGAAAATCACTCTCTTTTGAAACTGCCTTAAGCTACTTACAAGCATTCACAAGAAACTCACATCTGTTTCTCTGAAAGAGAAGCAGTCTGTTCCAACACTTCAATTCACTGTGCGTTGTGAATGGAGTGTTGCTTCACTTTCTAAATGCTGTCCTTTCAGAGAAAATCACTTTCCTTTGAAAGTGCCTTAAGCTACTTACAAGCATTTAACAGAAATTCACATGAGTTTCTCTGAAAAAGAAGCAGTCTGTTCCAACACTTCAATTCACTGTGCGAAGTGAATGTAGTGTTGCTTCACTTTCAAAATCCTGTCCTTTTAGAGAAAATCAGTTTCCTTTGAAAGTGCCTTAAGCTACTTCCAAGCATTCACAAGAAACTCACATGCGTTTTTCGGAAAGAGAAGCAGTCTGTTCCAACACTTCAATTCACTATGTGAAGTGAATGGAGTGTTGCTTCACTTTCTAAATGCTGTCCTTTCAGAGAAAATCACTTTCCTTTGAAAGTGCCTTAAGCTACTTACAAGCATTCACCAAAAACTCATATCTGTTTCTCTGAAAGAGAAGTAGTCTGTTCCAACACTTCAATTCACTGTGCATTGTGAATGGAGTGTTGCTTCACTTTCTAAATGCTGTCCTTTCAGAGAAAATCACTTTCCTTTGAAAGTGCCTTAAGCTACTCATAAGCATTCAACAGAAATACACATGCGTTTCTCTGAAAGAGAAGCAGTCTGTTCCAACACTTGAATTCACAATGCGAAGTGAATGGACTGTTGCTTCACTTTGTAAATGCTGTCCTTTCAGAGAAAATCACTTTCCTTTGAAAGTGCCTTGAGCTACTTACAAGCATTCAACAGAAATTCACATGCGTTTCACTGAAAGAGAAGCAGTCTGTTCCAACACTTCAATTCACTGTGCGAAGTGAATGGAGTGTTGCTTCACTTTCTAAATGCTGTCCTTTCAGAGAAAATCACTTTCCTTTGAAAGTGCCTTAAGCTACTTACAAGCATTCAACAGAAATTCACATGCGTTTCTCTGAAAGAGAAGCAGTCTGTTCCAAAACTTCAATTCACTATGTGAAGTGAATGGAGTGTTGCTTCACTTTCTTAATGATGTCCTTTCAGAGAAAATCACTTTCCTTTGAAAGTGCCTTAAGCTACTTACAAGCATTCAATAGAAATTCACATGCGTTTCACTGAAAGAGAAGCAGTCTGTTCTAACACTTCAATTCACTGTGCGAAGTGAATGGAGTGTTGCTTCACTTTCTAAATGCTGTCCTTTCAGAGAAAATCACTTTCCTTTGAAAGTGCCTTAAGCAACTTTCAAGCATTCACAAGAAACACTAATGTGTTTCTATGAAAGAGAAGCAGTCTGTTCCAACACTTCAATTCACTGTGCGAATTGAATGGAGTGTTGCTTCACTTTCTAAATGCTGTCCTTTCAGAGAAAATCACATTCCTTTGAAAGTGCCCTAAACTACTTTCAAGCATTAACAAAAACCTCACATTCGTTTCTCTGAAAGAGAAGCAGTCTGTTCCAACACTTCAATTCAGTGTGCAAAGTGAATGGAGTGTTGCTTCACTTTCTAAATGCTGTCCTTTCAGAGAAAATCACTTTCCCTTGAAAGTGCCTTAAGCAACTTGTAAGTATTCACAAGAAACCCTAATGCGTTTCTGTTAAAGAGAAGCACTCTGTTCCAACACTTCAATTCACTGCACGAAGGGAAGGGAGTGTTGCCTCACTTTCTAAATGCTGTCCTTTCAGAGAAAATCACTTTCCTTTGAAAGAGCCTTAAGCTACTTACAAGCATTCAACAGAAACTCACTTGCATTTCTCTGAAACGAAGCAGTCTGTTCCCACACTTCAATTCACTGTGCACAGTGAATGGAGTGTTGCTTCACCTTCTCAACGCTGTTCTTTCAGAGAAAATCACTTTCCTATGAAAGTGCCTTAAGTTACTTACAAGCATTCACCAGAAACTCACATGCATTTCTCTGAAAGAGAAGCAGTCTGTTCCAACACTTCAATTCACTGTGCGAAGTGAATGGAGTGTTGCTTCACTTTCTAAATGCTGTCCTTTCAGAGAAAATCACTTTCCTTTGAAAGGGCCTTAAGCTACTTGCAAGCATTAGGAAGAAACTCACATGCGTTTCTCTGAAAGAGAAGCAGTCTGTTCCAACACTTCAGTTCTCTGTGCGAAGTGAATGGAGTGTTCCTTCACTTTCTAAATGCTGTCCTTTCAGAGAAAATCACTTTCCTTTGAAAGTGCCTTAAGCTACTTACAAGCATTCACAAGAAACACTAATGCGTTTCTATGAAAGAGAAGCAGTCTGTTCCAACACTTCAATTCACTGCACGAAGGGAATGGAGTGTTGCTTCACTTTCTATATGCTCTCCTTTCAGAGAAAATCACTTTCCTTTGAAAGTGCCTTAAACTACTTTCAAGCATTAACAAAAAACTCACATTCGTTTCTCTGAAAGAGAAGCAGTCTGTTCCAACACTTCAATTCACTGCACGAAGGGAATGGAGTGTTGCTTCACTTTCTAAATGCTGTCCTTTCAGAGAAAATCACTTTCCTTTGAAAGAGCCTTGAGCTACTTACAAGCATTCAACAGAATCTCACATGCATTTCTCTGAAAGGGAAGCATTCGGTTCCAACACTTCAATTCACATTGCGAAGTGAATGGAGTGTTGCTTCACTTTCTAAATGCTGTCCTTTCAGAGAAAATCACTTTCCTTTGAAAGTGCCTTAAGCTACTTACAAGCATTCAACAGAAACTCACATGCATTTCTCTGAAAGAGAAGCATTCTCTTCCAACACTTCAATTCACTGCACGAAAGGAATGGAGTGTTGCTTCACTTTCTAAATGCTGTCCTTTCAGAGAAAATCGCTTTCTTTGCAAGGGCCTTACGCTACTTGCAAGCATTAGGATAAAACTCACATTCGTTTCTCTGAAAGAGAAGTAGTCTGTTCCAACACTTCAATTCACTTTGCGTTGTGAATGGAGTGTTGCTTCACTTTCTAAATGCTGTCCTTTCAGAGAAAATCACTTTCCTTTGAAAGTGCCTTAAGCTACTCATAAGCATTCAACAGAAATACACATGCGTTTCTCTGAAAGAGAAGCAGTCTGTTCCAACACTTCAATTCACAGTGCGAAGTGAATGGACTGTTGCTTCACTTTGTAAATGCTGTCCTATCAGAGAAAATCACTTTCCTTTGAAAGTGCCTTAAGCTACTTAAAAGCATTCAACAGAAATTCACATGCATTTCACTGAAAGAGAAGAAGTCTCTTCCAACACTTCAATTCACTGTGCGAAGTGAATGGAGTGTTACTTCACTTTCTAAATGCTGTCCTTTCAGAGAAAATCACTTTCCTTTGAAAGTGCCTTAAGCTACTTACAAGCATTCAACAGAAATTCACACGCATTTCACTGAAAGAGAAGCAGTAAGTTCCTAAACATCAATTCACTGTACGAAGTGAATGGAGTGTTGCTTCACTTTCTAAATGCTGTCCTTTCAGAGAAAATCACTTTCCTTTGAAAGTGCCTTAAGCTACTTACAAGCATTCACAAAAAACTCATATCTGTTTCTCTGAAAGAGAAGTAGTCTGTTCCAACACTTCAATTCACTGTGCGTAGTGAATGGAGTGTTGCTTCCCATCCTAAATGCTGTCCTTTCAGAGAAAATCTCTTTCCTTTGAAAGTGCCTTAAGCTACTTACAAGCATTCACAAGAAACTCACATGCATTTTTCTGAAAGAGAAGCAGTCTGTTCCAACACTTCAATTCACTGTGCGAAGTGAATGGAGTGTTGCTTCACTTTCTAAATGGTCTCCTTTTAGAGAAAATCACTCTCTTTTGAAACTGCCTTAAGCTACTTACAAGCATTCACAAGAAACTCACATCTGTTTCTCTGAAAGAGAAGCAGTCTGTTCCAACACTTCAATTCACTGTGCGAAGTGAATGAAGTGTTGCTTCACTTTGTAAATGCTGTCCTTTCAGAGAAAATCACTTTCCTTTGAAAGTGCCTTAAGCTACTTACAAGCATTCAACAGAAATTCACATGCATTTTACTGAAAGAGAAGCAGTCTGTTCCAACACTTCAATTCACTTTGCGAAGTGAATGGAGTGTTGCTTCACTTTCTAAATGCTGTCCTTTCAGAGAAAATCACTTTCCTCTGAAAGTGCCTTAAGCTACTTACAAGCATTCACATGAATATCAAATGTGGTTCTATAAAAGAGAAGCTGTCTGTTCCAACACTTGAATTCACTGTGCGTTGTGAATTGAGTGTTGCTTCACTTTCTAAATGCTGTCCTTTCAGAGAAAATCACTTTCGTTTGAAAGTGCCTTAAGCTACATACAAGCATTCAACATAAATTCACATGCGTTTCTCTTAAAAAAAAGCAGTCTGTTTCAACACTTCAATTCACTGTGCGAAATGAATGGAGTGTTGTTTCACTTTCTAAATGATGTCCTTTCAGAGAAAATCACATTCCTTTGAAAGTGCCTTAAGCTACTTACAAGCATTCACAAGAAACTCACATGCATTTTTCTGAAAGAGAAGCAGTCTGTTCCATCACTTCAATTCACAGTGCGAAGTGAATGGAGTGTTGCTTCACTTTCTAATTGCTGTCCTTTCAGAGAAAATCACTTTCCTTTGAAAGTGCCTTAAGCTACTTACAAGCATTCATAAAAAACTCATATCTGTTTCTCTGAAAGAGAAGTAGTCTGTTCCAACACTTCAATTCACTGTACGTTGTGAATGGAGTGTTGCTTCAAGTTCTAAATGCTGTCCTTTCAGAGAAAATCACTTTCCTTTGAAAGTGCCTTAAGCTACTCATAAGCATTCAACAGAAATACACATGCGTTTCTCTGAAAGAGAAGCAGTCTGTTCCAACACTTCAATTCACAGTGCGAAGTGAATGGACTGTTGCTTCACTTTGTAAATGCTGTCCTATCAGAGAAAATCACTTTCCTTTGAAAGTGCCTTAAGCTACTTACAAGCATTCAACAGAAATTCACATGCATTTCACTGAAAGAGAAGCAGTCTGTTCCAACACTTCAATTCACTGTGCGAAGTGAATGGAGTGTTACTTCACTTTCTAAATGCTGTCCTTTCAGAGAAAATCACTTTCCTTTGAAAGTGCCTTAAGCTACTTACAAGCATTCAACAGAAATTCACATGCATTTCACTGAAAGAGAAGCAGTAAGTTCCTAAACATCAATTCACTGTACGAAGGGAATGGAGTGTTGCTTCACTTTCTAAATGCTGTCCTTTCAGAGAAAATCACTTTCCTTTGAAAGTGCCTTAAGCTACTTACAAGCATTCACAAAAAACTCATATCTGTTTCTCTGAAAGAGAAGTAGTCTGTTCCAACACTTCAATTCACTGTGCGTAGTGAATGGAGTGTTGCTTCCCTTCCTAAATGCTGTCCTTTCAGAGAAAATCTCTTTCCTTTGAAAGTGCCTCATGCTACTTACAAGCATTCACAAGAAACTCACATGCACTTTTCTGAAAGAGAAGCAATCTGTTCCAACACTTCAATTCACTGTGCGAAGTGAATGGAGTGTTGCTTCACTTTCTAAATGGTCTCCTTTTAGAGAAAATCACTCTCTTTTGAAACTGCCTTAAGCAACTTACAAGCATTCACAAGAAACTCACATCTGTTTCTCTGAAAGAGAAGCAGTCTGTTCCAACACTTCAATTCACTGTGCGAAGTGAATGAAGTGTTGTTTCACTTTGTAAATGCTGCCCTTTCAGAGAAAATCACTTTCCTTTGAAAGTGCCTTAAGCTACTTACAAGCATTCAACAGAAATTCACATGCATTTCACTGAAAGAGAGACAGTCTGTTCCAACACTTCAATTCACTGTGCGAAGTGAATGGAGTGTTGCTTCACTTTCTAAATGCTGTCCTTTCAGAGAAAATCACTTTCCTCTGAAAGTGCCTTAAGCTACTTACAAGCATTCACAGGAATATCAAATGTGGTTCTATAAAAGAGAAGCTGTCTGTTCCAACACTTGAATTCACTGTGCGTTGTGAATGAAGTGTTGCTTCACTTTCTAAATGCTGTCCTTTCAGAGAAAATCACTTTCGTTTGAAAGTGCCTTAAGCTACTTACAAGCATTCAACATAAATTCACATGCGTTTCTCTTAAAAAAAAGCAGTCTGTTTCAACACTTCAATTCACTGTGCGAAATGAATGGAGTGTTGTTTCACTTTCTAAATGATGTCCTTTCAGAGAAAATCACATTCCTTTGAAAGTGCCTTAAGCTACTTACAAGCATTCACAAGAAACTCACATGCATTTTTCTGAAAGAGAAGCAGTCTGTTCCATCACTTCAATTCACAGTGCGAAGTGAATGGAGTGTTGCTTCACTTTCTAATTGCTGTCCTTTCAGAGAAAATCACTTTCCTTTGAAAGTGCCTTAAGCTACTTACAAGCATTCACAAAAAACTCATATCCGTTTCTCTGAAAGAGAAGTAATCTGTTCCAACACTTCAATTCACTGTACGTTGTGAATGGAGTGTTGCTTCACGTTCTAAATGCTGTCCTTTCAGAGAAAATCACTTTCCTTTGAAAGTGCCTTAAGCTACTCATAAGCATTCAACAGAAATACACATGCGTTTCTCTGAAAGAGAAGCAGTCTGTTCCAATACTTCAATTCACAGTGCGAAGTGAATGGACTGTTGCTTCACTTTGTAAATGCTGTCCTTTCAGAGAAAATCACTTTACTATGAAAGTGCCTTAAGCTACTTACAAGCATTCAACAGAAATTCACATGCGTTTCACTGAAAGAGAAGCAGTCTGTTCCAACACTTCAATTCATTGTGCGAAGTGAATGGAGTGTTGCTTCACTTTCTAAATGCTCTCCTTTTAGAGAAAATCACTCTCTTTTGAAACTGCCTTAAGCTACTTACAAGCATTCACAAGAAACTCACATCTGTTTTTCTGAAAGAGAAGCAGTCTGTTCCAACACTTCAATTCACTGTGCGAAGTGAATGGAGTGTTGCTTCACTTTTTAAATGCTGTCCTTTCAGAGAAAATCAGTTTCCTTTGAAAGTGCCTTAAGCTACTTCCAAGCATTCAACAGAAATTCACATGCATTTCACTGAAAGTGAAGCAATCTGTTCCAACACTTCAATTCACTGTGCGAAGTGAATGGAGTGTTGCTTCACTTTCTAAATGCTGTCCTTTCAGAGAAAATCACTTTCCTTTGAAAGTGCCTTAAGCTACTTACAAGCATTCACAAGAAACTCACATGCATTTTTCTGAAAGAGAAGCAGTCTGTTCCAACACTTCAATTCACTGTGCGAAGTGAATGGAGTGTTGCTTCACTTTCTAAATGGTATCCTTTTAGAGAAAATCACTCTCTTTTGAAACTGCCTTAAGCTACTTACAAGCATTCACAAGAAACTCACATCTGTTTCTCTGAAAGAGAAGCAGTCTGTTCCAACACTTCAATTCACTGTGCGAAGTGAATGAAGTGTTGCTTCACTTTGTAAATGCTGTCCTTTCAGAGAAAATCACTTTCCTTTGAAAGTGCCTTAAGCTAATTACAAGCATTCAACAGAAATTCACATGCATTTTACTGAAAGAGAAGCAGTCTGTTCCAACACTTCAATTCACTGTGCGAAGTGAATGGAGTGTTGCTTCACTTTCTAAATGCTGTCCTTTCAGAGAAAATCACTTTCCTCTGAAAGTGCCTTAAGCTACTTACAAGCATTCACAGGAATATCAAATGTGGTTCTATAAAAGAGAAGCTGTCTGTTCCAACACTTGAATTCACTGTGCGTTGTGAATGGAGTGTTGCTTCACTTTCTAAATGCTGTCCTTTCAGAGAAAATCACTTTCGTTTGAAAGTGCCTTAAGCTACATACAAGCATTCAACATAAATTCACATGCGTTTCTCTTAAAAAAAAGCAGTCTGTTTCAACACTTCAATTCACTGTGCGAAATGAATGGAGTGTTGTTTCACTTTCTAAATGATGTCCTTTCAGAGAAAATCACATTCCTTTGAAAGTGCCTTAAGCTACTTACAAGCATTCACAAGAAACTCACATGCATTTTTCTGAAAGAGAAGCAGTCTGTTCCATCACTTCAATTCACAGTGCGAAGTGAATGGAGTGTTGCTTCACTTTCTAATTGCTGTCCTTTCAGAGAAAATCACTTTCCTTTGAAAGTGCCTTAAGCTACTTACAAGCATTCACAAAAAACTCATATCTGTTTCTCTGAAAGAGAAGTAGTCTATTCCAACACTTCAATTCACTGTACGTTGTGAATGGAGTGTTGCTTCACGTTCTAAATGCTGTCCTTTCAGAGAAAATCACTTTCCTTTGAAAGTGCCTTAAGCTACTCATAAGCATTCAACAGAAATACACATGCGTTTCTCTGAAAGAGAAGCAGTCTGTTCCAACACTTCAATTCACAGTGCGAAGTGAATGGACTGTTGCTTCACTTTGTAAATGCTGTCCTTTCAGAGAAAATCACTTTCCTTTGAAAGTGCCTTAAGCTACTTACAAGCATTCAACAGAAATTCACATGCGTTTCACTGAAAGAGAAGCAGTCTGTTCCAACACTTCAATTCACTGTGCGAAGTGAATGGAGTGTTGCTTCACTTTCTAAATGCTGTCCTTTCAGAGAAAATCACTTTCCTTTGAAAGTGCCTTAAGCTACTTACAAGCATTCAAAAGAAATTCACATGCGTTTCACTGAAAGAGAAGCAGTCTGTTCCAACACTTCAATTCACTGTGCGAAGTGAATGGAGTGTTGCTTCACTTTGTAAATGCTGTCCTTTCAGAGAAAATCACTTTCCTTTGAAAGTACCTTAAGCTACTTACAAGCATTCAACAGAAATTCACATGCATTTCACTGAAAAAGAAGCAGTCTGTTCCAACACTTCAATTCACTGTGCAAAGTGAATGGAGTGTTGCTTCACTTTCTAAATGCTGTCCTTTCAGAGAAAATCACTTTCCTTTGAAAGTGCCTTAAGCTACTTAAAGCATTCACAAAAACTCATATCAGTTTCTCTGAAAGAGAAGTAGTCTGTTCCAACACTTCAATTCACTGTGCGTTGTGAATGGAGTGTTGCTTCACTTTCTAAATGCTGTCCTTTCAGAGAAAATCACTTTCCTTTGAAAGTGCCTTAAGCTACTCATAAGCATTCAACAGAAATACACATGCGTTTCTCTGAAAGAGAAGCAGTCTGTTCCAACACTTCAATTCACAGTGCGAAGTGAATGGACTGTTGCTTCACTTTGTAAATGCTGTCCTTTCAGAGAAAATCACTTTCCTTTGAAAGTTCCTTAATCTACTTACAAGCATTCAACAGAAATTCACATGCGTTTCTCTGAAAGAGAAGCAGTCTGTTCCAACAATTCAATTCAGAGTGCGGAGTGAATGGAGTGTTGCTTCACTTTCTAAATGCTGTCCTTTCAGAGAAAATCACTTTCCTTTGAAAGTGCCTTAAGCTACTTACAAGCATTCACAAAAAACTCATATCTGTTTTTCTGAAAGGGAAGTAGTCTGTTCCAACATTTCAATTCACTGTGCGTAGTGAATGGAGTGTTGCTTCCCTTCCTAAATGCTGTCCTTTCAGAGAAAATCTCTTTCCTTTGAAAGTGCCTTAAGCTACTTACAAGCATTCACAAGAAACTCACATGCATTTTTCTGAAAGAGAAGCAGTCTGTTCCAACACTTCAATTCACTGTGCGAAGTGAATGGAATGTTCCTTCACTTTCTAAATGGTCTCCTTTTAGAGAAAATCACTCTCTTTTGAAACTGCCTTAAGCTACTTACAAGCATTCACAAGAAACTCACATCTGCTTCTCTGAAAGAGAAGCAGTCTGTTCCAACACTTCAATTCACTGTGCGAAGTGAATGAAGTGTTGTTTCACTTTGTAAATGCTGTCCTTTCAGAGAAAATCACTTTCTTTGAAAGTGCCTTAATCTACTTACAAGCATTCAACAGAAATTCACATGCATTTTACTGAAAGAGAAGCAGTCTGTTCCAACACTTCAATTCACTGTGCGAAGTGAATGGAGTGTTGCTTCACTTTCTAAATGCTCTCCTTTTAGAGAAAATCACTTTCCTCTGAAAGTGCCTAAAACTACTTACAAGCATTCACAGGAATATCAAATGTGGTTCTATAAAAGAGAAGCTGTCTGTTCCAACACTTGAATTCACTGTGCGTTGTGAAGGGAGTGTTGCTTCACTTTCTAAATGCTGTCCTTTCAGAGAAAATCACTTTCGTTTGAAAGTGCCTTAAGCTACTTACAAGCATTCAACATAAATTCACATGCGTTTCTCTTAAAAAAAAGCAGTCTGTTCCAACACTTCAATTCACTGTGCGAAATGAATGGAGTGTTGTTTCACTTTGTAAATGATGTCCTTTCAGAGAAAATCACATTTCTTTGAAAGCGCCTTAAGCTACTTACAAGCATTCACAAGAAACTCACATGCATTTTTCTGAAAGAGAAGCAGTCTGTTAAAACACTTCAATTCACAGTGCGAAGTGAATGGAGTGTTGCTTCACTTTCTAAATGCTGTCCTTTCAGAGAAAATCAGTTTCCTTTGAAAGTGCCTTAAGCTACTTACAAGCATTCACAAAAAACTCATATCTGTTTCTCTGAAAGAGAAGTAGTCTGTTCCAACACTTCAATTCACTGTACGTTGTGAATGGAGTGTTGCTTCACGTTCTAAATGCTGTCCTTTCAGAGAAAATCACTTTCCTTTGAAAGTGCCTTAAGCTACTTACAAGCATTCAACAGAAATTCACATGCGTTTCACTGAAAGAGAAGCAGTCTGTTCCAACACTTCAATTCACTGTGCGAAGTTAATGGAGTGTTGCTTCACTTTCTAAATGCTCTCCTTTTAGAGAAAATCACTCTCTTTTGAAACTGCCTTAAGCTACTTACAAGCATTCACAAGAAACTCACATCTCTTTTTCTGAAAGAGAAGCAGTCTGTTCCAACACTTCAATTCACTGTGCGAAGTGATGGAGTGTTGCTTCACTTTTTAAATGCTGTACTTTCAGAGAAAATCAGTTTCCTTTGAAAGTGCCTTAAGCTACTTACAAGCATTCAACAGAAATTCACATGCGTTTCTCTGAAAGAGAAGCAGTCTGTTCCAACACTTCAATTCACTATGTGAAGTGAATGGAGTGTTGCTTCACTTTCTAAATGCTGTCCTTTCAGAGAAAATCACTTTCCTTTGAAAGTGCCTTAAGCTACTTACAAGCATTCAACAGAAATTCACATGCATTTCACTGAAAGAGAAGCAGTCTGTTCCAACACTTCAATTCACTGCGCGAAGTGAATGGAGTGTTGCTTCACTTTCTAAATGCTGTCCTTTCAGAGAAAATCAGTTTCCTTTGAAAGTGCCTTAAGCTACTTACAAGCATTCACAAAAAACTCATATCAGTTTCTCTGAAAGAGAAGTAGTCTGTTCCAACACTTCAATTCACTGTGCGAAGTGAATGGAGTGTTGCTTCACTTTCTAAATGCCGTCCTTTCAGAGAATATCACTTTCAATTGAAAGTGCCTTAAGCTACTCATAAGCATTCAACAGAAATACACATGCGTTTCTCTTAAAGAGAAGCAGTCTGTTCCAACACTTCAATTCACAGTGCGAAGCGAATGGAGTGTTGCTTCACTTTCTAAATGCTGTCCTTTCAGAGAAAATCACTTTCCTTTTAAAGTTCCTTAATCTACTTACAAGCATTCAACAGAAATTCACATGCGTTTCTCTGAAAGAGAAGCAGTCTGTTCCAACACTTCAATTCAGAGTGCGGAGTGAATGGAGTGTTGCTTCACTTTCTAAATGCTGTCCTTTCAGAGTAAATCACTTTCCTTTGAAAGTGCCTTAAGCTACTTACAAGCATTCACAAAAAACTCATATCTGTTTCTCTGAAAGAGAAGTAGTCTGTTCCAACATTTCAATTCACTGTGCGTAGTGAATGGAGTGTTGCTTCCCTTCCTAAATGCTGTCCTTTCAGAGAAAATATCTTTCCTTTGAAAGTGCCTTAAGCTACTTTCAAGCATTCATAAGAAACTCACATCTGTTTCTCTGAAAGAGAAGCAGTCTGTTCCAACACTTCAATTCACTGTGCGAAGTGAATGGAGTGTTGCTTCACTTTCTAAATGCTGTCCTTTCAGAGAAAATCACTTTCTTTTGAAAGTGCCTTAAGCTACTTACAAGCATTCAACAGAAATTCACATGCGTTTCTCTGAAAGAGAAGCAGTCTGTTCCAACACTTCAATTTGCTATGTGAAGTGAATGGAGTGTTGCTTCACTTTCTAAATGCTGTCCTTTCAGAGAAAATCAGTTTCCTTTGAAAATGCCTTAAGCTACTTACAAGCATTCACAAAAAACTCATATCTGTTTCTCTGAAAGAGAAGTAGTCTGTTCCAACACTTCAATTCACTGTGCGTTGTGAATGGAGTGTTGCTTCACGTTCTAAATGCTGTCCTTTCAGAGAAAATCACTTTCCTCTGAAAGTGCCTTAAGCTACTTACAAGCATTCACAGGAATATCAAATGTGGTTCTATAAAAGAGAAGTTGTCTGTTCCAACACTTGAATTCACTGTGCGTTGTGAATGGCGTGTTGCTTCACTTTCTAAATGCTGTCCTTTCAGAGAAAATCACTTTCGTTTGAAAGTGCCTTAAGCTACTTACAAGCATTCAACATAAATTCACATGCGTTTCTCTTAAAAAAAAGCAGTCTGTTCCAACACTTCAATTCACTGTGCGAAATGAATGGAGTGTTGTTTCACTTTCTAAATGATGTCCTTTCAGAGAAAATCACATTCCTTTGAAAGTGCCTTAAGCTACTTACAAGCATTCACAAGAAACTCACATGCATTTTTCTGAAAGAGAAGAAGTCTGTTCCAACACTTCAATTCACAGTGCGAAGTGAATGGAGTGTTGCTTCACTTTCTAAATGCTGTCCTTTCAGAGAAAATCACTTTCCTTTGAAAGTGCCTTAAGCTACTTACAAGCATTCAACCGAAATTCACATGCGTTTCACTGAAAGAGAAGCAGTCTGTTCCAACACTTCAATTCACTGTGCGAAGTGAATGGAGTGTTGCTTCACTTTCTAAATGCTCTCCTTTTAGAGAAAATCACTCTCTTTTGAAACTGCCTTAAGCTACTTACAAGCATTCACAAGAAACTCACATCTGTTTTTCTGAAAGAGAAGCAGTCTGTTCCAACACTTCAATTCACTGTGCGAAGTGAATGGAGTGTTGCTTCACTTTCTAAATGCTGTCCTTTCAGAGAAAATCACTTTCCTTTGAAAGTGCCTTAAGCTACTTACAAGCATTTAACAGAAATTCAAATGCGTTTCTCTGAAAAAGAAGCAGTCTGTTCCAACACTTCAATTCACTGTGAGAAATGAATGGAGTGTTGCTTCACTTTTTAAATGCTGTCCTTTCAGAGAAAATCACTTTCCTTTGAAAGTGCCTTAAGCTACTTACAAGCATTCACAGGAATATCAAATGTGGTTCTATAAAAGAGATGCTGTCTGTTCCAACACTTAAATTCACTGTGCGTTGTGAATGGAGTGTTGCGTCACTTTCTAAATGCTGTCCTTTCAGAAAATCATTTTCGTTTGAAAGTGCCTTAAGCTACTTACAAGCATTCAACATAAATTCACATGCGTTTCTCTGAAAAAGAAGCAGTCTGTTCCAACACTTCAATTCACTGTGCGAAATGAATGGAGTGTTGTTTCACTTTCTAAATGATGTCCTTTCAGAGAAAATCACTTTCCTTTCAAAGTGCCTTAAGCTACTTACAAGCATTCACAAAAAACTCATATCTGTTTCTCTGAAAGAGAAGTAGTCTGTTCCAACATTTCAATTCACTGTGCGTAGTGAATGGAGTGTTGCTTCCCTTCCTAAATGCTGTCCTTTCAGAGAAAATATCTTTCCTTTGAAAGTGCCTTAAGCTACTTTCAAGCATTCATAAGAAACTCACATCTGTTTCTCTGAAAGAGAAGCAGTCTGTTCCAACACTTCAATTCACTGTGCGAAGTGAATGGAGTGTTGCTTCACTTTCTAAATGCTGTCCTTTCAGAGAAAATCACTTTCTTTTGAAAGTGCCTTAAGCTACTTACAAGCATTCAACAGAAATTCACATGCGTTTCTCTGAAAGAGAAGCAGTCTGTTCCAACACTTCAATTTGCTATGTGAAGTGAATGGAGTGTTGCTTCACTTTCTAAATGCTGTCCTTTCAGAGAAAATCAGTTTCCTTTGAAAAAGCCTTAAGCTACTTACAAGCATTCACAAAAAACTCATATCTGTTTCTCTGAAAGAGAAGTAGTCTGTTCCAACACTTCAATTCACTGTGCGTTGTGAATGGAGTGTTGCTTCACGTTCTAAATGCTGTCCTTTCAGAGAAAATCACTTTCCTCTGAAAGTGCCTTAAGCTACTTACAAGCATTCACAGGAATATCAAATGTGGTTCTATAAAAGAGAAGTTGTCTGTTCCAACACTTGAATTCACTGTGCGTTGTGAATGGCGTGTTGCTTCACTTTCTAAATGCTGTCCTTTCAGAGAAAATCACTTTCGTTTGAAAGTGCCTTAAGCTACTTACAAGCATTCAACATAAATTCACATGCGTTTCTCTTAAAAAAAAGCAGTCTGTTCCAACACTTCAATTCACTGTGCGAAATGAATGGAGTGTTGTTTCACTTTCTAAATGATGTCCTTTCAGAGAAAATCACATTCCTTTGAAAGTGCCTTAAGCTACTTACAAGCATTCACAAGAAACTCACATGCATTTTTCTGAAAGAGAAGAAGTCTGTTCCAACACTTCAATTCACAGTGCGAAGTGAATGGAGTGTTGCTTCACTTTCTAAATGCTGTCCTTTCAGAGAAAATCACTTTCCTTTGAAAGTGCCTTAAGCTACTTACAAGCATTCAACCGAAATTCACATGCGTTTCACTGAAAGAGAAGCAGTCTGTTCCAACACTTCAATTCACTGTGCGAAGTGAATGGAGTGTTGCTTCACTTTCTAAATGCTCTCCTTTTAGAGAAAATCACTCTCTTTTGAAACTGCCTTAAGCTACTTACAAGCATTCACAAGAAACTCACATCTGTTTTTCTGAAAGAGAAGCAGTCTGTTCCAACACTTCAATTCACTGTGCGAAGTGAATGGAGTGTTGCTTCACTTTCTAAATGCTGTCCTTTCAGAGAAAATCACTTTCCTTTGAAAGTGCCTTAAGCTACTTACAAGCATTTAACAGAAATTCAAATGCGTTTCTCTGAAAAAGAAGCAGTCTGTTCCAACACTTCAATTCACTGTGAGAAATGAATGGAGTGTTGCTTCACTTTTTAAATGCTGTCCTTTCAGAGAAAATCACTTTCCTTTGAAAGTGCCTTAAGCTACTTACAAGCATTCACAGGAATATCAAATGTGGTTCTATAAAAGAGATGCTGTCTGTTCCAACACTTAAATTCACTGTGCGTTGTGAATGGAGTGTTGCGTCACTTTCTAAATGCTGTCCTTTCAGAGAAAATCATTTTCGTTTGAAAGTGCCTTAAGCTACTTACAAGCATTCAACATAAATTCACATGCGTTTCTCTGAAAAAGAAGCAGTCTGTTCCAACACTTCAATTCACTGTGCGAAATGAATGGAGTGTTGTTTCACTTTCTAAATGATGTCCTTTCAGAGAAAATCACTTTCCTTTCAAAGTGCCTTAAGCTACTTACAAGCATTCACAAGAAACTCACATGCATTTTCCTGAGAGAGAAGCAGTCTGTTCCAACACTTCAATTCACAGTGCGAAGTGAATGGAGTGTTGCTTCACTTTCTAAATGCTGTCCTTTCAGAGAAAATCACTTTCCTTTGAAAGTGCCTTAAGCTACTCACAAGCATTCACAAAAAACTCATATCTGTTTCTCTGAAAGAGAAGTAGTCTGTTACAACAATTCAATTCACTGTGCGTTGTGAATGGAGTGTTGCTTCACGTTCTAAATGCTGTCCTTTCAGAGAAAATCACTTTCCTCTGAAAGTGCCTTAAGCTACTTACAAGCATTCACAGGAATATCAAATGTGGTTCTATAAAAGAGAAGCTGTATGTTCCAACACTTGAAATCACTGTGCGTTGTGAATGGAGTGATGCTATACTTTCTAAATGCTGTCCTTTCAGAGAAAATCACTTTCGTTTGAAAGTGCCTTAAGCTACTTACAAGTATTCAACATAAATTCACATGCGTTTCTCTGAAAAAGAAGCAGTCTGTTCCAACACTTCAATTCACTGTGCGAAATGAATGGAGTGTTGTTTCACTTTCTAAATGATGTCCTTTCAGAGAAAATCACTTTCCTTTGAAAGTGCATTAAGCTACTCATAAGCATTCAACAGAAATACACATGCATTTTTCTGAAAGAGAAGCAGTGTGTTCCAACATTTCAATTCACAGTGCGAAGTGAATGGAGTGTTGCTTCACTTTCTAAATGCTGTCCTTTCAGAGTAAATCACTTTCCTTTGAAAGTGCCTTAAGCTACTTACAAGCATTCACAAAAAACTCATATCTGTTTCTCTGAAAGAGAAGTAGTCTGTTCCAACATTTCAATTCACTGTGCGTAGTGAATGGAGTGTTGCTTCCCTTCCTAAATGCTGTCCTTTCAGAGAAAATATCTTTCCTTTGAAAGTGCCTTAAGCTACTTTCAAGCATTCATAAGAAACTCACATCTGTTTCTCTGAAAGAGAAGCAGTCTGTTCCAACACTTCAATTCACTGTGCGAAGTGAATGGAGTGTTGCTTCACTTTCTAAATGCTGTCCTTTCAGAGAAAATCACTTTCTTTTGAAAGTGCCTTAAGCTACTTACAAGCATTCAACAGAAATTCACATGCGTTTCTCTGAAAGAGAAGCAGTCTGTTCCAACACTTCAATTTGCTATGTGAAGTGAATGGAGTGTTGCTTCACTTTCTAAATGCTGTCCTTTCAGAGAAAATCAGTTTCCTTTGAAAATGCCTTAAGCTACTTACAAGCATTCACAAAAAACTCATATCTGTTTCTCTGAAAGAGAAGTAGTCTGTTCCAACACTTCAATTCACTGTGCGTTGTGAATGGAGTGTTGCTTCACGTTCTAAATGCTGTCCTTTCAGAGAAAATCACTTTCCTCTGAAAGTGCCTTAAGCTACTTACAAGCATTCACAGGAATATCAAATGTGGTTCTATAAAAGAGAAGTTGTCTGTTCCAACACTTGAATTCACTGTGCGTTGTGAATGGAGTGTTGCTTCACTTTCTAAATGCTGTCCTTTCAGAGAAAATCACTTTCGTTTGAAAGTGCCTTAAGCTACTTACAAGCATTCAACATAAATTCACATGCGTTTCTCTTAAAAAAAAGCAGTCTGTTCCAACACTTCAATTCACTGTGCGAAATGAATGGAGTGTTGTTTCACTTTCTAAATGATGTCCTTTCAGAGAAAATCACATTCCTTTGAAAGTGCCTTAAGCTACTTACAAGCATTCACAAGAAAATCACATGCATTTTTCTGAAAGAGAAGAAGTCTGTTCCAACACTTCAATTCACAGTGCGAAGTGAATGGAGTGTTGCTTCACTTTCTAAATGCTGTCCTTTCAGAGAAAATCACTTTCCTTTGAAAGTGCCTTAAGCTACTTACAAGCATTCAACCGAAATTCACATGCGTTTCACTGAAAGAGAAGCAGTCTGTTCCAACACTTCAATTCACTGTGCGAAGTGAATGGAGTGTTGCTTCACTTTCTAAATGCGCTCCTTTTAGAGAAAATCACTCTCTTTTGAAACTGCCTTAAGCTACTTACAAGCATTCACAAGAAACTCACATCTGTTTTTCTGAAAGAGAAGCAGTCTGTTCCAACACTTCAATTCACTGTGCGAAGTGAATGGAGTGTTGCTTCACTTTCTAAATGCTGTCCTTTCAGAGAAAATCACTTTCCTTTGAAAGTGCCTTAAGCTACTTACAAGCATTTAACAGAAATTCAAATGAGTTTCTCTGAAAAAGAAGCAGTCTGTTTCAACACTTCAATTCACTGTGAGAAATGAATGGAGTGTTGCTTCACTTTTTAAATGCTGTCCTTTCAGAGAAAATCACTTTCCTTTGAAAGTGCCTTAAGCTACTTACAAGCATTCACAGGAATATCAAATGTGGTTCTATAAAAGAGATGCTGTCTGTTCCAACACTTAAATTCACTGTGCGTTGTGAATGGAGTGTTGCGTCACTTTCTAAATGCTGTCCTTTCAGAGAAAATCATTTTCGTTTGAAAGTGCCTTAAGCTACTTACAAGCATTCAACATAAATTCACATGCGTTTCTCTGAAAAAGAAGCAGTCTGTTCCAACACTTCAATTCACTGTGCGAAATGAATGGAGTGTTGTTTCACTTTCTAAATGATGTCCTTTCAGAGAAAATCACTTTCCTTTCAAAGTGCCTTAAGCTACTTACAAGCATTCACAAGAAACTCACATGCATTTTTCTGAGAGAGAAGCAGTCTGTTCCAACACTTCAATTCACAGTGCGAAGTGAATGGAGTGTTGCTTCACTTTCTAAATGCTGTCCTTTCAGAGAAAATCACTTTCCTTTGAAAGTGCCTTAAGCTACTCACAAGCATTCACAAAAAACTCATATCTGTTTCTCTGAAAGAGAAGTAGTCTGTTACAACAATTCAATTCACTGTGCGTTGTGAATGGAGTGTTGCTTCACGTTCTAAATGCTGTCCTTTCAGAGAAAATCACTTTCCTCTGAAAGTGCCTTAAGCTACTTACAAGCATTCACAGGAATATCAAATGTGGTTCTATAAAAGAGAAGCTGTATGTTCCAACACTTGAAATCACTGTGCGTTGTGAATGGAGTGATGCTATACTTTCTAAATGCTGTCCTTTCAGAGAAAATCACTTTCGTTTGAAAGTGCCTTAAGCTACTTACAAGTATTCAACATAAATTCACATGCGTTTCTCTGAAAAAGAAGCAGTCTGTTCCAACACTTCAATTCACTGTGCGAAATGAATGGAGTGTTGTTTCACTTTCTAAATGATGTCCTTTCAGAGAAAATCACTTTCCTTTGAAAGTGCATTAAGCTACTCATAAGCATTCAACAGAAATACACATGCATTTTTCTGAAAGAGAAGCAGTGTGTTCCAACATTTCAATTCACAGTGCGAAGTGAATGGAGTGTTGCTTCACTATCTAAATGCTGTCCTTTCAGAGAAAATCACTTCCCTTTGAAAGTGCCTTAAGCTACTTACAAGCATTCACAAAAAACTCATATCTGTTTCTCTGAAAGAGAAGTAGTCTGTTCCAACACTTCAATTCACTGTGCGAAGTGAATGGAGTGTTGCTTCACGTTCTAAATGCTGTCCTTTCAGAGAAAATCACTTTCCTTTGAAAGTGCCTTAAGCTACTTACAAGCATTCAACAGAAATTCACATGCATTTCACTGAAAGAGAAGCAGTCGGTTCCAACACTTCAATTCACTGTGCGAAGTGAATGGAGTGTTGCTTCACTTTCTAAATGCTCTCCTTTTAGAGAAAATCACTCTCTTTTGAAACTGCCTTAAGCTACTTACAAGCATTCACAAGAAACTCACATCTATTTCTCTGAAAGAGAAGCAGTCTGTTCCAACACTTCAATTCACAGTGCGAAGTGAATGGACTGTTGCGTCACTTTGTAAATGCTGTCCTTTCAGAGAAAATCACTTTCCTTTGAAAGTGCCTTAAGCTACTTAAAAGCATTCAACAGAAATACACATGCATTTTTCTGAAAGAGAAGCAGTCTGTTCCAACATTTCAATTCACAGTGCGAAGTGAATGGAGTGTTGCTTCACTTTCTAAATGCTGTCCTTTCAGAGAAAATCACTTTCCTTTGAAAGTGCCTTAAGCTACTTACAAGCATTTAACAGAAATTCACATGCGTTTCTCTGAAAAAGAAGCAGTCTGTCCCAACACTTCAATTCACTGTGTGAAGTGAATGGAGTGTTGCTTCACGTTCTAAATGCTGTCCTTTCAGAGAAAATCACTTTCCTTTGAAAGTGCCTTAAGCTACTCATAAGCATTCAACAGAAATACACATGCGTTTCTCTGAAAGAGAAGCAGTCTGTTCCAACACTTCAATTCACAGTGCGAAGTGAATGGACTGTTGCGTCACTTTGTAAATGCTGTCCTTTCAGAGAAAATCACTTTCCTTTGAAAGTGCCTTAAGCTACTTAAAAGCATTCAACAGAAATTCACATGCATTTCACTGAAAGAGAAGCAGTCTGTTCCAACACTTCAATTCACTGTGCGAATGAATGGAGTTTTTGCTTCACTTTCTAAATGCTGTCCTTTCAGAGAAAATCACGTTCTTTTGAAAGTGCCTTAAGCTACTTACAAGCATTCACAAAAAACTCATATCAGTTTCTCTGAAAGAGAAGCAGTCTGTTCCAACACTTCAATTCACTGTGCGTTGTGAATGGAGTGTTGCTTCACTTTCTAAATGCTGTACTTTCAGAGAAAATCACTTTCCTTTGAAAGTGCCTTAAGCTACTCATAAGCATTCAACAGAAATACACATGCGTTTCTCTGAAAGAGAAGCAGTCTGTTTCAACACTTCAATTCACAGTGCGAAGTGAATGGACTGTTGCTTCACTTTCTAAATGCTGTCCTTTCAGAGAACATCACTTTCCTTTGAAAGTTCCTTAATCTACTTACAAGCATTCAACAGAAATTCACATGCGTTTCTCTGAAAGAGAAGCAGTCTGTTCCAACACTTCAATTCACAGTGCGAAGTGAATGGAGTGTTGCTTCACTTTCTAAATGCTGTCCTTTCAGAGAAAGTCACTTTCCTTTGAAAGTGCCTTAAGCTACTTACAGGCATTCACAAAAAACTCATATCTGTTTCTCTGAAAGAGAAGTAGTCTGTTCCAACATTTCAATTCACTGTGCGTAGTGAATGGAGTGTTGCTTCCCTTCCTAAATGCTGTCCTTTCAGAGAAAATCACTTTCCTTTGAACGTGCCTTAAGCTACTTACAAGCATTCAACAGAAACTCACATGCATTTTTCTGAAAGAGAAGCAGTCTGTTCCAACACTTCAATTCACTGTGCGAAGTGAATGGAGTGTTGATTCACTTTCTAAATGCTCTCCTTTTAGAGAAAATCACTCTCTTTTGAAACTGCCTTAAGCTACTTTCAAGCATTCATAAGAAACTCACATCTGTTTCTCTGAAAGAGAAGCAGTCTGTTCCAACACTTCAATTCACTGTGCGAAGTGAATGGAGTGTTGCTTCACTTTCTAAATGCTGTCCTTTCAGAGAAAATCACTTTCTTTTGAAAGTGCCTTAAGCTACTTACAAGCATTCAACAGAAATTCACATGCGTTTCTCTGAAAGAGAAGCAGTCTGTTCCAACACTTCAATTTGCTATGTGAAGTGAATGGAGTGTTGCTTCACTTTCTAAATGCTGTCCTTTCAGAGAAAATCAGTTTCCTTTGAAAAAGCCTTAAGCTACTTACAAGCATTCACAAAAAACTCATATCTGTTTCTCTGAAAGAGAAGTAGTCTGTTCCAACACTTCAATTCACTGTGCGTTGTGAATGGAGTGTTGCTTCACGTTCTAAATTCTGTCCTTTCAGAGAAAATCACTTTCCTCTGAAAGTGCCTTAAGCTACTTACAAGCATTCACAGGAATATCAAATGTGGTTCAATAAAAGAGAAGTTGTCTGTTCCAACACTTGAATTCACTGTGCGTTGTGAATGGAGTGTTGCTTCACTTTCTAAATGCTGTCCTTTCAGAGAAAATCACTTTCGTTTGAAAGTGCCTTAAGCTACTTACAAGCATTCAACATAAATTCACATGCGTTTCTCTTAAAAAAAAAGCAGTCTGTTCCAACACTTCAATTCACTGTGCGAAATGAATGGAGTGTTGTTTCACTTTCTAAATGATGTCGTTTCAGAGAAAATCACATTCCTTTGAAAGTGCCTTAAGCTACTTACAAGCATTCACAAGAAACTCACATGCATTTTTCTGAAAGAGAAGAAGTCTGTTCCAACACTTCAATTCACAGTGCGAAGTGAATGGAGTGTTGCTTCACTTTCTAAATGCTGTCCTTTCAGAGAAAATCACTTTCCTTTGAAAGTGCCTTAAGCTACTTACAAGCATTCAACCGAAATTCACATGCGTTTCACTGAAAGAGAAGCAGTCTGTTCCAACACTTCAATTCACTGTGCGAAGTGAATGGAGTGTTGCTTCACTTTCTAAATGCTCTCCTTTTAGAGAAAATCACTCTCTTTTGAAACTGCCTTAAGCTACTTACAAGCATTCACAAGAAACTCACATCTGTTTTTCTGAAAGAGAAGCAGTCTGTTCCAACACTTCAATTCACTGTGCGAAGTGAATGGAGTGTTGCTTCACTTTCTAAATGCTGTCCTTTCAGAGAAAATCACTTTCCTTTGAAAGTGCCTTAAGCTACTTACAAGCATTTAACAGAAATTCAAATGCGTTTCTCTGAAAAAGAAGCAGTCTGTTCCAACACTTCAATTCACTGTGAGAAATGAATGGAGTGTTGCTTCACTTTTTAAATGCTGTCCTTTCAGAGAAATTCACTTTCCTTTGAAAGTGCCTTAAGCTACTTACAAGCATTCACAGGAATATCAAATGTGGTTCTATAAAAGAGAAGCTGTCTGTTCCAACACTTCAATTCACTGTGCGAAGTGAATGGACTGTTGCTTCACTTTCTAAATGCTGTCCTTTCAGAGAAAATCACTTTCCTTTGAAAGTGCCTTAAGCTACTTACAAGCATTCACAAGAAACTCACATCTATTTCTCTGAAAGAGAAGCAGTCTGTTCCAACACTTCAATTCATTGTGCGAAGTGAATAGAGTGTTGCTTCACTTTCTAAATGCTGTCCTTTCTGAGAAAATCACTTTCCTTTGAAAGTGCCTTAAGCTACTTACAAGCATTTAACAGAAATTCACATGCGTTTCTCTGAAAAAGAAGCAGTCTGTCCCAACACTTCAATTCACTGTGCGAAGTGAATGGAGTGTTGCTTCACGTTCTAAATGCTGTCCTTTCAGAGAAAATCACTTTCCTTTGAAAGTGCCTTAAGCTACTCATAAGCATTCAACAGAAATACACATGCGTTTCTCTGAAAGAGAAGCAGTCTGTTCCAACACTTCAATTCACAGTGCGAAGTGAATGGACTGTTGCGTCACTTTGTAAATGCTGTCCTTTCAGAGAAAATCACTTTCCTTTGAAAGTGCCTTAAGCTACTTACAAGCATTCAACCGAAATTCACATGCGTTTCACTGAAAGAGAAGCAGTCTGTTCCAACACTTCAATTCACTGTGCGAATGAATGGAGTTTTTGCTTCACTTTCTAAATGCTGTCCTTTCCGAGAAAATCACGTTCCTTTGAAAGTGCCTTAAGCTACTTACAAGCATTCACAAAAAACTCATATCAGTTTCTCTGGAAGAGAAGCAGTCTGTTCCAACACTCCAATTCACTGTGCGTTGTGAATGGAGTGTTGCTTCACTTTCTAAATGCTATACTTTCAGAGAAAATCACTTTCCTTTGAAAGTGCCTTAAGCTACTCATAAGCATTCAACAGAAATACACATGCGTTTCTCTGAAAGAGAAGCAGTCTGTTTCAACACTTCAATTCACAGTGCGAAGTGAATGGACTGTTGCTTCACTTTCTAAATGCTGTCCTTTCAGAGAAAATCACTTTCCTTTGAAAGTGCCTTAAGCTACTTAAAAGCATTCAACAGAAATTCACATGCATTTCACTGAAAGAGAAGCAGTCTGTTCCAACACTTCAATTCACTGTGCGAAGTGAATGGAGTGTTGCTTCACTTTCTAAATGCTCTCCTTTTAGAGAAAATCACTCTCTTTTGAAACTGCCTTAAGCTACTTGCAAGCATTCACAAGAAACTCACATCTATTTCTCTGAAAGAGACGCAGTCTGTTCCAACACTTCAATTCACTGTGCGAAGTGAATGGAGTGTTGCTTCACTTTCTAAATGCTGTCCTTTCAGAGAAAATCACTTTCCTTTGAAAGTGCCTTAAGCTACTTACAAGCATTCAACTGAAATTCACATGCGTTTCTCTGAAAGAGAAGCAGTCTGTTCCAACACTTCAATTTGCTATGTGAAGTGAATGGAGTGTTGCTTCACTTTCTAAATGCTGTCCTTTCAGAGAAAATCAGTTTCCTTTGAAAATGCCTTAAGCTACTTACAAGCATTCACAAAAAACTCATATCTGTTTCTCTGAAAGAGAAGTAGTCTGTTCCAACACTTCAATTCACTGTGCGTTGTGAATGGAGTGTTGCTTCACGTTCTAAATGCTGTTCTTTCAGAGAAAATCACTTTCCTCTGAAAGTGCCTTAAGCTACTTACAAGCATTCACAGGAATATCAAATGTGGTTCTATAAAAGAGAAGTTGTCTGTTCCAACACTTGAATTCACTGTGCGTTGTGAATGGAGTGTTGCTTCACTTTCTAAATGCTGTCCTTTCAGAGAAAATCACTTTCGTTTGAAAGTGCCTTAAGCTACTTACAAGCATTCAACATAAATTCACATGTGTTTCTCTGAAAAAGAAGCAGTCTGTTCCAAGACTTCAATTCACTGTGCGAAATGAATGGAGTGTTGTTTCACTTTCTAAATGATGTCCTTTCAGAGAAAATCACATTCCTTTGAAAGTGCCTTAAGCTACTTACAAGCATTCACAAGAAACTCACATGCATTTTTCTGAAAGAGAAGAAGTCTGTTCCAACACTTCAATTCACAGTGCGAAGTGAATGGAGTGTTGCTTCACTTTCTAAATGCTGTCCTTTCAGAGAAAATCACTTTCCTTTGAAAGTGCCTTAAGCTACTTACAAGCATTCAACCGAAATTCACATGCGTTTCACTGAAAGAGAAGCAGTCTGTTCCAACACTTCAATTCACTGTGCGAAGTGAATGGAGTGTTGCTTCACTTTCTAAATGCTCTCCTTTTAGAGAAAATCACTCTCTTTTGAAACTGCCTTAAGCTACTTACAAGCATTCACAAGAAACTCACATCTGTTTTTCTGAAAGAGAAGCAGTCTGTTCCAACACTTCAATTCACTGTGCGAAGTGAATGGAGTGTTGCTTCACTTTCTAAATGCTGTCCTTTCAGAGAAAATCACTTTCCTTTGAAAGTGCCTTAAGCTACTTACAAGCATTTAACAGAAATTCAAATGCGTTTCTCTGAAAAAGAAGCAGTCTGTTCCAACACTTCAATTCACTGTGAGAAATGAATGGAGTGTTGCTTCACTTTTTAAATGCTGTCCTTTCAGAGAAATTCACTTTCCTTTGAAAGTGCCTTAAGCTACTTACAAGCATTCACAGGAATATCAAATGTGGTTCTATAAAAGAGAAGCTGTCTGTTCCAACACTTCAATTCACTGTGCGAAGTGAATGGACTGTTGCTTCACTTTCTAAATGCTGTCCTTTCAGAGAAAATCACTTTCCTTTGAAAGTGCCTTAAGCTACTTAAAAGCATTCAACAGAAATTCACATGCATTTCACTGAAAGAGAAGCAGTCTGTTCCAACACTTCAATTCACTGTGCGAAGTGAATGGAGTGTTGCTTCACTTTCTAAATGCTCTCCTTTTAGAGAAAATCACTCTCTTTTGAAACTGCCTTAAGCTACTTACAAGCATTCACAAGAAACTCACATCTATTTCTCTGAAAGAGAAGCAGTCTGTTCCAACACTTCAATTCATTGTGCGAAGTGAATAGAGTGTTGCTTCACTTTCTAAATGCTGTCCTTTCTGAGAAAATCACTTTCCTTTGAAAGTGCCTTAAGCTACTTACAAGCATTTAACAGAAATTCACATGCGTTTCTCTGAAAAAGAAGCAGTCTGTCCCAACACTTCAATTCACTGTGCGAAGTGAATGGACTGTTGCGTCACTTTGTAAATGCTGTCCTTTCAGAGAAAATTACTTTCGTTTGAAAGTGCCTTAAGCTACTTACAAGCATTCAACATAAATTCACATGCGTTTCTCTGAAAAAGAAGCAGTCTGTTCCAAGACTTCAATTCACTGTGCGAAATGAATGGAGTGTTGTTTCACTTTCTAAATGATGTCCTTTCAGAGAAAATCACTTTCCTTTGAAAGTGCCTTAAGCTACTTACAAGCATTCACAAGACACTCACATGCATTTTTCTGAAAGAGAAGCAGTCTGTTCCAACACTTCACTTCACAGTGCGAAGAGAATGGAGTGTTGCTTCACTTTCTAAATGCTGTCCTTTCAGAGAAAATCACTTTCCTTTGAAAGTGCCTTAAGCTACTTACAAGCATTCACAAAAAACTCATATCTGTTTCTCTGAAAGGGAAGTGGTCTGTTCCAACATTTCAATTCACTGTGCGTAGTGAATGGAGTGTTGCTTCCCTTCCTAAATGCTGTCCTTTCAGAGAAAATCACTTTCCTTTGAAAGTGCCTTAAGCTACTTACAAGCATTCAACAGAAACTCACATGCATTTTTCTGAAAGAGAAGCAGTCTGTTCCAACACTTCAATTCACTGTGCGAAGTGAATGGAGTGTTGATTCACTTTCTAAATGCTCTCCTGTTAGAGAAAATCACTCTCTTTTGAAACTGCCTTAAGCTACTTACAAGCATTCACAAGAAACTCACATCTGTTTCTCTGAAAGAGAAGCAGTCTGTTCCAACACTTCAATTCACTGTGCGAAGTGAATGGAGTGTTGCTTCACTTTCTAAATGCTGTCCTTTCAGAGAAAATCACTTTCTTTTGAAAGTGCCTTAAGCTACTTACAAGCATTCAACAGAAATTCACATGCGTTTCTCTGAAAAAAAAGCAGTCTGTTCCAACACTTCAATTCACTGTGCGAAGTGAATGGAGTGTTGCTTCACTTTCTAAATGCTGTCCTTTCAGAGAAAATCACTTTCTTTTGAAAGTGCCTTAAGCTACTTACAAGCATTCAACAGAAATTCACATGCGTTTCACTGAAAGAGAAGCAGTCTGTTCCAACACTTCAATTCACTATGTGAAGTGAATGGAGTGTTGCTTCACTTTCTAAATGCTGTCCTTTCAGAGAAAATCACTTTCCTTTGAAATTGCCTTAAGCTACTTAAAAGCATTCAACAGAAATTCACATGCATTTCACTGAAAGAGAAGCAGTCTGTTCCAACACTTCAATTCACTGTGCGAAGTTAATGGAGTGTTGCTACACTTTCTAAATGCTGTCCTTTTAGAGAAAATCACTCTCCTCTGAAAGTGCCTTAAGCTACTTACAAGCATTCACAGGAATATCAAATGTAGTTCTATAAAAGAGAAGCTGTCTGTTCCAACACTTGAATTCACTGTGCGTTGTGAATGGAGTGTTGCTTCACTTTCTAAATGCTGTCCTTTCAGAGAAAATCACTTTCCTTTGAAAGTGCCTTAAGCTACTTACAAGCATTTAACAGAAATTCACATGCGTTTCTCTGAAAAAGAAGCAGTCTGTTCCAACACTTCAATTCACTGTGCGAAGTGAATGGAGTGTTGCTTCACTTTCTAAATGCTGTCCTTTCAGAGAAAATCACTTTCCTTTGAAAGTGCCTTAAGCTACTTACAAGCATTCAACAGAAATTCACATGTGTTTCTCTGAAAGAGAAGCAGTCTGTTCCAGCACTTCAATTCACTATGTGAAGTGAATGGAGTGTTGCTTCACTTTCTAAATGCTGTCCTTTCAGAGAAAATCACTTTCCTTTGAAAGTGCCTTAAGCTACTTACAAGCATTCAACAGAAATTCACAAGCGTTTCACTGAAAGAGAAGCAGTCTGTTCCAACACTTCAATTCACTGTGCGAAGTGAATGGTGTGTTGCTTCATTTTGTAAATGCTGTACTTTCAGAGAAAATCACTTTCCTTTGAAAGTGCCTTAAGCTACTTAAAAGCATTCAACAGAAATTCACATGTGTTTCTCTGAAAGAGAAGCAGTCTGTTCCAGCACTTCAATTCACTGTGCGAAGTTAATGGAGTGTTGCTTCACTTTCTAAATGCTGTCCTTTCAGAGAAAATCACTCTCCTCTGAAAGTGCCTTAAGCTACTTACAAGCATTCACAGGAATATCAAATGTATTTCTATAAAAGAGAAGCAGTCTGTTCCAACACTTGAATTCACTGTGCGTTGTGAATGGAGATTTGCTTCACTTTCTAAATGCTGTCCTTTCAGAGAAAATCACTTTCCTTTGAAAGTGCCTTAAGCTACTTACATGCATTCACAAAAAACTCATATCAGTTTCTCTGAAAGATAAGTAGTCTGTTCCAACACTTCAATTCACTGTGTGTTGTGAATGGAATGTTGCTTCACTTTCTAAATTCTGTCCTTTCAGAGAAAATCACTTTCCTTTGAAAGTGCCTTAAGCTACTCATAAGCATTCAACAGAAATTCACATGCGTTTGTCTGAAAGAGAAGCAGTCTGTTCCACCATTTCAATTCACTGTGCGTAGTGAATGGAGTGTTGCTTCCCTTCCTAAATGCTGTCCTTTCAAAGAAAATCACTTTCCTTTGAAAGTGCCTTAAGCTACTTACAAGCATTCACAAGAAACTCACATGCATTTTTCTGAAAGAGAAGCAGTCTTTTCCAACACTTCAATTCACTGTGCGAAGTGAATGGAGTGTTGCTTCCCTTTCTAAATGCTCTCCTTTTAGAGAAAATCACTCTCTTTTGAAACTGCCTTAAGCTACTTACAAGCATTCACAAGAAACTCACATCTATTTCTCTGAAAGAGAAGCAGTCTGTTCCAACACTTCAATTCACTATGTGAAATGAATGGAGTGTTGCTTCACTTTCTAAATGCTGTCCTTTCAGAGAAAATCACTTTCTTTTGAATGTGCCTTAAGCTACTTACAACCATTTAACAGAAATTCACATGCGTTTCTCTGAAAAAGAAGCAGTCTGTTCCAACACTTCAATTCACTGTGCGAAGTGAATGGAGTGTTGATTCACTTTCTAAATGCTCTCCTGTTAGAGAAAATCACTCTCTTTTGAAACTGCCTTAAGCTACTTACAAGCATTCACAAGAAACTCACATCTGTTTCTCTGAAAGAGAAGCAGTCTGTTCCAACACTTCAATTCACTGTGCGAAGTGAATGGAGTGTTGCTTCACTTTCTAAATGCTGTCCTTTCAGAGAAAATCACTTTCTTTTGAAAGTGCCTTAAGCTACTTACAAGCATTCAACAGAAATTCACATGCGTTTCTCTGAAAAAAAAGCAGTCTGTTCCAACACTTCAATTCACTGTGCGAAGTGAATGGAGTGTTGCTTCACTTTCTAAATGCTGTCCTTTCAGAGAAAATCACTTTCCTTTGAAAGTGCCTTAAGCTACTTACAAGCATTCAACAGAAATTCACATGCGTTTCACTGAAAGAGAAGCAGTCTGTTCCAACACTTCAATTCACTATGTGAAGTGAATGGAGTGTTGCTTCACTTTCTAAATGCTGTCCTTTCAGAGAAAATCACTTTCCTTTGAAAGTGCCTTAAGCTACTAACAAGCATTCAACAGAAATTCACATGTGTTTCACTGAAAGAGAAGCAGTCTGTTCCAACACTTCAATTCACTGTGCGAAGTGAATGGAGTGTTGCTTCACTTTCTAAATGCTGTCCTTTCAGAGAAAATCACTTTCCTTTGAAATTGCCTTAAGCTACTTAAAAGCATTCAACAGAAATTCACATGCATTTCACTGAAAGAGAAGCACTCTGTTCCAACACTTCAATTCACTGTGCGAAGTGAATGGAGTGTTGCTTCACTTTCTAAATGCTCTCCTTTTAGAGAAAATCACTCTCTTTTGAAACTGCCTTAAGCTACTTAAAAGCATTCACAAGAAACTCACATCTATTTCTCTGAAAGAGAAGCAGTCTGTTCCAACACTTCAATTCATTGTGCGAAGTGAATAGAGTGTTGCTTCACTTTCTAAATGCTGTCCTTTCTGAGAAAATCACTTTCCTTTGAAAGTGCCTTAAGCTACTTACAAGCATTTAACAGAAATTCACATGCGTTTCTCTGAAAAAGAAGCAGTCTGTCCCAACACTTCAATTCACTGTGCGAAGTGAATGGAGTGTTGCTTCACGTTCTAAATTCTGTCCTTTCAGAGAAAATCACTTTCCTTTGAAAGTGCCTTAAGCTACTCATAAGCATTCAACAGAAATACACATGCGTTTCTCTGAAAGAGAAGCAGTCTGTTCCAACACTTCAATTCACAGTGCGAAGTGAATGGACTGTTGCGTCACTTTGTAAATGCTGTCCTTTCAGAGAAAATCACTTTCCTTTGAAAGTGCCTTAAGCTACTTACAAGCATTCAACCGAAATTCACATGTGTTTCACTGAAAGAGAAGCAGTCTGTTCCAACACTTCAATTCACTGTGCGAATGAATGGAGTTTTTGCTTCACTTTCTAAATGCTGTCCTTTCAGAGAAAATCACGTTCCTTTGAAAGTGCCTTAAGCTACTTACAAGCATTCACAAAAAACTCATATCAGTTTCTCTGAAAGAGAAGCAGTCTGTTCCAACACTCCAATTCACTGTGCGTTGTGAATGGAGTGTTGCTTCACTTTCTAAATGCTATACTTTCAGAGAAAATCACTTTCCTTTGAAAGTGCCTTAAGCTACTCATAAGCATTCAACAGAAATACACATGCGTTTCTCTGAAAAAGAAGCAGTCTGTTTCAACACTTCAATTCACAGTGCGAAGTGAATGGACTGTTGCTTCACTTTCTAAATGCTGTCCTTTCAGAGAAAATCACTTTCCTTTGAAAGTGCCTTAAGCTACTTAAAAGCATTCAACAGAAATTCACATGCATTTCACTGAAAGAGAAGCAGTCTGTTCCAACACTTCAATTCACTGTGCGAAGTGAATGGAGTGTTGCTTCACTTTTTAAATGCTCTCCTTTTAGAGAAAATCACTCTCTTTTGAAACTGCCTTAAGCTACTTGCAAGCATTCACAAGAAACTCACATCTATTTCTCTGAAAGAGAAGCAGTCTGTTCCAACACTTCAATTCACTGTGCGAAGTGAATGGAGTGTTGCTTCACTTTCTAAATGCTGTCCTTTCAGAGAAAATCACTTTCTTTTGAAAGTGCCTTAAGCTACTTACAAGCATTCAACTGAAATTCACATGCGTTTCTCTGAAAGAGAAGCAGTCTGTTCCAACACTTCAATTTGCTATGTGAAGTGAATGGAGTGTTGCTTCACTTTCTAAATGCTGTCCTTTCAGAGAAAATCAGTTTCCTTTGAAAATGCCTTAAGCTACTTACAAGCATTCACAAAAAACTCATATCTGTTTCTCTGAAAGAGAAGTAGTCTGTTCCAACACTTCAATTCACTGTGCGTTGTGAATGGAGTGTTGCTTCACGTTTTAAATGCTGTTCTTTCAGAGAAAATCACTTTCCTCTGAAAGTGCCTTAAGCTACTTAAAAGCATTCACAGGAATATCAAATGTGGTTCTATAAAAGAGAAGCTGTCTGTTCCAACACTTGAATTCACTGTGCGTTGTGAATGGAGTGTTGCTTCACTTTCTAAATGCTGTCCTTTCAGAGAAAATCACTTTCGTTTGAAAGTGCCTTAAGCTACTTACAAGCATTCAACATAAATTCACATGCGTTTCTCTGAAAAAGAAGCAGTCTGTTCCAAGACTTCAATTCACTGTGCGAAATGAATGGAGTGTTGTTTCACTTTCTAAATGATGTCCTTTCAGAGAAAATCACTTTCCTTTGAAAGTGCCTTAAGCTACTTACAAGCATTCACAAGACACTCACATGCATTTTTCTGAAAGAGAAGCAGTCTGTTCCAACACTTCACTTCACAGTGCGAAGTGAATGGAGTGTTGCTTCACTTTCTAAATGCTGTCCTTTCAGAGAAAATCACTTTCCTTTGAAAGTGCCTTAAGCTACTTACAAGCATTCACAAAAAACTCATATCTGTTTCTCTGAAAGGGAAGTGGTCTGTTCCAACATTTCAATTCACTGTGCGTAGTGAATGGAGTGTTGCTTCCCTTCCTAAATGCTGTCCTTTCAGAGAAAATCACTTTCCTTTGAAAGTGCCTTAAGCTACTTACAAGCATTCAACAGAAACTCACATGCATTTTTCTGAAAGAGAAGCAGTCTGTTCCAACACTTCAATTCACTGTGCGAAGTGAATGGAGTGTTGATTCACTTTCTAAATGCTCTCCTGTTAGAGAAAATCACTCTCTTTTGAAACTGCCTTAAGCTACTTACAAGCATTCACAAGAAACTCACATCTGTTTCTCTGAAAGAGAAGCAGTCTGTTTCAACACTTCAATTCACAGTGCGAAGTGAATGGACTGTTGCTTCACTTTCTAAATGCTGTCCTTTCAGAGAAAATCACTTTCCTTTGAAAGTGCCTTAAGCTACTTAAAAGCATTCAACAGAAATTCACATGCATTTCACTGAAAGAGAAGCAGTCTGTTCCAACACTTCAATTCACTGTGCGAAGTGAATGGAGTGTTGCTTCACTTTTTAAATGCTCTCCTTTTAGAGAAAATCACTCTCTTTTGAAACTGCCTTAAGCTACTTGCAAGCATTCACAAGAAACTCACATCTATTTCTCTGAAAGAGAAGCAGTCTGTTCCAACACTTCAATTCACTGTGCGAAGTGAATGGAGTGTTGCTTCACTTTCTAAATGCTGTCCTTTCAGAGAAAATCACTTTCTTTTGAAAGTGCCTTAAGCTACTTACAAGCATTCAACTGAAATTCACATGCGTTTCTCTGAAAGAGAAGCAGTCTGTTCCAACACTTCAATTTGCTATGTGAAGTGAATGGAGTGTTGCTTCACTTTCTAAATGCTGTCCTTTCAGAGAAAATCAGTTTCCTTTGAAAATGCCTTAAGCTACTTACAAGCATTCACAAAAAACTCATATCTGTTTCTCTGAAAGAGAAGTAGTCTGTTCCAACACTTCAATTCACTGTGCGTTGTGAATGGAGTGTTGCTTCACGTTCTAAATGCTGTTCTTTCAGAGAAAATCACTTTCCTCTGAAAGTGCCTTAAGCTACTTAAAAGCATTCACAGGAATATCAAATGTGGTTCTATAAAAGAGAAGCTGTCTGTTCCAACACTTGAATTCACTGTGCGTTGTGAATGGAGTGTTGCTTCACTTTCTAAATGCTGTCCTTTCAGAGAAAATCACTTTCGTTTGAAAGTGCCTTAAGCTACTTACAAGCATTCAACATAAATTCACATGCGTTTCTCTGAAAAAGAAGCAGTCTGTTCCAAGACTTCAATTCACTGTGCGAAATGAATGGAGTGTTGTTTCACTTTCTAAATGATGTCCTTTCAGAGAAAATCACTTTCCTTTGAAAGTGCCTTAAGCTACTTACAAGCATTCACAAGACACTCACATGCATTTTTCTGAAAGAGAAGCAGTCTGTTCCAACACTTCACTTCACAGTGCGAAGTGAATGGAGTGTTGCTTCACTTTCTAAATGCTGTCCTTTCAGAGAAAATCACTTTCCTTTGAAAGTGCCTTAAGCTACTTACAAGCATTCACAAAAAACTCATATCTGTTTCTCTGAAAGGGAAGTGGTCTGTTCCAACATTTCAATTCACTGTGCGTAGTGAATGGAGTGTTGCTTCCCTTCCTAAATGCTGTCCTTTCAGAGAAAATCACTTTCCTTTGAAAGTGCCTTAAGCTACTTACAAGCATTCAACAGAAACTCACATGCATTTTTCTGAAAGAGAAGCAGTCTGTTCCAACACTTCAATTCACTGTGCGAAGTGAATGGAGTGTTGATTCACTTTCTAAATGCTCTCCTGTTAGAGAAAATCACTCTCTTTTGAAACTGCCTTAAGCTACTTACAAGCATTCACAAGAAACTCACATCTGTTTCTCTGAAAGAGAAGCAGTCTGTTCCAACACTTCAATTCACTGTGCGAAGTGAATGGAGTGTTGCTTCACTTTCTAAATGCTGTCCTATCAGAGAAAATCACTTTCTTTTGAAAGTGCCTTAAGCTACTTACAAGCATTCAACAGAAATTCACATGCGTTTCTCTGAAAAAAAAGCAGTCTGTTCCAACACTTCAATTCACTGTGCGAAGTGAATGGAGTGTTGCTTCACTTTTTAAATGCTGTCCTTTCAGAGAAAATCACTTTCCTTTGAAAGTGCCTTAAGCTACTTACAAGCATTCAACAGAAATTCACATGCGTTTCACTGAAAGAGAAGCAGTCTGTTCCAACACTTCAATTCACTATGTGAAGTGAATGGAGTGTTGCTTCACTTTCTAAATGCTGTCCTTTCAGAGAAAATCACTTTCCTTTGAAAGTGCCTTAAGCTACTAACAAGCATTCAACAGAAATTCACATGTGTTTCACTGAAAGAGAAGCAGTCTGTTCCAACACTTCAATTCACTGTGCGAAGTGAATGGAGTGTTGCTTCACTTTCTAAATGCTGTCCTTTCAGAGAAAATCACTTTCCTTTGAAATTGCCTTAAGCTACTTAAAAGCATTCAACAGAAATTCACATGCATTTCACTGAAAGAGAAGCAGTCTGTTCCAACACTTCAATTCACTGTGCGAAGTTAATGGAGTGTTGCTACACTTTCTAAATGCTGTCCTTTTAGAGAAAATCACTCTCCTCTGAAAGTGCCTTAAGCTACTTACAAGCATTCACAGGAATATCAAATGTAGTTCTATAAAAGAGAAGCTGTCTGTTCCAACACTTGAATTCACTGTGCGTTGTGAATGGAGTGTTGCTTCACTTTCTAAATGCTGTCCTTTCAGAGAAAATCACTTTCCTTTGAAAGTGCCTTAAGCTACTTACAAGCATTTAACAGAAATTCACATGCGTTTCTCTGAAAAAGAAGCAGTCTGTTCCAACACTTCAATTCACTGTGCGAAGTGAATGGAGTGTTGCTTCACTTTCTAAATGCTGTCCTTTCAGAGAAAATCACTTTCCTTTGAAAGTGCCTTAAGCTACTTACAAGCATTCAACAGAAATTCACATGTGTTTCTCTGAAAGAGAAGCAGTCTGTTCCAGCACTTCAATTCACTATGTGAAGTGAATGGAGTGTTGCTTCACTTTCTAAATGCTGTCCTTTCAGAGAAAATCACTTTCCTTTGAAAGTGCCTTAAGCTACTTACAAGCATTCAACAGAAATTCACAAGCGTTTCACTGAAAGAGAAGCAGTCTGTTCCAACACTTCAATTCACTGTGCGAAGTGAATGGAGTGTTGCTTCACTTTGTAAATGCTGTACTTTCAGAGAAAATCACTTTCCTTTGAAAGTGCCTTAAGCTACTTAAAAGCATTCAACAGAAATTCACATGTGTTTCTCTGAAAGAGAAGCAGTCTGTTCCAGCACTTCAATTCACTGTGCGAAGTTAATGGAGTGTTGCTTCACTTTCTAAATGCTGTCCTTTCAGAGAAAATCACTCTACTCTGAAAGTAACTTAAGCTACTTACAAGCATTCACAGGAATATCAAATGTAGTTCTATAAAAGAGAAGCTGTCTGTTCCAACACTTGAATTCACTGTGCGTTGTGAATGGAGATTTGCTTCACATTCTAAATGCTGTCCTTTCAGAGAAAATCACTTTTCTTTGAAAGTGCCTTAAGCTACTTACAAGCATTCACAAAAAACTAATATCAGTTTCTCTGAAAGATAAGTAGTCTGTTCCAACACTTCAATTCACTGTGTGTTGTGAATGGAATGTTGCTTCACTTTCTGAATGCTGTCCTTTCAGAGAAAATCACTTTCCTTTGAAAGTGCCTTAAGCTACTCCTAAGCATTCAACAGAAATTCACATGCGTTTGTCTGAAAGAGAAGCAGTCTGTTCCACCATTTCAATTCACTGTGCGTAGTGAATGGAGTGTTGCTTCCCTTCCTAAATGCTGTCCTTTCAAAGAAAATCACTTTCCTTTGAAAGTGCCTTAAGCTACTTACAAGCATTCACAAGAAACTCACATGCATTTTTCTGAAAGAGAAGCAGTCTTTTCCAACACTTCAATTCACTGTGCGAAGTGAATGGAGTGTTGCTTCCCTTTCTAAATGCTCTCCTTTTAGAGAAAATCACTCTCTTTTGAAACTGCCTTAAGCTACTTACAAGCATTCACAAGAAACTCACATCTATTTCTCTGAAAGAGAAGCAGTCTGTTCCAACACTTCAATTCACTATGTGAAATGAATGGAGTGTTGCTTCACTTTCTAAATGCTGCCCTTTCAGAGAAAATCACTTTCTTTTGAATGTGCCTTAAGCTACTTACAACCATTTAACAGAAATTCACATGCGTTTCTCTGAAAAAGAAGCAGTCTGTTCCAACACTTCAATTCACTGTGCGAAGTGAATGGAGTGTTGCTTCACTTTCTAAATGCTGTCCTTTCAGACAAAATCAGTTTCCTTTGAAAGTGCCTTAAGCTACTTACAAGCATTCAACAGAAATTCACATGCGTTTCTCTGAAAGAGAAGCAGTCTGTTCCAACACTTCAATTCACAATGTGAAATGAATGGAGTGTTGCTTCACTTTCTAAATGCTGTCCTTTTAGAGAAAATCACTTTCCTTTGAAAGTGCCTTAAGCTACTTACAAGGATTCAACAGAAATTCACATGCGTTTCTCTGAAAGAGAAGCAGTCTGTTCCAACACTTCAATTCACTATGTGAAGTGAATGGAGTGTTGCTTCACTTTCTAAATTCTGTCCTTTCAGAGAAAATCACTTTCCTTTGAAAGTGCTTTAAGCTACTTACAAGCATTCACAGGAATATCAAATGTGGTTCTATAAAAGAGAAGCTGTCTGTTCCAAAACTTGAATTCACTGTGCGTTGTGAATGGAGTGTTGCTTCACTTTCTAAATGCTGTCCTTTCAGAGAAAATCACTTTCGTTTGAAAGTGCCTTAAGCTACTTACAAGCATTGAACATAAATTCACATGCGTTTCTCTGAAAAAGAAGCAGTCTGTTCCAACAATTCAATTCACTGTGCGTTGTGAATGGAGTGTTGCTTCACTTTCTAAATGGTGTCCTTTCAGAGAAAATCAGTTTCCTTTGAAAGTGCCTTAAGCTACTTACAAGGATTCAACAGAAATTCACATGCGTTTCTCTGAAAGAGAAGCAGTCTGTTCCAACACTTCAATTCACTATGTGAAGTGAATGGAGTGTTGCTTCACTTTCTAAATGCTGTCCTTTCAGAGAAAATCACTTTCCTTTGAAAGTGCCTTAAGCTACTCATAAGCATTCAACAGAAATACACATGCGTTTCTCTGAAAGAGAAGCAGTCTGTTTCAACACTGCAATTCACAGTGCGAAGTGAATGGAGTGTTGCTTCACTTTCTAAATGCTGTCCTTTCAGAGAAAATCACTTTTCTTTGAAAGTGCCTTAAGCTACTTACAAGCATTCAACAGAAATTCACATGCGTTTCACTGAAAGAGAAGCAGTCTGTTCCAACACTTCAATTCACAGTGCGAAGTGAATGGACTGTTGCTTCACTTTCTAAATGCTGTCCTTTCAGCGAAAATCACTTTCCTTTGAAAGTGCCTTAAGCTACTTACAAGCATTCAACAGAAATTCACATGCATTTCATTGAAAGAGAAGCAGTCTGTTCCAACATTTCAATTCACTGTGCGAAGTGAATGGAGTGTTGCTTCACTTTCTAAATGCTGTCTTTTCAGAGAAAATCACTTTCCTTTGAAAGTGCCTTAAGCTACTTACAAGCATTCACAAAAAACTCATATCTGTTTCTCTGAAAGGGAAGTAGTCTGTTCCAACACTTCAATTCACTGTGCGTTGTGAATGGACTGTTGCTTCACTTTCTAAATGCTGTCCTTTCAGAGAAAATCAGTTTCCTTTGAAATTGCCTTAAGCTACTTACAAGCATTCAACAAAAATTCACATGCGTTTCTCTGAAAGAGAAGCAGTCTGTTCCAACACTTCAATTCACTGTGTGAAGTGAATGGAGTGTTGCTTCACTTTGTAAATGCTGTCATTTCAGAGAAAATCACTTTCCTTTGAAAGTGCCTTAAGCTACTTACAAGCATTCAACAGATTCACATGCGTTTCTCTGAAAAAGAAGCAGTCTGTTCCAACACTTCAATTCACTGTGTGAAATGAATGGAGTGTTGTTTCACTTTCTAAATGATTTCCTTTCAGAGAAAATCACTTTCCTTTGAAAGTGCCTTAAGCTACTTACAAGCATTCACAAGAAACTCACATGCATTTTTCTGCAAGAGAAGCAGTTTGTTCCAACACTTCAATTCACTGTGCGAAGTGAATGGAGTGTTGCTTCACTTACTATATGCTCTCCTGTTAGAGAAAATCACTCTCTTTTGTAACTGCATTAAGCTACTTACAAGCATTCACAAGAAACTCACATCTGTTTCTCTGAAAGAGAAGCAGTCTGTTCCAACACTTCAATTCACTGTGCGAAGTCAATGGAGTGTTGCTTCACTTTCTAAATGCTGTCATTTCAGAGAAAATCACTTTCTTTTGAATGTGCCTTAAGCTACTCATAAGCATTCAACAGAAATACACATGCGAACTCTGAAAGAGAAGCAGTCTGTTCCAACACTTCAATTCACTGTGCGAAGTGAATGGACTGTTGCTTCACTTTGTAAATGCTGTCCTTTCAGAGAAAATCACTTTCCTTTGAAAGTGCCTTAAGCTACTTACAAGCTTTCAACAGTAATTCACATGCGTTTCACTGAAAGAGAAGCAGTCTGTTCCAACACTTCAATTCACTGTGCGAAGTGAATGGAGTGTTGCTTCACTTTCTAAATGCTGTCCTTTCAGAGAAAATCACTTTCCTTTGAAAGTGCCTTAAGCTACTTACAAGCATTCAACAGATTCACATGCGTTTCTCTGAAAAAGAAGCAGTCTGTTCCAACACTTCATTTCACTGTGCGAAATGAATGGAGTGTTGCTTCACTTTCTATATGCTCTCCTGTTAGAGAAAATCACTCTCTTTTGAAACTGCCTTAAGCTACTTACAAGCATTCACAAGAAACTCACATCTGTTTCTCTGAAAGAGAAGCAGTCTGTTCCAACACTTCAATTCACTGTGCGAAGTGAATAGAGTGTTGCTTCACTTTCTAAATGCTCTCCTTTTAGAGAAAATCACTCTCTTTTGAAACTGCCTTAAGCTACTTACAAGCATTCACAAGAAACTCACATCTCTTTCTCTGAAAGAGAAGCAGTCTGTTCCAACACTTCAATTCACAGTGCGAAGCGAATGGAGTGTTGCTTCACTTTCTAAATGCTGTCCTTTCAGAGAAAATCACTTTCCTTTGAAAGTGCCTTAAGCTACTCATAAACATTCAACAGAAATACACATGCGTTTCTCTGAAAGAGAAGCAGTCTGTTCCAACACTTCAATTCACAGTGCGAAGTGAATGGACTGTTGCTTCACTTTGTAAATGCTGTCCTTTCAGAGAAAATCACTTTCCTTTGAAAGTGCCTTAAGCTACTTACAAGCATTCAACAGAAATTCACATGCGTTTCACTGAAAGAGAAGCAGTCTGTTCCAACACTTCAATTCACTGTGCGAAGTGAATGGAGTGTTGCTTCACTTTCTAAATGCTGTCCTTTCAGAGAAAATCACTTTCCTTTGAAAGTGCCTTAAGCTACTTACAAGCATTCAACAGATTCACATGCGTTTCTCTGAAAAAGAAGCAGTCTGTTCCAACACTTCAATTCACTGTGCGAAATGAATGGAGTGTTGCTTCACTTTCTATATGCTCTCCTGTTAGAGAAAGCCACTCTCTTTTGAAACTGCCTTAAGCTACTTACAAGCATTCACAAGAAACTCACATCTGTATCTCTGAAAGAGAAGCAGTCTGTTCCAACACTTCAATTCACAGTGCGAAGTGAATGGACTGTTGCTTCACTTTATAAATGCTGTCCTTTCAGAGAAAATCACTTTCCTTTGAAAGTGCCTTAAGCTACTCATAACATTCAACAGAAATACACATGCGTTTCTCTGAAACAGAAGCAGTCTGTCCAACACTTCAATTCACAGTGCGAAGTGAATGGACTGTTGCTTCACTTTGTAAATGCTGTCCTTTCAGAGAAAATCACTTTCCTTTGAAAGTGCCTTAAGCTACTTACAAGCATTCAACAGAAATTCACATGCGTTTCACTGAAAGAGAAGCAGTCTGTTCCAACACTTCAATTCACAGTGCGAAGTGAATGGACTGTTGCTTCACTTTCTAAACGCTGTCCTTTCAGAGAAAATCACTTTCCTTTGAAAGTGCCTTAAGCTACTTACAAGCATTCACAAGAAACTCACATACATTTCACTGAAAGAGAAGCAGTCTGTTCCAACACTTCAATTCACTGTGCGAAGTGAATGGAGTGTTGCTTCACTTCCTAAATGCTGTCCTTTCAGAGAAAATCACTTTCCTTTGAAACTGCCTTAAGCTACTTACAAGCATTCAAGAGAAATTCACATGCATTTCACTGAAAGAGAAGCAGTCTGTTCCAACACTTCAATTCACTGTGCGTTGTGAATGGAGTGTTGCTTCACTTTCTAAAAGCTGTCCTTTCAGAGAAAATAACTTTCCTTTGAAAGTGCCTTAAGCTACTTATAAGCATTCACAAAAAACTCATATCTGTTTCTCTGAAAGAGAAGCAGTCTGTTCCAACACTTCAATTCATTGTGCGTTGTGAATGCAGTGTTGCTTCACTTTCTAAATGCTGTCCTTTCAGAGAAAATCATTTTCCTTTGAAAGTGCCTTAAGCTACTCATAAGCATTCAACAGAAATACACATGCGTTTCTCTGAAAGAGAAGCAGTCTGTTCCAACACTTCAATTCACTGTGCGAAGTGAATGGAGTGTTGCTTCACTTTGTAAATGCTGTCCTTTCAGAGAAAATCACTTTCCTTTGAAAGTGCCTTAAGCTACTTACAAGCATTCAACAGAAATTCACATGCGTTTCACTGAAAGAGAAGCAGTCTGTTCCAACACTTCAATTCACTCTGCGAAGTGAATGGAGTGTTGCTTCACTTTCTAAATGCTATCCTTTCAGAGAAAATCACTTTCCTTTGAAAGTGCCTTAAGCTACTTACAAGCATTCACACAAAACTCATATCTGTTTCTCTGAAAGAGAAGTAGTCTGTTCCAACACTTCAATTCACTGTGCGTTGTGAATGGAGTGTTGCTTCACTTTCTAAATGCTGTCCTTTCAGAGAAAATCAGTATCCTTTGAAAGTGCCTTAAGCTACTTACAAGCATTCAACAAAAATTCACATGCGTTTCTCTGAAAGAGAAGCAGTCTGTTCCAACACTTCAATTCACTATGTGAAGTGAATGGAGTGTTGCTTCACTTTCGAAATGATGTCTTTTCAGAGAAAAGCACTTTCCTTTGAAAGTTCCTTAAGCTACTTACAAGCATTCAACAGAAATTCACATTTGTTTCACTGATAGAGAAGCAGTCTGTTCCAACACTTCAATTCACTCTGCGAAGTGAATGGAGTGTTGCTTCACTTTCTAAATGCTGTCCTTTCAGAGAAAATCAGTTTCCTTTGAAAGTGCCTTAAGCTACTCATAAGCATTCAACAGAAATACACATGCGTTACTCTGAAAGAGAAGCAGTCTGTTCCAACACTTCAATTCACAATGCGAAGTGAATGGACTGTTGCTTCACTTTGTAAATGCTGTCCTTTCAGAGAAAATCACTTTCCTTTGAAAGTGCCTTAAGCTACTTACAAGCTTTCAACAGAAATTCACATGCGTTTCACTGAAAGAGATGCAGTCTGTTCCAACACTTCAATTCACTGTGCGAAGTGAATGGAGTGTTGCTTCACTTTCTAAATGCTGTCCTTTCAGAGAAAATCACTTTCCTTTGAAAGTGCCTTAAGCTACTTACAAGCATTCAACAGATTCACATGCGTTTCTCTGAAAAAGAAGCAGTCTGTTCCAACACTTCATTTCACTGTGCGAAATGAATGGAGTGTTGCTTCACTTTCTATATGCTCTCCTGTTAGAGAAAATCACTCTCTTTTGAAACTGCCTTAAGCTACTTACAAGCATTCACAAGAAACTCACATCTGTTTCTCTGAAAGAGAAGCAGTCTGTTCCAACACTTCAATTCACTGTGCGAAGTGAATAGAGTGTTGCTTCACTTTCTAAATGCTCTCCTTTTAGAGAAAATCACTCTCTTTTGAAACTGCCTTAAGCTACTTACAAGCATTCACAAGAAACTCACATCTGTTTCTCTGAAAGAGAAGCAGTCTGTTCCAACACTTCAATTCACAGTGCGAAGTGAATGGAGTGTTGCTTCACTTTCTAAATGCTGTCCTTTCAGAAAAATCACTTTCCTTTGAAAGTGCCTTAAGCTACTCATAAACATTCAACAGAAATACACATGCGTTTCTCTGAAACAGAAGCAGTCTGTTCCAACACTTCAATTCACAGTGCGAAGTGAATGGACTGTTGCTTCACTTTGTAAATGCTGTCCTTTCAGAGAAAATCACTTTCCTTTGAAAGTGCCTTAAGCTACTTACAAGCATTCAACAGAAATTCACATGCGTTTCACTGAAAGAGAAGCAGTCTGTTCCAACACTTCAATTCACTGTGCGAAGTGAATGGAGTGTTGCTTCACTTTCTAAATGCTGTCCTTTCAGAGAAAATCACTTTCCTTTGAAAGTGCCTTAAGCTACTTACAAGCATTCAACAGATTCACATGCGTTTCTCTGAAAAAGAAGCAGTCTGTTCCAACACTTCAATTCACTGTGCGAAATGAATGGAGTGTTGCTTCACTTTCTATATGCTCTCCTGTTAGAGAAAGCCACTCTCTTTTGAAACTGCCTTAAGCTACTTACAAGCATTCACAAGAAACTCACATCTGTTTCTCTGAAAGAGAAGCAGTCTGTTCCAACACTTCAATTGACAGTGCGAAGTGAATGGACTGTTGCTTCACTTTCTAAATGCTGTCCTTTCAGAGAAAATCACTTTCCTTTGAAAGTGCCTTAAACTACTCATAACATTCAACAGAAATACACATGCGTTTCTCTGAAACAGAAGCAGTCTGTCCAACACTTCAATTCACAGTGCGAAGTGAATGGACTGTTGCTTCACTTTGTAAATGCTGTCCTTTCAGAGAAAATCACTTTCCTTTGAAAGTGCCTTAAGCTACTTACAAGCATTCAACAGAAATTCACATGCGTTTCACTGAAAGAGAAGCAGTCTGTTCCAACACTTCAATTCACAGTGAAAAGTGAATGGACTGTTGCTTCACTTTCTAAACGCTGTCCTTTCAGAGAAAATCACTTTCCTTTGAAAGTGCCTTAAGCTACTTACAAGCATTCACAAGAAACTCACATACATTTCACTGAAAGAGAAGCAGTCTGTTCCAACACTTCAATTCACTGTGCGAAGTGAATGGAGTGTTGCTTCACTTCGTAAATGCTGTCCTTTCAGAGAAAATCACTTTCCTTTGAAACTGCCTTAAGCTACTTACAAGCATTCAACAGAAATTCACATGCATTTCACTGAAAGAGAAGCAGTCTGTTCCAACACTTCAATTCACTGTGCGTTGTGAATGGAGTGTTGCTTCACTTTCTAAATGCTGTCCTTTCAGAGAAAATAACTTTCCTTTGAAAGTGCCTTAAGCTACTTATAAGCATTCACAAAAAACTCACATCTGTTTCTCTGAAAGAGAAGCAGTCTGTTCCAACACTTCAATTGACAGTGCGAAGTGAATGGACTGTTGCTTCACTTTCTAAATGCTGTCCTTTCAGAGAAAATCACTTTCCTTTGAAAGTGCCTTAAACTACTCATAACATTCAACAGAAATACACATGCGTTTCTCTGAAACAGAAGCAGTCTGTCCAACACTTCAATTCACAGTGCGAAGTGAATGGACTGTTGCTTCACTTTGTAAATGCTGTCCTTTCAGAGAAAATCACTTTCCTTTGAAAGTGCCTTAAGCTACTTACAAGCATTCAACAGAAATTCACATGCGTTTCACTGAAAGAGAAGCAGTCTGTTCCAACACTTCAATTCACAGTGCGAAGTGAATGGACTGTTGCTTCACTTTCTAAACGCTGTCCTTTCAGAGAAAATCACTTTCCTTTGAAAGTGCCTTAAGCTACTTACAAGCATTCACAAGAAACTCACATACATTTCACTGAAAGAGAAGCAGTCTGTTCCAACACTTCAATTCACTGTGCGAAGTGAATGGAGTGTTGCTTCACTTCCTAAATGCTGTCCTTTCAGAGAAAATCACTTTCCTTTGAAACTGCCTTAAGCTACTTACAAGCATTCAACAGAAATTCACATGCATTTCACTGAAAGAGAAGCAGTCTGTTCCAACACTTCAATTCACTGTGCGTTGTGAATGGAGTGTTGCTTCACTTTCTAAATGCTGTCCTTTCAGAGAAAATAACTTTCCTTTGAAAGTGCCTTAAGCTACTTATAAGCATTCACAAAAAACTCACATCTGTTTCTCTGAAAGAGAAGCAGTCTGTTCCAACACTTCAATTCATTGTGCGTTGTGAATGGAGTGTTGCTTCACTTTCTAAATGCTGTCCTTTCAGAGAAAATCATTTTCCTTTGAAAGTGCCTTAAGCTACTCATAAGCATTCAACAGAAATATACATGCGTTTCTCTGAAAGAGAAGCAGTCTGTTCCAACACTTCAATTCACTGTGCGAAGTGAATGGAGTGTTGCTTCACTTTGTAAATGCTGTCCTTTCAGAGAAAATCACTTTCCTTTGAAAGTGCCTTAAGCTACTTACAAGCATTCAACAGAAATTCACATGCGTTTCACTGAAAGAGAAGCAGTCTGTTCCAACACTTCAATTCACTGTGCGAAGTGAATGGAGTGTTGCTTCACTTTCTAAATGCTATCCTTTCAGAGAAAATCACTTTCCTTTGAAAGTTCCTTAAGCTACTTACAAGCATTCACAAAAAACTCATATCTGTTTCTCTGAAAGAGAAGTAGTCTGTTCCAACACTTCAATTCACTGTGCGTTGAGAATGGAGTGTTGCTTCACTTTCTAAATGCTGTCCTTTCAGAGAAAATCAGTATCCTTTGAAAGTTCCTTAAGCTACTTACAAGCATTCACAAAAAACTCATATCTGTTTCTCTGAAAGAGAAGTAGTCTGTTCCAACACTTCAATTCATTGTGCGTTGTGAATGGAGTGTTGCTTCACTTTCTAAATGCTGTCCTTTCAGAGAAAATCACTTTCTTTTGAAAGTGCCTTAAGCTACTCATAAGCATTCAACAGAAATACACATGCGTTACTCTGAAAGAGAAGCAGTCTGTTCCAACACTTCAATTCACAATGCGAAGTGAATGGACTGTTGCTTCACTTTGTAAATGCTGTCCTTTCAGAGAAAATCACTTTCCTTTGAAAGTGCCTTAAGCTACTTACAAGCTTTCAACAGTAATTCACATGCGTTTCACTGAAAGAGAAGCAGTCTGTTCCAACACTTCAATTCACTGTGCGAAGTGAATGGAGTGTTGCTTCACTTTCTAAATGCTGTCCTTTCAGAGAAAATCACTTTCCTTTGAAAGTGCCTTAAGCTACTTACAAGCATTCAACAGATTCACATGCGTTTCTCTGAAAAAGAAGCAGTCTGTTCCAACACTTCATTTCACTGTGCGAAATGAATGGAGTGTTGCTTCACTTTCTATATGCTCTCCTGTTAGAGAAAATCACTCTCTTTTGAAACTGCCTTAAGCTACTTACAAGCATTCACAAGAAACTCACATCTGTTTCTCTGAAAGAGAAGCAGTCTGTTCCAACACTTCAATTCACTGTGCGAAGTGAATAGAGTGTTGCTTCACTTTCTAAATGCTCTCCTTTTAGAGAAAATCACTCTCTTTTGAAACTGCCTTAAGCTACTTACAAGCATTCACAAGAAACTCACATCTCTTTCTCAGAAAGAGAAGCAGTCTGTTCCAACACTTCAATTCACAGTGCGAAGCGAATGGAGTGTTGCTTCACTTTCTAAATGCTGTCCTTTCAGAGAAAATCACTTTCCTTTGAAAGTGCCTTAAGCTACTCATAAACATTCAACAGAAATACACATGCGTTTCTCTGAAAGAGAAGCAGTCTCTTCCAACACTTCAATTCACAGTGCGAAGTGAATGGACTGTTGCTTCACTTTGTAAATGCTGTCCTTTCAGAGAAAATCACTTTCCTTTGAAAGTGCCTTAAGCTACTTACAAGCATTCAACAGATATTCACATGCGTTTCACTGAAAGAGAAGCAGTCTGTTCCAACACTTCAATTCACTGTGCGAAGTGAATGGAGTGTTGCTTCACTTTCTAAATGCTGTCCTTTCAGAGAAAATCACTTTCCTTTGAAAGTGCCTTAAGCTACTTACAAGCATTCAACAGATTCACATGCGTTTTTCTGAAAAAGAAGCAGTCTGTTCCAACACTTCAATTCACTGTGCGAAATGAATGGAGTGTTGCTTCACTTTCTATATGCTCTCCTGTTAGAGAAAGCCACTCTCTTTTGAAACTGCCTTAAGCTACTTACAAGCATTCACAAGAAACTCACATCTGTATCTCTGAAAGAGAAGCAGTCTGTTCCAACACTTCAATTCACAGTGCGAGGTGAATGGACTGTTGCTTCACTTTCTAAATGCTGTCCTTTCAGAGAAAATCACTTTCCTTTGAAAGTGCCTTAAGCTACTCATAACAATCAACAGAAATACACATGCGTTTCTCTGAAACAGAAGCAGTCTGTCCAACACTTCAATTCACAGTGCGAAGTGAATGGACTGTTGCTTCACTTTGTAAATGCTGTCCTTTCAGAGAAAATCACTTTCCTTTGAAAGTGCCTTAAGCTACTTACAAGCATTCAACAGAAATTCACATGCGTTTCACTGAAAGAGAAGCAGTCTGTTCCAACACTTCAATTCACAGTGCGAAGTGAATGGACTGTTGCTTCACTTTCTAAACGCTGTCCTTTCAGAGAAAATCACTTTCCTTTGAAAGTGCCTTAAGCTACTTACAAGCATTCACAAGAAACTCACATACATTTCACTGAAAGAGAAGCAGTCTGTTCCAACACTTCAATTCACTGTGCGAAGTGAATGGAGTTTTGCTTCACTTCCTAAATGCTGTCCTTTCAGAGAAAATCACTTTCCTTTGAAACTGCCTTAAGCTACTTACAAGCATTCAAGAGAAATTCACATGCATTTCACTGAAAGAGAAGCAGTCTGTTCCAACACTTCAATTCACTGTGCGTTGTGAATGGAGTGTTGCTTCACTTTCTAAATGCTGTCCTTTCAGAGAAAATAACTTTCCTTTGAAAGTGCCTTAAGCTACTTATAAGCATTCACAAAAAACTCATATCTGTTTCTCTGAAAGAGAAGCAGTCTGTTCCAACACTTCAATTCATTGTGCGTTGTGAATGGAGTGTTGCTTCACTTTCTAAATGCTGTCCTTTCAGAGAAAATCATTTTCCTTTGAAAGTGCCTTAAGCTACTCATAAGCATTCAACAGAAATACACATGCGTTTCTCTGAAAGAGAAGCAGTCTGTTCCAACACTTCAATTCACTGTGCGAAGTGAATGGAGTGTTGCTTCACTTTGTAAATGCTGTCCTTTCAGAGAAAATCACTTTCCTTTGAAAGTGCCTTAAGCTACTTACAAGCATTCAACAGAAATTCACATGCGTTTCACTGAAAGAGAAGCAGTCTGTTCCAACACTTCAATTCACTGTGCGAAGTGAATGGAGTGTTGCTTCACTTTCTAAATGCTATCCTTTCAGAGAAAATCACTTTCCTTTGAAAGTGCCTTAAGCTACTTACAAGCATTCACAAAAAACTCATATCTGTTTCTCTGAAAGAGAAGTAGTCTGTTCCAACACTTCAATTCACTGTGCGTTGTGAATGGAGTGTTGCTTCACTTTCTAAATGCTGTCCTTTCAGAGAAAATCAGTATCCTTTGAAAGTGCCTTAAGCTACTTACAAGCATTCAACAGATTCACATGCGTTTTTCTGAAAAAGAAGCAGTCTGTTCCAACACTTCAATTCACTGTGCGAAATGAATGGAGTGTTGCTTCACTTTCTATATGCTCTCCTGTTAGAGAAAGCCACTCTCTTTTGAAACTGCCTTAAGCTACTTACAAGCATTCACAAGAAACTCACATCTGTATCTCTGAAAGAGAAGCAGTCTGTTCCAACACTTCAATTCACAGTGCGAGGTGAATGGACTGTTGCTTCACTTTCTAAATGCTGTCCTTTCAGAGAAAATCACTTTCCTTTGAAAGTGCCTTAAGCTACTCATAACAATCAACAGAAATACACATGCGTTTCTCTGAAACAGAAGCAGTCTGTCCAACACTTCAATTCACAGTGCGAAGTGAATGGACTGTTGCTTCACTTTGTAAATGCTGTCCTTTCAGAGAAAATCACTTTCCTTTGAAAGTGCCTTAAGCTACTTACAAGCATTCAACAGAAATACACATGCGTTTCTCTGAAACAGAAGCAGTCTGTTCCAACACTTCAATTCACATTGCGAAGTGAATGGACTGTTGCTTCACTTTCTAAACGCTGTCCTTTCAGAGAAAATCACTTTCCTTTGAAAGTGCCTTAAGCTACTTACAAGCATTCACAAGAAACTCACATACATTTCACTGAAAGAGAAGCAGTCTGTTCCAACACTTCAATTCACTGTGCGAAGTGAATGGAGTGTTGCTTCACTTCCTAAATGCTGTCCTTTCAGAGAAAATCACTTTCCTTTGAAACTGCCTTAAGCTACTTACAAGCATTCAAGAGAAATTCACATGCATTTCACTGAAAGAGAAGCAGTCTGTTCCAACACTTAAATTCACTGTGCGTTGTGAATGGAGTGTTGCTTCACTTTCTAAATGCTGTCCTTTCAGAGAAAATAACTTTCCTTTGAAAGTGCCTTAAGCTACTTATAAGCATTCACAAAAAACTCATATCTGTTTCTCTGAAAGAGAAGCAGTCTGTTCCAACACTTCAATTCATTGTGCGTTGTGAATGGAGTGTTGCTTCACTTTCTAAATGCTGTCCTTTCAGAGAAAATCATTTTCCTTTGAAAGTGCCTTAAGCTACTCATAAGCATTCAACAGAAATACACATGCGTTTCTCTGAAAGAGAAGCAGTCTGTTCCAACACTTCAATTCACTGTGCGAAGTGAATGGAGTGTTGCTTCACTTTGTAAATGCTGTCCTTTCAGAGAAAATCACTTTCCTTTGAAAGTGCCTTAAGCTACTTACAAGCATTCAACAGAAATTCACATGCGTTTCACTGAAAGAGAAGCAGTCTGTTCCAACACTTCAATTCACTGTGCGAAGTGAATGGAGTGTTGCTTCACTTTCTAAATGCTATCCTTTCAGAGAAAATCACTTTCCTTTGAAAGTGCCTTAAGCTACTTACAAGCATTCACAAAAAACTCATATCTGTTTCTCTGAAAGAGAAGTAGTCTGTTCCAACACTTCAATTCACTGTGCGTTGTGAATGGAGTGTTGCTTCACTTTCTAAATGCTGTCCTTTCAGAGAAAATCAGTATCCTTTGAAAGTGCCTTAAGCTACTTACAAGCATTCAACAAAAATTCACATGCGTTTCTCTGAAAGAGAAGCAGTCTGTTCCAACACTTCAATTCACTATGTGAAGTGAATGGAGTGTTGCTTCACTTTCGAAATGATGTCTTTTCAGAGAAAAGCACTTTCCTTTGAAAGTTCCTTAAGCTACTTACAAGCATTCAACAGAAATTCACATTCGTTTCACTGATAGAGAAGCAGTCTGTTCCAACACTTCAATTCACTCTGCGAAGTGAATGGAGTGTTGCTTCACTTTCTAAATGCTGTCCTTTCAGAGAAAATCAGTTTCCTTTGAAAGTGCCTTAAGCTACTCATAAGCATTCAACAGAAATACACATGCGTTACTCTGAAAGAGAAGCAGTCTGTTCCAACACTTCAATTCACAATGCGAAGTGAATGGACTGTTGCTTCACTTTGTAAATGCTGTCCTTTCAGAGAAAATCACTTTCCTTTGAAAGTGCCTTAAGCTACTTACAAGCTTTCAACAGAAATTCACATGCGTTTCACTGAAAGAGAAGCAGTCTGTTCCAACACTTCAATTCACTGTGCGAAGTGAATGGAGTGTTGCTTCACTTTCTAAATGCTGTCCTTTCAGAGAAAATCACTTTCCTTTGAAAGTGCCTTAAGCTACTTACAAGCATTCAACAGATTCACATGCGTTTCTTTGAAAAAGAAGCAGTCTGTTCCAACACTTCATTTCACTGTGCGAAATGAATGGAGTGTTGCTTCACTTTCTATATGCTCTCCTGTTAGAGAAAATCACTCTCTTTTGAAACTGCCTTAAGCTACTTACAAGCATTCACAAGAAACTCACATCTGTTTCTCTGAAAGAGAAGCAGTCTGTTCCAACACTTCAATTCACTGTGCGAAGTGAATAGAGTGTTGCTTCACTTTCTAAATGCTCTCCTTTTAGAGAAAATCACTCTCTTTTGAAACTGCCTTAAGCTACTTACAAGCATTCACAAGAAACTCACATCTGTTTCTCTGAAAGAGAAGCAGTCTGTTCCAACACTTCAATTCACAGTGCGAAGTGAATGGAGTGTTGCTTCACTTTCTAAATGCTGTCCTTTCAGAGAAAATCACTTTCCTTTGAAAGTGCCTTAAGCTACTCATAAACATTCAACAGAAATACACATGCGTTTCTCTGAAACAGAAGCAGTCTGTTCCAACACTTCAATTCACAGTGCGAAGTGAATGGACTGTTGCTTCACTTTGTAAATGCTGTCCTTTCAGAGAAAATCACTTTCCTTTGAAAGTGCCTTAAGCTACTTACAAGCATTCAACAGAAATTCACATGCGTTTCACTGAAAGAGAAGCAGTCTGTTCCAACACTTCAATTCACTGTGCGAAGTGAATGGAGTGTTGCTTCACTTTCTAAATGCTGTCCTTTCAGAGAAAATCACTTTCCTTTGAAAGTGCCTTAAGCTACTTACAAGCATTCAACAGATTCACATGCGTTTCTCTGAAAAAGAAGCAGTCTGTTCCAACACTTCAATTCACTGTGCGAAATGAATGGAGTGTTGCTTCACTTTCTATATGCTCTCCTGTTAGAGAAAGCCACTCTCTTTTGAAACTGCCTTAAGCTACTTACAAGCATTCACAAGAAAATCACATCTGTTTCTCTGAAAGAGAAGCAGTCTGTTCCAACACTTCAATTGACAGTGCGAAGTGAATGGACTGTTGCTTCACTTTCTAAATGCTGTCCTTTCAGAGAAAATCACTTTCCTTTGAAAGTGCCTTAAACTACTCAAAACATTCAACAGAAATACACATGCGTTTCTCTGAAACAGAAGCAGTCTGTCCAACACTTCAATTCACAGTGCGAAGTGAATGGACTGTTGCTTCACTTTGTAAATGCTGTCCTTTCAGAGAAAATCACTTTCCTTTGAAAGTGCCTTAAGCTACTTACAAGCATTCAACAGAAATTCACATGCATTTCACTGAAAGAGAAGCAGTCTGTTCCAACACTTCAATTCACAGTGCGAAGTGAATGGACTGTTGCTTCACTTTCTAAACGCTGTCCTTTCAGAGAAAATCACTTTCCTTTGAAAGTGCCTTAAGCTACTTACAAGCATTCACAAGAAACTCACATACATTTCACTGAAAGAGAAGCAGTCTGTTCCAACACTTCAATTCACTGTGCGAAGTGAATGGAGTGTTGCTTCACTTCCTAAATGCTGTCCTTTCAGAGAAAATCACTTTCCTTTGAAACTGCCTTACGCTACTTACAAGCATTCAACAGAAATTCACATGCATTTCACTGAAAGAGAAGCAGTCTGTTCCAACACTTCAATTCACTGTGCGTTGTGAATGGAGTGTTGCTTCACTTTCTAAATGCTGTCCTTTCAGAGAAAATAACTTTCCTTTGAAAGTGCCTTAAGCTACTTATAAGCATTCACAAAAAACTCACATCTGTTTCTCTGAAAGAGAAGCAGTCTGTTCCAACACTTCAATTCATTGTGCGTTGTGAATGGAGTGTTGCTTCACTTTCTAAATGCTGTCCATTCAGAGAAAATCATTTTCCTTTGAAAGTGCCTTAAGCTACTCATAAGCATTCAACAGAAATACACATGCGTTTCTCTGAAAGAGAAGCAGTCTGTTCCAACACTTCAATTCACTGTGCGAAGTGAATGGAGTGTTGCTTCACTTTGTAAATGCTGTCCTTTCAGAGAAAATCACTTTCCTTTGAAAGTGCCTTAAGCTACTTACAAGCATTCAACAGAAATTCACATGCGTTTCACTGAAAGAGAAGCAGTCTGTTCCAACACTTCAATTCACTGTGCGAAGTGAATGGAGTGTTGCTTCACTTTCTAAATGCTATCCTTTCAGAGAAAATCACTTTCCTTTGAAAGTTCCTTAAGCTACTTACAAGCATTCACAAAAAACTCATATCTGTTTCTCTGAAAGAGAAGTAGTCTGTTCCAACACTTCAATTCATTGTGCGTTGTGAATGGAGTGTTGCTTCACTTTCTAAATGCTGTCCTTTCAGAGAAAATCAGTATCCTTTGAAAGTGCCTTAAGCTACTTACAAGCATTCAACAAAAATTCACATGCGTTTCTCTGAAAGAGAAGCAGTCTGTTCCAACACTTCAATTCACTATGTGAAGTGAATGGAGTGTTGCTTCACTTTCGAAATGATGTCTTTTCAGAGAAAAGCACTTTCTTTGAAAGTTCCTTAAGCTACTTACAAGCATTCAACAGAAATTCACATTCGTTTCACTGATAGAGAAGCAGTCTGTTCCAACACTTCAATTCACTCTGCGAAGTGAATGGAGTGTTGCTTCACTTTCTAAATGCTGTCCTTTCATAGAAAATCAGTTTCCTTTGAAAGTGCCTTAAGGTACTTACAAGCATTCAACAGAAATTCACATGCATTTCACTGAAAGAGAAGCAGTCTGTTCCAACACTTCAATTCACTGTGCGAAATGAATGGAGTGTTGTTTCACTTTCTAAATGATTTTCTTTCAGAGAAAATCACTTTCCTTTGAAAGTGCCTTAAGCTACTTACAAGCATTCACACGAAACTCACATGCATTTTTCTGAAAGAGAAGCAGTTTGTTCCAACACTTCAATTCACTGTGCGAAGTGAATGGAGTGTTGCTTCACTTTCTATATGCTCTCCTGTTAGAGAAAATCACTCTCTTTTGAAACTGCCTTAAGCTACTTACAAGCATTCAACAGATTCACATGCGTTTCTCTGAAAAAGAAGCAGTCTGTTCCAACACTTCAATTCACTGTGCGAAATGAATGGAGTGTTGCTTCACTTTCTATATGCTCTCCTGTTAGAGAAAATCACTCTCTTTTGAAACTGCCTTAAGCTACTTACAAGCATTCACAAGAAACTCACATCTGTTTCTCTGAAAGAGAAGCAGTCTGTTGCAACACTTCAATTCACAGTGCGAAGTGAATGGAGTGTTGCTTCACTTTCTAAATGCTGTCCTTTCAGAGAAAATCACTTTCCTTTGAAAGTGCCTTAAGCTACTCATAACATTCAACAGAAATACACATGCGTTTCTCTGAAACAGAAGCAGTCTGTCCAACACTTCAATTCACAGTGCGAAGGAATGGACTGTTGCTTCACTTTGTAAATGCTGTCCTTTCAGAGAAAATCACTTTCCTTTGAAAGTGCCTTAAGCTACTTACAAGCATTCAACAGAAATTCACATGCGTTTCACTGAAAGAGAAGCAGTCTGTTCCAACACTTCAATTCACAGTGCGAAGTGAATGGAGTGTTGCTTCACTTTCTAAATGCTGTCCTTTCAGAGAAAATCACTTTCCTTTGAAAGTGCCTTAAGCTACTTACAAGCATTCACAAGAAACTCACATGCATTTCACTGAAAGAGAAGCAGTCTGTTCCAACACTTCAATTCACTGTGCGAAGTGAATGGAGTGTTGCTTCACTTCCTAAATGCTGTCCTTTCAGAGAAAATCACTTTCCTTTGAAAGTGCCTTAAGCTACTTACAAGCATTCAACAGAAATTCACATGCATTTCACTGAAAGAGAAGCAGTCTGTTCCAACACTTCAATTCACTGTGCGTTGTGAATGGAGTGTTGCTTCACTTTCTAAATGCTGTCCTTTCAGAGAAAATCACTTTCCTTTGAAAGTGCCTTAAGCTACTTATAAGCATTCACAAAAAACTCATATCTGTTTCTCTGAAAGAGAAGCAGTCTGTTCCAACACTTCAATTCACTGTGCGTTGTGAATGGAGTGTTGCTTCACTTTCTAAATGCTGTCCTTTCAGAGAAAATCACTTTCCTTTGAAAGTGCCTTAAGCTACTCATAAGCATTCAACAGAAATACACATGCGTTTCTCTGAAAGAGAAGCAGTCTGTTCCAACACTTCAATTCACTGTGCGAAGTGAATGGAGTGTTGCTTCACTTTCTAAATGCTGTCCTTTCAGAGAAAATCACTTTCCTTTGAAAGTGCCTTAAGCTACTTACAAGCATTCACAAAAAACTCATATCTGTTTCTTTGAAAGACAAGTAGTCTGTTCCAACACTTCAATTCACTGTGCGTAGTGAATGGAGTGTTGCTTCCCTTATTAAATGCTGTCCTTTCAGGAAAAATCACTTTCCATTGAATGTGCCTTCAGCTACTTACAAGCATTAACAAGAAACTCACATGCATTTTTCTGAAAGAGAAGCAGTCGTTTCCAACACTTCAATTCACTGTGCGAAGTGAATGGAGTGTTGCTTCACTTTCTAAATGCTGTCCTTTCAGAGAAAATCACTTTCTTTTGAAAGTGCCTTAAGCTACTTACAAGCATTTAACAGAAATTCACATGCGTTTCTCTGAATAAGAAGCAGTCTGTCCCAACACTTCAATTCACTGTGCGAAGTGAATGGAGTGTTGCTTCACGTTCTAAATGCTGTCCTTTCAGAGAAAATCACTTTCCTTTGAAAGTGCCTTAAGCTACTCATAAGCATTCAACAGAAATACACATGCGTTTCTCTGAAACAGAAGCAGTCTGTGCCAACACTTCAATTCACAGTGCGAAGTGAATGGACTGTTGCTTCACTTTGTAAATGCTGTCCTTTCAGAGAAAATCACTTTCCTTTGAAAGTGCCTTAAGCTACTTACAAGCATTCAACAGAAATTCACATGCGTTTCACTGAAAGAGAAGCAGTCTGTTCCAACACTTCAATTCACTGTGCGAAGAGAATGGAGTGTTGCTTCACTTTCTAAATGCTGTCCTTTCAGAGAAAATCACTTTCCGTTGAAAGTGCCTTAAGCTACTTACAAGCATTCAACAGAAATTCACATGCATTTCACTGAAAGAGAAGCAGTCTGTTCCAACACTTCAATTCACAGTGCGAAGTGAATGGAGTGTTGCTTCACTTTCTAAATGCTGTCCTTTCAGAGAAAATCACTTTCCTTTGAAAGTGCCTTAAGCTACTTACAAGCATTCACAAAAAACTCATATCTGTTTCTCTGAAAGAGAAGTAGTCTGTTCCAACATTTCAATTCACTGTGCGTAGTGAATGGAGTGTTGCTTCCCTTATTAAATGCTGTCCTTTCAGAAAAAATCACTTTCCTTTGAAAGTGCCTTCAGCTACTTACAAGCATTCACAAGAAACTCACATGCATTTTTCTGAAAGAGAAGCAGTCTCTTCCAACACTTCAATTCACGGTGCGAAGTGAATGGAGTGTTGCTTCACTTCCTAAATGCTGTCCTTTCAGAGAAAATCACTTTCCTTTGAAAGTGCCTTAAGCTACTCATAAGCATTCAACAGAAATACACATGCGTTTCTCTGAAAGAGAAGCAGTCTGTGCCAACACTTCAATTCACAGTGCGAAGTGAATGGACTGTAGCTTCACGTTGTAAATGCTGTCCTTTCAGAGAAAATCACTTTCCTTTGAAAGTGCCTTAAGCTACTTACAAGCATTCAACAGAAATTCACATTCGTTTCACTGATAGAGAAGCAGTCTGTTCCAACACTTCAATTCACTGTGCGAAGTGAATGGAGTGTTGCTTCACTTTCTAAATGCTGTCCTTTCAGAGAAAATCAGGTTCCGTTGAAAGTGCCTTAAGCTACTTACAAGCATTCAACAGAAATTCACATGCATTTCACTGAAAGAGAAGCAGTCTGTTCCAACACTTCAATTCACTGTGCGAAGTGAATGGAGTGTTGTTTCACTTTCTAAATGATTTCCTTTCAGAGAAAATCACTTTCCTTTGAAAGTGCCTTAAGCTACTTACAAGCATTCACACGAAACTCACATGCATTTTTCTGAAAGAGAAGCAGTTTGTTCCAACACTTCAATTCACTGTGCGAAGTCAATGGAGTGTTGCTTCACTTTCTATATGCTCTCCTGTTAGAGAAAATCACTCTCTTTTGAAACTGCCTTAAGCTACTTACAAGCATTCACAAGAAACTCACATCTGTTTCTCTGAAAGAGAAGCAGGCTGTTCCAACACTTCAATTCACTGTGCGAAGTGAATAGAGTGTTGCTTCACTTTCTAAATGCTCTTCTTTTAGAGAAAATCACTCTCTTTTGAAACTGCCTTAAGCTACTTACAAGCATTCACAAGAAACTCAGATCTGTTTCTCTGAAAGAGAAGCAGTCTGTTCCAACACTTCAATTCACTGTGCGAAGTGAATGGACTGTTGCTTCACTTTGTAAATGCTGTCCTTTCAGAGAAAATCACGTTCTTTTGAAAGTGCCTTAAGCTACTCATAAGCATTCAACAGAAATACACATGCGTTACTCTGAAAGAGAAGCAGTCTGTTCGAACGCTTCAATTCACAATGCGAAGTGAATGGACTGTTGCTTCACTTTGTAAATGCTGTCCTTTCAGAGAAAATCACTTTCCTTTGAAAGTGCCTTAAGCTACTTGCAAGCATTCAACAGAAATTCACATGCGTTTCACTGAAAGAGAAGCAGTCTGTTCCAACACTTCAATTCACTGTGCGAAGTGAATGGAGTGTTGCTTCACTTTCGAAATGATGTCTTTTCAGAGAAAAGCACTTTCCTTGGAAAGTTCCTTAAGCTACTTACAAGCATTCAACAGAAATTCACTTTCGTTTCACTGATAGAGAAGCAGTCTGTTCCAACACTTCAATTCACTGTGCGAAGTGAATGGAGTGTTGCTTCACTTTCTAAATGCTGTCCTTTCAGAGAAAATCAGGTTCCTTTGAAAGTGCCTTAAGCTACTTACAAGCATTCAACAGAAATTCACATGCATTTCACTGAAAGAGAAGCAGTCTGTTCCAACACTTCAATTCACTGTGCGAAGTGAATGGAGTGTTGTTTCACTTTCTAAATGATTTCCTTTCAGAGAAAATCACTTTCCTTTGAAAGTGCCTTAAGCTACTTACAAGCATTCACACGAAACTCACATGCATTTTTCAGAAAGAGAAGCAGTTTGTTCCAACACTTCAATTCACTGTGCGAAGTGAATGGAGTGTTGCTTCACTTTGTATATGCTCTCCTGTTAGAGAAAATCACTCTCTTTTGAAACTGCCTTAAGCTACTTACAAGGATTCACAAGAAACTCACATCTGTTTCTCTGAAAGAGAAGCAGGCTGTTCCAACACTTCAATTCACTGTGCGAAGTGAATAGAGTGTTGCTTCACTTTCTAAATGCTCTCCTTTTAGAGAAAATCACTCTCTTTTGAAACTGCCTTAAGCTACTTACAAGCATTCACAAGAAACTCAGATCTGTTTCTCTGAAAGAGAAGCAGTCTGTTCCAACACTTCAATTCACAGTGCGAAGTGAATGGAGTGTTGCTTCACTTTCTAAATGCTGTCCTTTCAGAGAAAATCACTTTCCTTTGAAAGTGCCTTAAGCTACTTATAAACATTCAACAGAAATACACATGCGTTTCTCTGAAAGGGAAGCAGTCTGTTCCAACACTTCAATTCACAGTGCGAAGTGAATGGACTGTTGGTTCACTTTGTAAATGCTGTCCTTTCAGAGAAAATCACTTTCCTTTGAAAGTGCCTTAAGCTACTTACAAGCATTCAACAGAAATTCACATGCGTTTCACTGAAAGAGAAGCAGTCTGTTCCAACACTTCAATTCACTGTGCGAAGTGAATGGAGTGTTGCTTCACTTTCTAAATGCTGTCCTTTCAGAGAAAATCACTTTCCTTTGAAAGTGCCTTAAGCTACTTACAAGCATTCACAAGAAACTCACATGCATTTCACTGAAAGAGAAGGAGTCTGTTCCAACACTTCAATTCACTGTGCGTTGTGAATGGAGTGTTGCTTCACTTTCTAAATGCTGTCCTTTCAGAGAAAATCACTTTCCTTTGAAAGTGCCTTAAGCTACTTATAAGCATTCACAAAAAACTCATATCTGTTTCTCTGAAAGAGAAGTAGTCTGTTCCAACACTTCAATTCACTGTGTGTTGTGAATGGAGTGTTGCTTCACTTTCTAAATGCTGTCCTTTCAGAGAAAATCACTTTCCTTTGAAAGTGCCTTAAGCTACTCATAAGCATTTAACAGAAATACACATGCATTTCTCTGAAAGAGAAGCAGTCTGTTCCAACACTTCAATTCACTGTGCGAAGTGAATGGAGTGTTGCTTCACTTTCTAAATGCTGTCCTTTCAGAGAAAATCACTTTCCTTTGAAAGTGCCTTAAGCTACTTACAAGCATTCAACAGAAATTCACAAGCGTTTCACTGAAAGAGAAGCAGTCTGTTCCAACACTTCAATTCACAGTGCTAAGTGAATGGAGTGTTGCTTCACTTTCTAAATGCTGTCCTTTCAGAGAAAATCACTTTCCTTTGAAAGTGCCTTAAGCTACTTACAAGCATTCAACAGAAATTCACATGCATTTCACTGAAAGAGAAGCAGTATGTTCCAACACTTCAATTCACTGTGCGAAGTGAAAGGAGTGTGGCTTCACTTTCTAAATGCTGTCCTTTCAGAGAAAATCACTTTCCTTTGAAAGTGCCTTAAGCTACTTACAAGCATTCAACAGAAAATCACATGCATTTCACTGAAAGAGAAGCAGTCTGTTCCAACACTTCAATTCACTGTGCGAAGTGAATGGAGTGTTGCTTCACTTTCTAAATGCTCTCCTTTTAGATAAAATCACTCTCTTTTGAAAGTGCCTTAAGCTACTTACAAGCATTCACAAGAAACTCACATCTGTTTCTCTGAAAGAGAAGCAGTCTGTTCCAACACTTCAATTCACTGTGCGAAGTGAATAGAGTGTTGCTTCACTTTCTAAATGCTGTCCTTTCAGAGAAAATCACTTTCCTTTGAAAGTGCCTTAAGCTACTTACAAGCATTTAACAGAAATTCACATGCGTTTCTCTGAAAAAGAAGCAGTCTGTTCCAACACTTCAATCCACTGTGCGAAGTGAATGGAGTGTTGCTTCACTTTCTAAATGCTGTCCTTTCAGAGAAAATCAGTTTCCTTTGAAAGCGCCTTAAGCTACTTAAAAGCATTCAACATAAATTCACATGCGTTTCTCTGAAAGAGAAGCAGTCTGTTCCAACACTTCAATTCACTGTGCGAAGTGAATGGAGTGTTGCTTCACTTTCTAAATGCTGTCCTTTCAGAGAAAATCAGTTTCCTTTGAAAGTGCCTTAAGCTACTTACAAGTATTCAACAGAAATTCACATGCGTTTCACTGAGAGAAGCAGTGTGTTCCAACACTTCAATTCACTGTGCGAAGTGAATGGAGTGTTGCTTCACTTTCTAAATGCTGTCCTTTCAGAGAAAATCACTTTCCTTTGAAAGTGCCTTAAGCTACTTAAGAGCATTCAACAGAAATTCACATGCGTTTCACTGAAAGAGAAGCAGTCTGTTCCAACACTTCAATTAACTGTGCGAATGAATGGAGTGTTGCTTCACTTTCTAAATGCTGTCCTTTCAGAGAAAATCAATTTACTTTGAAAGTGCCTTAAGCTACTTACAAGCATTCAACAGAAATTCACATGCATTTCACTGAAAGAGAAGCAGACTGTTCCAACACTTCAATTCACTGTGCGAAATGAATGAAGTGTTGTTTCACTTTCTAAATGATGTCCTTACAGAGAAAATCACTTTCCTTTGAAAGTGCCTTAAGCTACTTGCAAGCATTCACAAGAAACTCACATGCATTTTTCTGAAAGAGAAGCAGTTTGTTCCAACACTTCAATTCACTGTGCGAAGTGAATGGAGTGTTGCTTCACTTTCTATATGCTCTCCTGTTAGAGAAAATCACTCTCTTTTGAAACTGCGTTAAACTACTTACAAGCATTCACAAGAAATTCACATCTGTTTCTCTGAAAGAGAAGCAGTTTGTTCCAACACTTCAATTCACTGTGCGAAGTGAATAGAGTGTTGCTTCACTTTCTAAATGCTCTCCTTTTAGAGAATATCACTCTCTTTTGAAACTGCCTTAAGCTACTTACAAGCATTCACAAGAAACTCACATCTGTTTCTCTCAAAGTGAAGCAGTCTGTTCCAACACTTCAATTCACTGTGCGAAGTGAATGGAGTGTTGCTTCACTTTCTAAATGCTGTCCTTTCAGAGAAAATCACTTTCCTTTGAAAGTGCCTTAAGCTACTCATCAGCATTCAACAGAAATACACATGCGTTTCTCTGACAGAGAAGCAGTCTGTTCCAACACTTCAATTCACAGTGCGAAGTGAATGGACTGTTGCTTCACTTTGTAAATGCTGTCCTTTCAGAGAAAATCACTTTCCTTTGAAAGTGCCTTAATCTACTTACAAGCATTCAACATAAATTCACATGCGTTTCATTGAAAGAGAAGCAGTCTGTTCCAAACTTCAATTCACTGTGCGAAGTGAATGGAGTGTTGCTTCACTTTCTAAATGCTGTCCTTTCAGAGAAAATCACTTTCCTTTGAAAGTGCCTTAAGCTACTTACAAGCATTCAACAGAAATTCATACGCGTTTCTCTGAAAGAGAAGCAGTCTGTTCCAACACTTCAATTCACCGTGCGAAATGAATGGACTGTTGTTTCACTTTCTAAATGATGTCCTTTCAGAGAAAATCACTTTCTTTGAAAGTGCCTTAAGCTACTAACAAGCATTGAACAGAAATACACATGCGTTACTCTGAAAGAGAAGCAGTCTGTTCCAACACTTCAATTCACTGGGCGAAGTTTATGGACTGTTGCTTCACTTTGTAAATGCTGTCCTTTCAGAGAAAATCACTTTCCTTTGAAAGTGCCTTAAGCTACTTACAAGCATTCAACAGAAATTCATATGCGTTTCACTGAAAGAGAAGCAGTCTGTTCCAACACTTCAATTCACTGTGCGAAGTGAATGGAGTGTTGCTTCACTTTCTAAATGCTGTCCTTTCAGAGAAAATCACTTTCCTTTGAAAGTGCCTTAAGCTACTTACAAGCATTCAACAGAAATTCACATGCATTTCAATGAAAGAGAAGCAGTCTGTTCTAACACATCAATTCACTGTGCGAAGTGAATGGAGTGTTGCTTCACTTTCTAAATGCTGTCCTTTCAGAGAAAATCACTTTCCTTTGAAAGTGCCTTAAGCTACTTACAAGCATTCAACAGAAATTCACATGCATTTCACTGAAAGAGAAGCAGTCTGTTCCAACACTTCAATTCACTGTGCGAAGTGAATGGAGTGTTGCTTCACTTTCTAAATGCTGTCCTTTCAGAGAAAATCACTTTCCTTTGAAAGTGCCTTAAACTACTTACAAGCATTCAACAGAAATTCACATGCGTTTCTTTGAAAGAGAAGCAGTCTGTTCCAACACTTCAATTCACTATATGGAATGAATGGAGTGTTGCTTCACTTTCTAAATGATGTCCTTTCAGAGAAAATCACTTTCCTTTGAAAGTGCCTTAAGCTACTTTCAAGCATTAAACAGAAATTCACATGCGTTTCACTGAAAGAGAAGCAGTCTGTTCCAACACTTCAATTCACTGTGCGAAGTTAATGGAGTGTTGCTTCACTTTCTAAATGCTGTCCTTTCAGAGAAAATCACTTTCCTTTGAAAGTGCCTTAAGCTACTTACAAGCATTCAACAGAAATTCACATGCACTTCACTGAAAGTGAAGCAGTCTGTTCAAACATTTCAATTAACTGTGCGAAGTGAATGGAGTGTTGCTTCACTTTCTAAATGCTGTCCTTTCAGAGAAAATCACTTTCCTTTGAAAGTGCCTTAAGCTACTTACAAGTATTCACAAAAAACTCATATCTGTTTCTCTGAAAGAGAAGTAGTCTGTTCCAAGATTTCAATTCACTGTGCGTAGTGAATGGAGTGTTGCTTCCCGTCCTAAATGCTGTCCTTTCAGAAAAAATCACTTTCCTTTGAAAGTGCCTTCAGCTACTTACAAGCATTCACAAGAAACTCCCATGCATTTTTCTGAAAGAGATGCAGTCTGTTCCAACACTTCAATTCACTGTGCGAAGTGAATGGAGTGTTGTTTCACTTTCTAAATGCTCTTTTCTTAGAGAAAATCACTGTCTTTTGAAACTGCCTTAAGCTACTTACAAGCATTCACAAGAAACTCACATCTGTTTCTCTGAAAGAGAAGCAGTCTGTTCCAACACTTCAATTCACTGTGCGAAGTGAATAGAGTGTTGCTTCACTTTCTAAATGTTCTCCTTTTAGAGAATATCACTCTCTTTTGAAACTGCCTTAAGCTACTTACAAGCATTCACAAGAAACTCACATCTGTTTCTCTGAAAGAGAAGCAGTCTGTTCCAACACTTCAATTCACTGTGCGAAGTGAATGGAGTGTTGCTTCACTTTTTAAATGCTGTCCTTTCAGAGAAAATCACTTTCCTTTGAAAGTGCCTTAAGCTACTCATAAGCATTCAACAGAAATACTCATGCGTTTCTCTGAAAGAGAAGCAGTCTGTTCCAACACTTCAATTCACTGTGCGAAGTGAATGGAGTGTTGCTTCACTTTCTAAATGCTGTCCTTTCAGAGAAAATCAATTTACTTTGAAAGTGCCTTAAGCTACTTACAAGCATTCAACAGAAATTCACATGCATTTCACTGAAAAAGAAGCAGACTGTTCCAACATTTCAATTCACTGTGCGAAATGAATGAAGTGTTGTTTCACTTTCTAAATGATGTCCTTACAGAGAAAATCACTCTCCTTTGAAAGTGCCTTAAGCTACTTGCAAGCATTCACAAGAAACTCACATGCATTTTTCTGAAAGAGAAGCAGTTTGTTCCAACACTTCAATTCACTGTGCGAAGTGAATGGAGTGTTGCTTCACTTTCTATATGCTCTCCTGTTAGAGAAAATCACTCTCTTTTGAAACTGCCTAAAAATACTTACAAGCATTCACAAGAAACTCACATCTGTTTCTCTGAAAGAGAAGCAGTTTGTTCCAACACTTCAATTCACTGTGCGAAGTGAATAGAGTGTTGCTTCACTTTCTAAATGCTCTCCTTTTAGAGAATATCACTCTCTTTTGAAACTGCCTTAAGCTACTTACAAGCATTCACAAGAAACTCACATCTGTTTCTCTCAAAGTGAAGCAGTCTGTTCCAACACTTCAATTCACTGTGCGAAGTGAATGGAGTGTTGCTTCACTTTCTAAATACTGTCCTTTCAGAGAAAATCACTTTCCTTTGAAAGTGCCTTAAGCTACTCATAAGCATTCAACAGAAATACACATGCGTTTCTCTGAAAGACAAGCAGTCTGTTCCAACACTTCAATTCACAGTGCGAAATGAATGGACTGTTGCTTCACTTTGTAAATGCTGTCCTTTCAGAGAAAATCACTTTCCTTTGAAAGTGCCTTAAGCTACTTACAAGCATTCAACAGAAATTCACATGCGTTTCACTGAAAGAGAAGCAGTCTGTTCCAACACTTCAATTCACTGTGCGAAGTGAATGGAGTGTTGCTTCACTTTCTAAATGCTGTCCTTTCAGAGAAAATCACTTTCCTTTGAAAGTGCCTTAAGCTACTCATAAGCATTCACAAAAAACTCATATCTGTTTCTCTGAAAGAGAAGTAGTCTCTTCCAACACTTCAATTCACTGTGCGAAGTGAATGGAGTGTTGCTTCACTTTCTAAATGCTGTCCTTTCAGAGAAAATCACTTTCCTTTGAAAGTTCCTTAAGCTACTTACAAGCATTCACAAAAAACTCATATCTGTTACTTTGAAAGAGAAGTAGTCTGTTCCAACACTTCAATTCACTGTGCGTTGTGAATGGAGTGTTGCTTCACTTTCTAAATGCTGTCCTTTCAGAGAAAATCACTTTCCTTTGAAAGTGCCTTAAGCTACTCATCAGCATTCAACAGAAATACACATGCGTTTCTCTGAAAGAGAAGCAGTCTGTTCCAACACTTCAATTCACTGTGCGAAGTGAATGGAGTGTTGCTTCACTTTCTAAATGCTGTCCTTTCAGAGAAAATCACTTTCCTTTGAAAGTGCCTTAAGCTACTTACAAGCATTCAACAGAAATTCACATGCATTTCACTGAAAGAGAAGCAGACTGTTCCAACACTTCAATTCACTGTGCGAAATGAATTAAGTGTTGTTTCACTTTCTAAATGATGTCCTTACAGAGAAAATCACTTTCCTTTGAAAGTGCCTTAAGCTACTTGCAAGCATTCACAAGAAACTCACATGCATTTTTCTGAAAGAGAAGCAGTTTGTTCCAACACTTCAATTCACTGTGCGAAGTGAATGGAGTGTTGCTTCACTTTCTATATGCTCTCCTGTTAGAGAAAATCACTCTCTTTTGAAACTGCCTTAAACTACTTACAAGCATTCACAAGAAACTCACATCTGTTTCTCTGAAAGAGAAGCAGTCTGTTCCAACACTTCAATTCACTGTGCGAAGTGAATAGAGTGTTGCTTCACTTTCTAAATGCTCTCCTTTTAGAGAATATCACTCTCTTTTGAAACTGCCTTAAGCTACTTACAAGCATTCACAAGAAACTCACATCTGTTTCTCTGAAAGAGAAGCAGTCTGTTCCAACACTTCAATTCACTGTGCGAAGTGAATGGAGTGTTGCTTCACTTTCTAAATGCTGTCCTTTCAGAGAAAATCACTTTCCTTTCAAAGTGCCTTAAGCTACTAACAAGCATTGAACCGAAATACACATGCGTTTCTCTGAAAGAGAAGCAGTCTGTTCCAACACTTCAATTCACTGGGCGAAGTGAATGGACTGTTGCTTCACTTTGTAAATGCTGTCCTTTCAGAGAAAATCACTTTCCTTTGAAAGTGCCTTAAGCTACTTACAAGCATTCAACAGAAATTCACATGCGTTTCACTGAAAGAGAAGCAGTCTGTTCCAACACTTCAATTCACTGTGCGAAGTGAATGGAGTGTTGCTTCACTTTCTAAATTCTCTCCTTTTAGAGAAAATCACTCTCTTTTGAAACTGCCTTAAGCTACTTACAAGCATTCACAAGAAACTCACATCTGTTTCTCTGAAAGAGAAGCAGTCTGTTCCAACACTTCAATTCACTGTGCGAAGTGAATGGAGTGTTGCTTCACTTTCTAAATGATGTCCTTTCAGAGAAAATCACTTTCCTTTGAAAGTGCCTTAAGCTACTAACAAGCATTGAACCGAAATACACATGCGTTTCTCTGAAAGAGAAGCAGTCTGTTCCAACACTTCAATTCACTGGGCGAAGTGAATGGACTGTTGCTTCACTTTGTAAATGCTGTCCTTTCAGAGAAAATCACTTTCCTTTGAAAGTGCCTTAAGCTACTTACAAGCATTCAACAGAAATTCACATGCGTTTCTCTGAAAGAGAAGCAGTCTGTTCCAACACTTCAATTCAGTGTGCGAAGTGAATGGAGTGTTGCTTCACTTTCTAAATGCTGTCGTTTCAGAGAAAATCAATTTACTTTGAAAGTGCCTTAAGCTACTTACAAGCATTCAACAGAAATTCACATGCATTTCACTGAAAGAGAAGCAGACTGTTCCAACACTTCAATTCACTGTGCGAAATGAATGAAGTGTTGTTTCACTTTCTAAATGATGTCCTTACAGAGAAAATCACTTTCCTTTGAAAGTGCCTTAAGCTACTTGCAAGCATTCACAAGAAACTCACATGCATTTTTCTGAAAGAGAAGCAGTTTGTTCCAACACTTCAATTCACTGTGCGAAGTGAATGGAGTGTTGCTTCACTTTCTATATGCTCTCCTGTTAGAGAAAATCACTCTCTTTTGAAACTGCGTTAAACTACTTACAAGCATTCACAAGAAATTCACATCTGTTTCTCTGAAAGAGAAGCAGTTTGTTCCAACACTTCAATTCACTGTGCGAAGTGAATAGAGTGTTGCTTCACTTTCTAAATGCTCTCCTTTTAGAGAATATCACTCTCTTTTGAAACTGCCTTAAGCTACTTACAAGCATTCACAAGAAACTCACATCTGTTTCTCTCAAAGTGAAGCAGTCTGTTCCAACACTTCAATTCACTGTGCGAAGTGAATGGAGTGTTGCTTCACTTTCTAAATGCTGTCCTTTCAGAGAAAATCACTTTCCTTTGAAAGTGCCTTAAGCTACTCATCAGCATTCAACAGAAATACACATGCGTTTCTCTGAAAGAGAAGCAGTCTGTTCCAACACTTCAATTCACAGTGCGAAGTGAATGGACTGTTGCTTCACTTTGTAAATGCTGTCCTTTCAGAGAAAATCACTTTCCTTTGAAAGTGCCTTAAGCTACTTACAAGCATTCAACAGAAATTCACATGCGTTTCACTGAAAGAGAAGCAGTCTGTTCCAACACTTCAATTCACTGTGCGAAGTGAATGGAGTGTTGCTTCACTTTCTAAATGCTGTCCTTTCAGAGAAAATCACTTTCCTTTGAAAGTACCTTAAGCTACTTACAAGCATTCAACAGAAATTCACACGCGTTACTCTGAAAGAGAAGCAGTCTGTTCCAACACTTCAATTCACCGTGCGAAATGAATGGACTGTTGTTTCACTTTCTAAATGATGTACTTTCAGAGAAAATCACTTTCCTTTGAAAGTGCCTTAAGCTACTAACAAGCATTGAACCGAAATACACATGCGTTTCTCTGAAAGAGAAGCAGTCTGTTCCAACACTTCAATTCACTGGGCGAAGTGAATGGACTGTTGCTTCACTTTGTAAATGCTGTCCTTTCAGAGAAAATCACTTTCCTTTGAAAGTGCCTTAAGCTACTTACAAGCATTCAACAGAAATTCATATGCGTTTCACTGAAAGAGAAGCAGTCTGTTCCAACACTTCAATTCACTGTGCGAAGTGAATGGAGTGTTGCTTCACTTTCTAAATGCTGTCCTTTCAGAGAAAATCACTTTCCTTTGAAAGTGCCTTAAGCTACTTACAAGCATTCAACAGAAATTCACATGCATTTCACTGAAAGAGAAGCAGTCTGTTCCAACACTTCAATTCACTGTGCGAAGTGAATGGAGTGTTGCTTCACTTTCTAAATGCTGTCCTTTCAGAGAAAATCACTTTCCTTTGAAAGTGCCTTAAGCTACTTACAAGCATTCAACAGAAATTCACATGCGTTTCTTTAAAAGAGAAGCAGTCTGTTCCAACACTTCAATTCACAATATGGAATGAATGGAGTGTTGCTTCACTTTCTAAATGATGTCCTTTCAGAGAAAATCACTTTCCTTTGAAAGTGCCTTAAGCTACTTTCAAGCATTAAACAGAAATTCACATGTGTTTCACTGAAAGAGAAGCAGTCTTTTCCAACACTTCAATTCACTGTGCGAAGTTAATGGAGTGTTGCTTCACTTTCTAAATGCTGTCCTTTCAGAGAAAATCACTTTCCTTTGAAAGTGCCTTAAGCTACTTACAAGCATTCAACAGAAATTCACATGCACTTCACTGAAAGAGAAGCAGTCTGTTCAAACGTTTCAATTAACTGTGCGAAGTGAATGGAGTGTTGCTTCACTTTCTAAATGCTGTACTTTCAGAGAAAATCACTTTCCTTTGAAAGTGCCTTCAGCTACTTACAAGTATTCACAAAAAACTCATATCTGTTTCTCTGAAAGAGAAGTAGTCTGTTCCAAAATTTCAATTCACTGTGCGTAGTGAATGGAGTGTTGCTTCCCGTCCTAAATGCTGTCCTTTCAGAAAAAATCACTTTCCTTTGAAAGTGCCTTCAGCTACTTACAAGCATTCACAAGAAACTCCCATGCATTTTTCTGAAAGAGATGCAGTCTGTTCCAACACTTCAATTCACTGTGCGAAGTGAATGGAGTGTTGGTTCACTTTCTAAATGCTCTTTTCTTAGAGAAAATCACTCTCTTTTGAAACTGCCTTAAGCTACTTACAAGCATTCACAAGAAACTCACATCTGTTTCTCTGAAAGAGAAGCAGTCTGTTCCAACACTTCAATTCACTGTGCGAAGTGAATAGAGTGTTGCTTCACTTTCTAAATGCTCTCCTTTTAGAGAATATCACTCTCTTTTGAAACTGCCTTAAGCTACTTACAAGCATTCACAAGAAACTCACATCTGTTTCTCTGAAAGAGAAGCAGTCTGTTCCAACACTTCAATTCACTGTGTGAAGTGAATGGAGTGTTGCTTCACTTTTTAAATGCTGTCCTTTCAGAGAAAATCACTTTCCTTTCAAATGCCTTAAGCTACTCATAAGCATTCAACAGAAATACACATGCGTTTCTATGAAAGAGAAGCAGTCTGTTCCAACACTTCAATTCACTGTGCGAAGTGAATGGAGTGTTGCTTCACTTTCTAAATGCTGTCCTTTCAGAGAAAATCAATTTACTTTGAAAGTGCCTTAAGCTACTTACAAGCATTCAACAGAAATTCACATGCATTTCACTGAAAGAGAAGCAGACTGTTCCAACATTTCAATTCACTGTGCGAAATGAATGAAGTGTTGTTTCACTTTCTAAATGATGTCCTTACAGAGAAAATCACTTTCCTTTGAAAGTGCCTTAAGCTACTTGCAAGCATTCACCAGAAACTCACATGCATTTTTCTGAAAGAGAAGCAGTTTGTTCCAACACTTCAATTCACTGTGCGAAGTGAATGGAGTGTTGCTTCACTTTCTATATGCTCTCCTGTTAGAGAAAATCACTCTCTTTTGAAACTGCCTAAAAATACTTACAAGCATTCACAAGAAACTCACATCTGTTTCTCTGAAAGAGAAGCAGTTTGTTCCAACACTTCAATTCACTGTGCGAAGTGAATAGAGTGTTGCTTCACTTTCTAAATGCTCTCCTTTTAGAGAATATCACTCTCTTTTGAAACTGCCTTAAGCTACTTACAAGCATTCACAAGAAACTCACATCTGTTTCTCTCAAAGTGAAGCAGTCTGTTCCAACACTTCAATTCACTGTGCGAAGTGAATGGAGTGTTGCTTCACTTTCTAAATGCTGTCCTTTCAGAGAAAATCACTTTCCTTTGAAAGTGCCTTAAGCTACTTACAAGTATTCAACAGAAATTCACATGCGTTTCACTGAAAGAGAAGCAGTCTGTTCCAACACTTCAATTCACTGTGCGAAGTGAATGGAGTGTTGCTTCACTTTCTAAATGCTGTCCTTTCAGAGAAAATCACTTTCCTTTGAAAGTGCCTTAAGCTACTTACAAGCATTCAACAGAAATTCACACGCGTTTCTCTGAAAGAGAAGCAGTCTGTCCCAACACTTCAATTCACCGTGCGAGATGAATGGACTGTTGTTTCACTTTCTAAATGATGTCCTTTCAGAGAAAATCACTTTCCTTTGAAAGTGCCTTAAGCTACTAATAAGCATTGAACCGAAATACACATGCGTTTCTCTGAAAGAGAAGCAGTCTGTTCCAACACTTCAATTCACTGGGCGAAGTGAATGGACTGTTGCTTCACTTTGTAAATGCTGTCCTTTCAGAGAAAATCACTTTCCTTTGAAAGAGCCTTAAGCTACTTACAAGCATTCAACAGAAATTCATATGCGTTTCACTGAAAGAGAAGCAGTCTGTTCCAACACTTCAATTCACTGTGCGAAGTGAATTCACTTTCTAAATGCTGTCCTTTCAGAGAAAATCACTTTCCTTTGAAAGTGCCTTAAGCTACTTACAAGCATTCAACAGAAATTCACATGCATTTCAATGAAAGAAGCAGTCTGTTCTAACATATCAATTCACAGTGCGAAGTGAATGGAGTGTTGCTTCACTTTCTAAATGCTGTCCTTTCAGAGAAAATCACTTTCCTTTGAAAGTGCCTTAAGCTACTTACAAGCATTCAACAGAAATTCACATGCATTTCACTGAAAGAGAAGCAGTCTGTTCCAACACTTCAATTCACTGTGCGACGTGAATGGAGTGTTGCTTCACTTTCTAAATGCTGTCCTTTCAGAGAAAATCACTTTTCTTTGAAAGTGCCTTAAGCTACTTACAAGCATTCAACAGAAATTCACATGCGTTTCTCTGAAAGAGCAGCAGTCTGTTCCAACACTTCAATTCACTATGTGGAATGAATGGAGTGTTGCTTCACTTTCTAAATGATGTCCTTTCAGAGAAAATCACTTTCCTTTGAAAGTGCCTTAAGCTACTTTCAAGCATTAAACAGAAATTCACATGCGTTTCACTGAAAGAGAAGCAGTCTGTTCCAACACTTCAATTCACTGTGCGAAGTGAATGGAGTGTTGCTTCACTTTCTAAATGCTCTCCTTTCCGAGAAAATCACTTTCCTTTGAAAGTGCCTTAAGCTACTTACAAGCATTCAACAGAAATTCACATGCACTTCACTGAAAGAGAAGCAGTCTGTTCAAACATTTCAATTTACTGTGCGAAGTGAATGGAGTGTTGCTTCACTTTCTAAATGCTGTCCTTTCAGAGAAAATCACTTTCCTTTGAAAGTGCCTTAAGCTACTTACAAGCATTCACAAAAAACTCATATCTGTTTCTCTGAAAGAGAAGTAGTCTGTTCCAACACTTCAATTCACTGTGCATTGTGAATGGAGTGTTGCTTCACTTTCTAAATGCTGTCCTTTCAGAGAAAATCACTTTCCTTTGAAAGTGCCTTAAGCTACTCATAAGCATTCAACAGAAATACACATGCGTTTCTCTGAAAGAGAAGCAGTCTGTTCCAACACTTCAATTCACAGTGGGAAGTGAATGGACTGTTGCTTCACTTTCTAAATGCTGTCCTTTCAGAGAAAATCACTTTCCTTTGAAAGTGCCTTAAGCTACTTACACGCATTCACAAAAAACTCATATCTGATTCTCTGAAAGAGAAGTAGTCTGTTCCAACATTTCAATTCACTGTGCGTAGTGAAAGGAGTGTTGCTTCCCGTCCTAAATGCTGTCCTTTCAGAAAAAATCACTTTCCTTTAAAAGTGCCTTCAGCTACTTACAAGCATTCACAAGAAACTCACATGCATTTTTCTGAAAGAGAAGCAGTCTGTTCCAACACTTCAATTCACTGTGCGAAGTGAATGGAGTGTTGCTTCACTTTGTAAATGCTCTTTTCTTAGAGAAAATCACTCTCTTTTGAAACTGCCTTAAGCTACTTACAAGCATTCACAAGAAACTCACATCTTTTTCTCTGAAAGAGAAGCAGTCTGTTCCAACACTTCAATTCACTGTGCGAAGTGAATGGAGTGTTGCTTCACTTTCTAAATGCTGTCCTTTCAGAGAAAATCACTTTCCTTTGAAAGTGCCTTAAGCTACTAATAAGCATTGAACAGAAATACACATGCGTTTCTCTGAAAGAGAAGCAGTCTGTTCCAACACTTCAATTCACTGTGCGAAGTGAATGGACTGTTGCTTCACTTTGTAAATGCTGTCCTTTCAGAGAAAATCACTTTCCTTTGAAAGTGCCTTAAGCTACTTACAAGCATTCAACAGAAATTCATATGCGTTTCACTGAAAGAGAAGCAGTCTGTTCCAACACTTCAGTTCACTGTGCGAAGTGAATGGAGTGTTGCTTCACTTTCTAAATGATGTCCTTTCAGAGAAAATCACTTTCCTTTGAAAGTGCCTTAAGCTACTTACAAGCATTCAACAGAAATTCACATGCATTTCAATGAAAGAGAAGCAGTCTGTTCTAACACATCAATTCACTGTGCGAAGTGAATGGAGTGTTGCTTCACTTTCTAAATGCTCTCCTTTTAGAGAAAATCACTCTCTTTTGAAACTGCCTTAAGCTACTTACAAGCATTCACAAGGAACTCACATCTGTTTCTCTGAAAGAGAAGCAGTCTGTTCCAACACTTCAATTCACTGTGCGAAGTGAATGGAGTGTTGCTTCACTTTCTAAATGCTGTCCTTTCAGAGAAAATCACTTTCCTTTGAAAGTGCCTTAAGCTACTTACAAGCATTTAACAGAAATTCACATGCGTTTCTCTGAAAAAGAAGCAGTCTGTTCCAACACTTCAATTCACTGTGCGAAGTGAATGGAGTGTTGCTTCACTTTCTAAATGCTGTCCTTTCAGAGAAAATCAGTTTCCTTTGAAAGTGCCTTAAGCTACTTACAAGCATTCAACAGAAATTCACATGCGTTTCTCTGAAAGAGAAGCAGTCTGTTCCAACACTTCAATTCACTATGTGAAGTGAATGGAGTGTTGCTTCACTTTCTAAATGCTGTCCTTTCAGAGAAAATCAGTTTCCTTTGAAAGTGCCTTAAGCTACTTACAAGCATTCAACAGAAATTCACATGCGTTTCTCTGAAAGAGAAGCAGTCTGTTCCAACACTTCAATTCACTATGTGAAGTTAATGGAGTGTTGCTTCACTTTCTAAATGCTCTCCTTTCAGAGAAAATCACTTTCCTTTGAAAGCGCCTTAAGCTACTTACAAGCATTCACAGGAATATCAAATGTGGTTCTATAAGAGAGAAGCTGTCTGTTCCAACACTTGAATTCACTGTGCGTTGTGAATGGAGTGTTGCTTCACTTTCTAAATGCTGTCCTTTCAGAGAAAATCACTTTCCTTTGAAAGTGCCTTAAGCTACTTACAAGCATTCAACAGAAATTCACATGCGTTTCTCTGAAAAAGAAGCAGTCTGTTCCCACACTTCAATTCACTGTGTAAAATGAATGGAGTGTTGTTTCACTTTCTAAATGATGTCCTTTCAGAGAAAATCACTTTCCTTTGAAAGTGCCTTAAGCTACTCATAAGCATTCAACAGAAATACACATGCGTTTCTCTGAAAGAGAAGCAGTCTGTTTCAACACTTCAATTCACAGTGCGAAGTGAATGGACTGTTGCTTCACTTTGTAAATGCTGTCCTTTCAGAGAAAATCACTTTCCTTTGAAAGTGCCTTAAGCTTCTTACAAGCATTCAACAGAAATTCACATGCGTTTCACTGAAAGAGAAGCAGTCTGTTCCAACACTTCAATTCACTGTGCGAAGTGAATGGAGTGTTGCTTCACTTTCTAAATGCTGTCCTTTCAGAGAAAATCACTTTCCTTTGAAAGTGCCTTAAGCTACTTACAAGCATTCAACAGAAATTCACATGCATTTCACTGAAAGAGAAGCAGTCTGTTCCAACACTTCAATTCACTGTGCGAAGTGAACTGAGTGTGGCTTCACTTTCTAAATGCTGTCCTTTCAGAGAAAATCAATTTCCTTTGAAAGTGCCTTAAGCTACTTACAAGCATTCAACAGAAATTCACATGCATTTCACTGAAAGAGAAGCAGTCTGTTCCAACACTTCAATTCACTGTGCGAAGTGAATGGAGTGTTGCTTCACTTTCTAAATGCTGTCCTTTCAGAGAAAATCACTTTCCTTTGAAAGTGCCTTAAGCTACTTACAAGCATTCAACAGAAATTCACATGCATTTCACTGAAAGAGAAGCAGTCTGTTCCAACACTTCAATTCACTGTGCGAAGTGAAAGGAGTGTGGCTTCACTTTCTAAATGCTGTCCTTTCAGAGAAAATCACTTTCCTTTGAAAGTGCCTTAAGCTACTAATAAGCATTCAACAGAAATACACATGCGTTTCTCTGAAAGAGAAGCAGTCTGTTCCAACACTTCAATTCACTGTGCGAAGAGAATGGAGTGTTGCTTCACTTTCTAAATGCTCTCCTTTTAGAGAAAATCACTCTCTTTTGAAATTACCTTAAGCTACTTACAAGCATTCTCAAGAAACTCACATCTGTTTCTCTGAAAGAGAAGCAGTCTGTTCCAACACTTCAATTCACTGTGCGAAGTGAATGGAGTGTTGCTTCACTTTCTAAATGCTGTCCTTTCAGAGAAAATCACTTTCCTCTGAAAGTGCCTTAAGCTACTTACAAACATTTAACAGAAATTCACATGCGTTTCTCTGAAAAAGAAGCAGTCTGTTCCAACACTTCAATTCACTGTGAGAAGTGAATGGAGTGTTTCTTCACTTTCTAAATGCTGTCATTTCAGAGATAATCAGTTTCCTTTGAAAGTGCCTTAAGCTACTTACAAGCATTCAACAGAAATTCACATGCGTTTCTCTGAAAGAGAAGCAGTCTGTTCCAACACTTCAATTCACTGTGCGAAGTGAATGGAGTGTTGCTTCACTTTCTAAATGCTGTCCTTTCAGAGAAAATCAGTTTCCTTTGAAAGTGCCTTAAGCTACTTACAAGCATTCAACAGAAATTCACATGCGTTTCTCTGAAAGAGAAGCAGTCTGTTCCAACACTTCAATTCACTATGTGAAGTGAATGGAGTGTTGCATCACTTTCTAAATGCTGTCCTTTCAGAGAAAATCAGTTTCCTTTGAAAGTGCCTTAAGCTACTTACAAGCATTCAACAGAAATTCACATGCGTTTCTCTGAAAGAGAAGCAGTCTGTTCCAACACTTCAATTCACTATGTGAAGTGAATGGAGTGTTGCTTCACTTTCTAAATGCTGTCCTTTCAGAGAAAATCAGTTTGCTTTGAAAGTGCCTTAAGCTACTTACAAGCATTCACAGGAATATCAAATGTGGTTCTATAAAAGAGAAGCTGTCTGTTCCAACACTTGAATTCACTGTGCGTTGTGAATGGAGTGTTGCTTCACATTCTAAATGCTGTCCTTTCCGAGAAAATCACTTTCGTTTGAAAGTGCCTTAAGCTACTTACAAGCATTCAACAGAAATTCACATGCGTTTCTCTGAAAAAGAAGCAGTCGGTTCCAACACTTCAATTCACTGTGCAAAATGAATGGAGTGTTGTTTCACTTTCTAAATGATGACGTTTCAGAGAAAATCACTTTCCTTTGAAAGTGCCTTAAGCTACTCATAAGCATTCAACAGAAATACACATGCGTTTCTCTGAAAGAGAAGCAGTCTGTTCCAACACTTCAATTCACAGTGCGAAGTGAATGGACTGTTGCTTCACTTTGTAAATGCTGTCCTTTCAGAGAAAATGACTTTCCTTTGAAAGTGCCTTAAGCTACTTACAAGCATTCAACAGAAATTCACATGCGTTTCACTGAAAGAGAAGCAGTCTGTTCCAACACTTCAATTCACTGTGCGAAGTGAATGGAGTGTTGCTTCACTTTCTAAATGCTGTCCTTTCAGAGAAAATCACTTTCCTTTGAAAGTGCCTTAAGTTACTTACTAGCATTCAACAGAAATTCACATGCATTTCACTGAAAGAGAAGCAGTCTGTTCCAACACTTCAATTCACTGTGCGAAGTGAACTGAGTGTGGCTTCACTTTCTAAATGCTGTCCTTTCAGAGAAAATCAATTTCCTTTGAAAGTGCCTTAAGCTACTTACAAGCATTCAACAGAAATTCACATGCGTTTCACTGAAAGAGAAGCAGTCTGTTCCAACACTTCAATTCACTGTGCCTTGTGAATGGAGTGTTGCTTTCCGTTCTAAATGCTGTCCTTTCAGAGAAAATCACTTTCCTTTGAAAGTGCCTTAAGCTACTCATAAGCATTCAACAGAAATTCACATGCATTTCACTGAAAGAGAAGCAGTCTGTTCCAACACTTCAATTCACTGTGCGAAGTGAACTGAGTGTGGCTTCACTTTCTAAATGCTGTCCTTTCAGAGAAAATCACTTCCTTTGAAAGTGCCTTAAGCTACTTACAAGCATTCACAAAAAACTCATATCTGTTCTCTGAAAGAGAAGTAGTCTGTTCCAACATTTCAATTCACTGTGCCTTGTGAATGGAGTGTTGCTTTACGTTCTAAATGCTGTCCTTTCAGAGAAAATCACTTTCCTTTGAAAGTGCCTTAAACTACTTACAAGCATTCACAGGAATATCAAATGTGGTTCTATAAAAGAGAAGCTGTCTGTTTGAACACTTGAATTCACTGTGCGTTGTGAAGGGAGTGTTGCTTCACTTTCTAAATACCGTCCTTTCAGAGAAAATCACTTTCCTTTGAAAGTGCCTTTAGCTACTTACAAGCATTCAACATAAATTCACATGCGTTTCTCTGAAAGAGAAGCAGTCTGTTCCAACACTTCAATTCACAGTGCGAAGTGAATGGACTGTTGCTTCACTTTGTAAATGCTGTCCTTTCAGAGAAAATCGCTTTCCTTTGAAAGTGCCTTAAGTTACTTACAAGCATTCAACAGAAATTCACATGCGTTTCACTGAAAGAGAAGCAGTCTGTTCCAACACTTCAATTCACTGTGCGAAGTGAATGGAGTGTTGCTTCACTTTATAAATGCTGTCCTTTCAGAGAAAATCACTTTCCTTTGAAAGTTCCTTAAGCTACTTACAAGCATTCACAAAAAACTCATATCTGTTTCTCTGAAAGAGAAGTAGTCTGTTCCAACACTTCAATTCACTGTGCGAAGTGAATGGAGTGTTGCTTCACTTTCTAAATGCTGTCCTTTCAGAGAAAATCACTTTCCTTTGAAAGTGCCTTAAGCTACTTACAAGCATTCAACAGTAATTCACATGCGTTTCACTGAAAGAGAAGCAGTCTGTTCCAACACTTCAATTCACTGTGCGAAGTGAATGGAGTGTTGCTTCACTTTCGAAATGCTGTCCTTGCAGAGAAAATCACTTTCCTTTGAAAGTGCCTTAAGCTACTTACAAGCATTCAACAGAAATTCACATGCATTTCACTGAAAGAGAAGCAGTCTGTTCTAACACATCAATTCACTGTGCGAAGTGAATGGAGTGTTGCTTCACTTTGTAAATGCTCTTTTCTTAGAGAAAATCACTCTCTTTGGAAACTGCCTTAAGCTACTTACAAGCATTCACAAGAAACTCACATCTGTTTCTCTGATAGAGTAGCAGTCTGTTCCAACACTTCAATTCACTGTGCGAAGTGAATGGAGTGTTGCTTCACTTTCTAAATGCTGTCCTTTCAGAGAAAATCACTTTCCTTTGAAAGTGCCTTAATCTACTTACAAGCATTCAACAGAAATTCACATGCATTTCACTGAAAGAGAAGCAGTCTGTTCCAACACTTTAATTCACTGTGCAAAGTGAATGGAGTGTTGCTTCACTTTCTAAATGCTGTCCTTTCAGAGAAAATCACTTTCTTTGAATGTGCCTTAAGCTACTTACAAGCATTCAACAGAAATTCACATGCGTTTCTCTGAAAGAGAAGCAGTCTGTTCCAACACTTCAATTCACTATGTGGAATGAATGGAGTGTTGCTTCACTTTCTAAATGATGTCCTTTCAGAGAAAATCACTTTCCTTTGAAAGTGCCTTCAGCTACTTTCAAGCATTAAACAGAAATTCACATGAATTTCACTGAAAGAGAAGCAGTCTGTTCCAACACTTCAGTTCACTGTACGAAGTGAATGAAGTGTTGCTTCACTTTCTAAATGCTGTCCTTTCAGAGAAAATCACTTTCCTTCGAAAGTGCCTTAATCTACTTACAAGCATTCAACAGAAATTCACATGCATTTCACTGAAAGAGAAGCAGTCTGTTCCAACAATTCAATTCACTGTGCGAAGTGAATGGGGTGTTGCTTCACTCTCTAAATGCTGTCCTTTCAGAGAAAATCACTTTCCTTTGAAAGTGCCTTAAGCTACTTACAAGCATTCACAAAAAACTCATATCTGTTTCTCTGAAAGAGAAGCAGTCTGTTCCAACACTTCAATTCACTGTGCATTGTGAATGGAGTGTTGCTTCACTTTCTAAATGCTGTCCTTTCAGAGAAAATCACTTTCCTTTGAAAGTGCCTTAAGCTACTCATAAGCATTCAACAGAAATACACATGCGTTTCTCTGAAAGAGAAGCAGTCTGTTCCAACACTTCAATTCACAGTGCGAAGTGAATGGACTGTTGCTAAACTTTGTAAATGCTGTCCTTTCAGAGAAAATCACTTTCCTTTGAAAGTGCCTTAAGCTACTTACAAGCATTCAACAGAAATTCACATGCGTTTCACTGAAAGAGAAGCAGTCTGTTCCAACACTTCAATTCACTGTGCGAAGTGAATGGAGTGTTGCTTCACTTTCTAAATGCTGTCCTTTCAGAGAAAATCACTTTCCTTTGAAGGTGCCTTAAGCTACTTATAAGCATTCAACAGAAATTCACATGCATTTCACTGAAAGAGAAGCAGTCTGTTCCAACAATTCAATTAACTGTGCGAAGTGAATGGAGTGTTGCTTCACCTTCTAAATACTGTCCTTTCAGAGAAAATCACTTTCCTTTGAAAGGGCCTTAAGCTACTTACAAGCATTAGGAAGGAATTCACATGCGTTTCTCTGAAAGAGAAGCAGTCTGTTCCAACACTTCATTTCAGTGTGCGAAGTGAATGGAGTTTTGGTTCACTTTCTAAATTATGTCCTTTCAGAGAAAATCACTTTCCTTTGAAAGTGCCTTAAGCTACTTACAAGCATTTACAAGAAACACTTATGCATTTCTCTGAAAGAGAAGCAGTCTGTTCCAACACTTCAATTCACTGTGCGAAGTGAATGGAGTGTTGCTTCACTTTCTAAATGCTGTCCTTTCAGAGAAAATCACTTTCCTTTGAAGGTGCCTTAAGCTACTTATAAGCATTCAACAGAAATTCACATGCATTTCACTGAAAGAGAAGCAGTCTGTTCCAACAATTCAATTAACTGTGCGAAGTGAATGGAGTGTTGCTTCACCTTCTAAATACTGTCCTTTCAGAGAAAATCACTTTCCTTTGAAAGGGCCTTAAGCTACTTACAAGCATTAGGAAGGAATTCACATGCGTTTCTCTGAAAGAGAAGCAGTCTGTTCCAACACTTCATTTCAGTGTGCGAAGTGAATGGAGTTTTGGTTCACTTTCTAAATTATGTCCTTTCAGAGAAAATCACTTTCCTTTGAAAGTGCCTTAAGCTACTTACAAGCATTTACAAGAAACACTTATGCATTTCTCTGAAAGAGAAGCAGTCTGTTCCAACACTTCAATTCACTGTGCGAAGTGAATATAGTGTTGCTTCACTTTCTAAATGCTGTCCTTTCATAGAAAATCACTTTCTTTTGAAAGAGCCTTAAGCTACTTAAAAGCATTCAACAGAAACTCACATGCATTTCTTTGAAAGAGAAGCCTTCTCTTACAACACTTCAATTCACTGTGCAAAGTGAATGGAGTGTCGCTTTAATTTCTAAATGCTGTCCTTACAGAGAAAATCACTTTCATTGAAAGTGCCTTAAGCTACTTAAAAGCATTCAACAGAAACTCACATGCATTTCTCTGAAAGAGAAGCAGTCTGTTCCAAAACATCAATTCACTGCACGAAGAGAATGGAGTGTTGCATCACTTTCTAAATGCTGTCCTTTCAGAAAAAATCTCTTTCCTTTGAATGAGCCTTAAGCTCCTTACAAGCATTCCACAGAAACTCACATGCATTTCTCTGAAAGAGAAGCAGTCTCTTCCAACACTTCAATTCACTGCACGAAGGGAATGGAGTGTTGCTTCACTTTCTAAATTCTGTCCTTTCATAGAAAATCACTTTCTTTTGAAAGAGCCTTAAACTACTTTCAAGCATTCAACAGAAACTCACAAGCATTTCTCTGAAAGAGAAGCAGTCTGTTCCAACACTTCAATTCACTGCACGAAGGGAATGGAGTGTTGCTTCACTTTCTATATTCTGTCCTTTCATAGAAAATCACCTTCCTTTGAAAGTGCCTTAAGCTACTTTCAAGCATTCACAAGAAACACATATGCGTTTCTCTGAAAGTGAAGCAATCTGTTCCAACACTTCAATTCACTGTGCGAAGTGAATGGAGTGTTGTTTCATTTTCTAAATGCTGTCCTTTCAGAGAAAATCACTTTCCTTTGAAAGTGCCTTAAGCTACTTCCAAGCATTAGGAAGAAACTCACATCTGTTTCCCTGAAAGAGAAGCAGTCTGTTCCAACACTTCAATTCAATGTGCGAAGTGAATGGAGTGTTGTTTCATTTTCTAAATGCTGTCCTTTCAGATAAAATCACTGTACTTAGAAAGTGCCTGAATCTACTTACAAGCATTCACAAGAAACTCACATCTGTTTCCCTGAAAGAGAAGCAGTCTGTTCCAACACTTCAATTCAATGTGCGAAGTGAATGGAGTGTTGCAAGAATTTCTAAAGCTGTTCTTTCAGAGAAAATCACTTTCCTTTGAAAGTGCCTTAAGCTACTTACAAGCATTCACAAGAAACACTAGTGCGTTTCTATGAAAGAGAAGCAGTCTGTTCCAACACTTCAATTCACTGTGCGAAGTGAATGGAGTGTTGCTTCACTTTCTAAATGCTATCATTTCAGAGAAAATCACTTTCCTTTGAAAGTGCATTAAGCTACTTACAAGCATTCACCAGAAATTCACATGCATTTCTCGGAAATACAAGCAGTCTGTTCCAACACTTCAATTCACTGTACAAAGTGAATGGAGTGTTGTTTCACTTTCTAAATGCTGTCCTTTCAGAGAAAACCACTTTCCTTTGAAAGTGCCTTAAGCTACTTGCAAGCATTAGGAAGAAACTCACATGCGTTTCTCTGAAAGAGAAGCAGTCTGTTTCAACACTTCAATTCACTGTGCGAAGGGAATGGAGTGTTGCTTCACTTTCTAAATAATGTCCTTTCAGAGAAAATCACTTTCCTTTGAAAGTGCCTTAAGCTACTTACAAGCATTCAACAGAAATTCACATGCATTTCACTGAGAGAAGCAGTCTGTTCCAACACTTCAATTCACAGTGCGAAGTGAATGGAGTGTTGCTTCACTTTCTAAATGCTGTCCTTTCAGAGAAAATCACTTTCCTTTGAAAGTGCCTTAAGCTACTTACAAGAATTCAACAGAAACTCACAAGCATTTCTGTGAAAGAGAAGCGGTCTGTTCCAACACTTCAATTCACTGTGCGAAGTGAATGGAGTGTTGCTTCACTTTCTAAATGCTGTCCTTTCAGAGAAAATCACTTTCCTTTGAAAGGGCCTTAAGCTACTTACAAGCATTAGGAAGGAATTCACATGCGTTTCTCTGAAAGAGAAGCAGTCTGTTTCAACACTTCATTTCAGTGTGCGAAGTGAATGGAGTTTTGGTTCACTTTCTAAATTATGTCCTTTCAGAGAAAATCACTTTCCTTTGAAAGTGCCTTAAGCTACTTAAAAGCATTCAACAGAAACTCACATGCGTTTCTCTGAAAGAGAAGTAGTCTGTTCGAACACTTCAATTCTCTGTGCGAAGTGAATGGAGTGTTGCTTCACTTTCCAAATACTGTCCTTTCAGAGAAAATCACTTTCCTTTGAAGGTGCCTTAAACTACTTGCAAGCATTCACAAGAAACACTAATGCGTTTCTATGAAAGAGAAGCAGTCTGTTCCAACAATTCAATTCACTGCACGAAGGGAATGGAGTGTTGCTTCACTTTCTAAATAATGTCCTTTCAGAGAAAATCACTTTCTTTTGAAAGAGCCTTAAGCTACTTACAAGCATGCAACAGAAACTCACATGCATTTCACTGAAAGAGAAGCAGTCTGTTCCAACACTTCAATTCACTGTGCGAAGTGAATGGAGTGTTGCTTCACTTTCTAAATGCTGTCCTTTCATAGAAAATCACTTTCCTTTGAAAGTGCCTTGCACTACTTTCAAGCATTCACAAAAAACTCACATGCATTTCTCTGAAAGAGAAGCAGTCTGTTCCAACACTTAAGTTCACTGTGCGAAGTGAATGGAGTGTTGCTTCACTTTCTAAATGCTGTCCGTTCAGAGAAATCACTTTCCTTTGATAGTGCCTTTAGCAACTTTCAAGCATTCACAAGAAACAGTAATGCGTTTCTATGAAAGAGAAGCACTCTGTTCCAATACTTCAATTCACTGCACGAAGGAAATGGAGTGTTGCTTCACTTTCTAAATGCTGTCCTTTCAGAGAAAATCACTTTCCTTTGAAAAAGCCTTCAGCTACTTACAAGCATTCAACAGAAACTCACATGCCTTTCTCTGAAAGAGAAGCAGTCTGTTCCAACACTTCAATTCACTGTGCAAAGTGAATGGAGTGTTGCTTCACCTTCTCAATGCTGTTCTTTCAGAAAAATCACTTTCCTTTGAAAGTGCCTTGAGCTACTTACAAGCATTCACCAGAAACTCACATGCATTTCTCTGAAAGAGCAGCAGTCTGTTCCAACACTTCAATTAACAGTGCGAATTGAATGGAGTGTTGCTTCACTTTCTAAATGCTGTCCTTTCAGAGAAAATCACTTTCCTTTGATAGGGTCTTAAGCTACTTGCAAGCATTAGGAAGAAACTCACATGCATTTCTCTGAAAGAGAAGCAGTCTGTTCCAACACTTCAATTCACTGTTCGAAGTGAATGGAGTGTTGCTTCACTTTCTAAATGCTGTCCTTTCAGAGAAAATCACTTTCCTTTGAAAGTGCCTTAAGCTACTTACAAGCATTCACAAGAAACACTAATGCGTTTCTATGAAAGAGAAGCAGTCTGTTCCAACACTTCAATTCACTGCACGAAGGGAATGGAGTGTTGCTTCACTTTCTAAATGCTGTCCTTTCAGAGAAAATCACTTTCTTTTGAAAGAGCCCTAAGCTACTTACAAGCATTCAACAGAAACTCAAACGCATTTCTCTGAAAGAGAAGCAGTCTGTTGCAACACTTCAATTCAGTGTGCGAAGTGATTGGAGTGTTTCATCACTTTCTAAATTTTTTCCTTTCAGAGAAAATCACTTTCCTTTGAAAGTGCCTTACGCTACTTACAGGCATTCAATAGACACTCACATGCATTTCTCTGAAAGAGAAGCAGTCTCTTCTAACACTTCAATTCTCTGTGCGAAGTGAATGGAGTGTTGCTTCACAAATAAATGCTGTCCTTTCAGAGAAAATCACTTTCCTTTGAACGTGCCTTAAGATTCTTGCAAGCATTCACAAGAAACACTAATGCGTTTCTATGAAAGAGAAGCAGTCTGTTCCAACAATTCAATTCACTGCACGAAGGGAATGGAGTGTTGCTTCACTTTCTAAATAATGTCCTTTCAGAGAAAATCACTTTCTTTTGAAAGAGCCTTAAGCTACTTACAAGCATGCAACAGAAACTCACATGCATTTCACTGAAAGAGAAGCAGTCTGTTCCAACACTTCAATTCACTGTGCGAAGTGAATGGAGTGTTGCTTCACTTTCTAAATGCTGTCCTTTCAGAGAAAATCACTTTCCTTTGAAAGTGCCTTGCACTACTTTCAAGCATTCACAAAAAACTCACATGCGTTTCTCTGAAAGAGAAGCAGTCTGTTCCAACACTTCAGTTCACTGTGCGAAGTGAATGGAGTGTTGCTTCACTTTCTAAATGCTGTCCTTTCAGAGAAAATCACTTTCCTTTGATAGTGCCTTTAGCAACTTTCAAGCATTCACAAGAAACACTAATGCGTTTCTATGAAAGAGAAGCACTCTGTTCCAATACTTCAATTCACTGCACGAAGGAAATGGAGTGTTGCTTCACTTTCTAAATGCTGTCCTTTCAGAGAAAAGCACTTTCCTTTGAAAAAGCCTTCAGCTACTTACAAGCATTCAACAGAAACTCACATGCCTTTCTCTGAAAGAGAAGCAGTCTGTTCCAACACTTCAATTCACTGTGCAAAGTGAATGGAGTGTTGCTTCACCTTCTCAATGCTGTTCTTTCAGAAAAATCACTTTCCTTTGAAAGTGCCTTGAGCTACTTACATGCATTCACCAGAAAGTCACATGCATTTCTCTGAAAGAGCAGCAGTCTGTTCCAACACTTCAATTAACTGTGCGAAGTGAATGGAGTGTTGCTTCACTTTCTAAATGCTGTCCTTTCAGGGAAAATCACTTTCCTTTGATAGGGCCTTAAGGTACTTGCAAGCATTAGGAAGAAACTCACATGCATTTCTCTGAAAGAGAAGCAGTCTGTTCCAACACTTCAATTCACTGTTCGAAGTGAATGGAGTGTTGCTTCACTTTCTAAATGCTGTCCTTTCAGAGAAAATCACTTTCCTTTGAAAGTGCCTTAAGCTACTTACAAGCATTCACAAGAAACACTAATGCGTTTCTATGAAAGAGAAGCAGTCTGTTCCAACACTTCAATTCACTGCACGAAGGGAATGGAGTGTTGCTTCACTTTCTAAATGCTGTCCTTTCAGAGAAAACCACTTTCTTTTGAAAGAGCCTTAAGCTACATACAAACATTCAACAGAAACTCACATGCATTTCTCTGAAAGAGAAGCAGTCTGTTCCAACACTTCAATTCACTTCACGATGTGAATGGAGTGTTGCTTCACTTTCTAAATGCTGTCCTTTCATAGAAAATCACTTTCTTTTGAAAGAGCCTTAAGCTACTTACAAGCATTCAACAGAAACTCCCATGCATTTCTCTGAAAGAGAAGCAGTCTGTTCCAACACTTCAATTCACTGTGCAAAGTGAATGGAGTGTTGCTTCACCTTCTCAATGCTGTTCTTTCAGAAAAATCACTTTCCTTTGAAAGTGCCTTGAGCTACTTACAAGCATTCACCAGAAACTCACATGCATTTCTCTGAAAGAGCAGCAGTCTGTTCCAACACTTCAATTTACTGTGCGAAGTGAATGGAGTGTTGCTTTACTTTCTAAATGCTCTCCTTTCAGAGAAAATCACTTTCCTTTGATAGGGCCTTAAGCTACTTACAAGCATTAGGAAGAAACTCACATGCATTTCTCTGAAAGAGAAGCCTTCTCTACCAACACGTCAATTCACTGTGCGAAGTGAATGGAGTATTGCTTCACTTTCTAAATGCTGTCCTTTCAGAGAAAATCACTTTTCTTTGAAAGTACCTTAAACTACTTACAAGCATTCACAAAAAACTCACATGCGTTTCTCTGAAAGAGAAGCAGTCTGTTCCAACACTTCAATTCTCTGTGCGAAGTGAATGGAATGTTCCTTCACTTTCTAAATGCTGTCCTTTCAGAGAAAATCACTTTCCTTTGAAAGTGCCTTAAGCTACTTGCAAGCATTCACAAGAAACACTAATGCGTTTCTATGAAAGAGAAGCAGTCTGTTCCAACACTTCAATTCTCTGCGCGAAGTGAATGGAGTGTTCTGTCACTTTCTCAATGCTGTCCTTTCAGAGAAGATCACTTTCCTTTGAAAGTGCCTTAAGCTACTTGCAAGCATTCACAAGAAACACTAATGTGTTTCTATGAAAGAGAAGCAGTCTGTTCCAACACTTCAATTCACTGGACGAAGAGAATGTAGTGTTGCTTCACTTTCAAAGTGCTGTCCTTTCAGAGAAAATCACTTCCTTTTGAAAGAGCGTTAAGCTACTTAAAAGCATTCAACAGAAACTCACATGCATTTCTCTGAAATTGAAGCAGTATGTTTCAACACTTCAATTCACTGCACGAAGGGAATGGAGTGTTGCTTCACTTTCTAAATGCTGTCCTTTCTGAGAAAATTACTTTCCTTTGAAAGTGCCTTAAGCTACTTACAAACATTAGGAAGAAACTCACATGCGTTTCTCTGAAAGAAAAGCAGTCTGTTCCAGCACTTCAATTCACTGTGCGAAGTGAATGGAGTGTTACTTCACTTTGTAAATGCTGTCCTTTCAGAGAAAATCACTTTCCTTTGAAAGTGCCTTAAGCTACTTACAATCATTAGGAAGAAACTCACATGTGTTTCTCTGAAAGAGAAGCAGTCTGTTCAAACCCTGCAATTCTCTTTGCGAAGTGAATGGAGTATTGCTTCACTTTCTAAATGCTCTCTTTCAGAGAAAATCACTCTCTTTTGAAACTGCCTTAAGCTACTTACAAGCATTCAAAAGAAACTCACATGCGTTTCTCTGAAAGAGAAGCAGTCTGTTCCAACACTTCAATTCACTGTGCAAAGTGAATGGAGTGTTGCAAGAATTTCTAAATGCTGTTCTTTCAGAGAAAGTCACTTTCCTTTGAAAGAGCCTTAAGCTACTTACAAGCATTCAACAGAAACTCACATGCGTTTCTATGAAAGAAAAGCAGTCTGTTCCAACATTTCAATTCACTGTGCGAAGTGAATGGAGTGTTGCTTCACTTTCTAAATGCTGTCCTTTCAGAGAAAATCACTTTCCTTTGAAAGTGCCTTAAGCTACTTACAAGCATTCACCAGAAATTCACATGCATTTCTCGGAAATACAAGCAGTCTGTTCCAACACTTCAATTCACTGTACAAAGTGAATGGAGTGTTGTTTCACTTTCTACATGCTGTCCTTTCAGAGAAAATCACTTTCCTTTAAAGTGCCTTAAGCTACTTGCAAGCATTAGAAAAAACTCACATGCGTTTCTCTGAAAGAGAAGCAGTCTGTTCAAACACTGCAATTCTCTGTGCGAAGTGAATGGAGTGTTGCTTCACTTTTAAATGCTCTCCTTTCAGAGAAAATCACTCTCTTTTGAAACTGCCTTAAGGTACTTACAAGCATTCACAAGAAACTCATATGCGTTTCTATGAAAGAGAAGCAGTCTGTTCCAACACTTCGGTTCACTGTCCAAAGTGAATGGAGTGTTGCAACAATTTCTAAATGCTGTCCTTTCAGAGAAAATCACTTTCCTTCGAAAGTGCCTAAAGCTACTTACAAGCATTCAAGAGAAACTCACATGCGTTTCTCTGAAAGAGAAGCTGTCTGTTCCAACACTTCAATTCTCTGTGCAAAGTGAATGGAGTGTTGCTTTACTTTCTAAATGCTGTCCTTTCAGAGAAAATCACTTTCCTTTGAAAGTGTCTTAAGCTACTTTGAAGCATTTACAAGAAACACTAATGCGTTTCTCTGAAAGAGAAGCAGTCTGTTCCAACACTTCAATTCACTGTGCGAAGTGAATAGAGTGTTGCTTCACTTTCTAAATGCTGTCCTTTCAGAGAAAATCACTTTCTTTTGAAAGAGCCTTAACCTACTTACAAGCATTCAACAGAAACTCACATGCATTTCTCTGAAAGAGAAGCAGTCTGTTCAAACACTTGAATTCATTGTGCGAAGTGAATGGAGTGTTGCTTCACTTTCTAAATGCTGTCCTTTCAGAGAAAATCACTTTCCTTTGAAAGTGCCTTAAGCTACTTACAAGCATTCAACAGAAATTCACATGCATTTCATTGAAAGCGAAGCAGTCTGTTCCAACACTTCAATTCACTGTGCGAAGTGAATGGAGTGTTGCTTCACTTTCTAAATGCTGTCCTTTCAGAGAAAATCACTTTCCTTTGAAAGTTCCTTAATCTACTTACAAGCATTCACCAGAAATTCACATGCATTTCTCTGAAATACAAGCAGTGTATTCCAACACTTCAATTCACTGTGCAAAGTGAATGGAGTGTTGCTTCACCTTCTCAATGCTGTTCTTTCAGAAAAATCACTTTCCTTTGACAGTGCCTTAAGCTACTTACAAGCATTCACCAGAAACTCACATGCATTTCTCTGAAAGAGCAGCAGTCTGTTCCAACACTTCAATTTACTGTACGAAGTGAATGGAGTGTTGCTTTACTTTCTAAATGCTGTCCTTTCAGAGAAAATCACTTTCCTTTGATAGGGCCTTAAGCTACTTACAAGCATTAGGAAGAAACTCACATGCGTTTCTCTGAAAGAGAAGCCTTCTCTACCAACACGTCAATTCACTGTGCAAAGTGAATAGAGTATTGCTTCACTTTCTAAATGCCGTCCTTTCAGAGAAAATCACTTTTCTTTGAAAGTGCCTTAAACTACTTACAAGCATTCAAAAAAAACTCACATACGTTTCTCTGAAAGAGAAGCAGTCTGTTCCAACACTTCAATTCTCTGTTCGAAGTGAATGGAATGTTCCTTCACTTTCTAAATGCTGTCCTTTCAGAGAAAATCACTTTCCTTTGAAAGTGCCTTAAGCTACTTGCAAGCATTCACAAGAAACACTAATGCGTTTCTCTGAAAGAGAAGCAGTCTGTTCCAACACTTCAATTCACTTCACGATGAAAATGGAGTGTTGCTTCACTTTCTAAATGCTGTCCTTTCAGAGAAAATCACTTTCCTTTGAAAGTGCCTTAAACTACTTACAAGCATTCACAAAAAAACTCACATGTGTTTCTCTGAAAGAGAAGCAGTCTGTTCCAACACTTCAATTCACTGCACGAATTGAATGGAGTGTTGCTTCACTTTCTAAGTGCTGTCCTTTCAGAGAAAATCACTTCCTTTTGAAAGAGCCTTAAGCTACTTACAAGCATTCAACAGAAACTCACATGCATTTCTCTGAAAGAGAAGCAGTCTGTTCCAACACTTCAATTCACTTCACGATGAAAATGGAGTGTTGCTTCACTTTCTAAATGCTGTCCTTTCAGAGAAAATCACTTTCTTTTGAAAGAGCCTTAACCTACTTACAAGCATTCAACAGAAACTCACATGCATTTCTCTGAAAGAGAAGCAGTCTGTACCAACACTTCAATTCACTGCACGAAGAGAATGGAGTGTTTCTTCACTTTCTAAATGCTGTCCTTTCAGTGAAAATTACTTTCCTTTGAAAGTGCCTTAATCTACTTAAAAGCTTTCAACAGAAACTCACATGCATTTCTCTGAAAAAGAAGCAGTCTGTTCAAACACTTCAATTCATTGTGCGAAGTGAATGGAGTGTTCCTTCACATTCTAAATGCTGTCCTTTCAGAGAAAATCACTTTCCTTTGAAAGTACCTTAAACTACTTTCAAGCATTCTCAAGAAACACTAATGCGTTTCTGTGAAAGAGAAGCAGTCTGTTCCAACATTTCAATTCACTACACGAAGGGAATGGAGTGTTGCTTCACTTTCTAAATGCTGTCCTTGCAGAGAAAATCACTTTCCTTTGAAAGAGCCTTGAGCTACTTACAAGCATTCAAGAGAAACTCACATGCATTTCTCTGAAAGAGAAGCAGTCTGTTCCAACACTTCAATTCACTCTGCAAAGTGAATGGAGTGTTGCTTCACTTTGTAAATGCTGTCCTTTCAGAGAAAATCACTTTCCTTTGAAAGTGCCTTTAGCTACTTCCAGGCATTAGGGAGAAACACACATGCGTTTCTCTGAAAGACAAGCAGTCTTTTCCAACACTTCAATTCAGTGTGCGAAGTGAATGGAGTGTTGCTTCACTTTCTAAGTGCTGTCCTTTCCGAGAAAATCACTTTCCTTTGAAAGTGCCTTAAGATTCTTGCAAGCATTCACAAGAAACACTAATGCGTTTCTATGAAAGAGAAGCAGTCTGTTCCAACAATTCAATTCACTGCACGAAGGGAATGGAGTGTTGCTTCACTTTCTAAATAATGTCCTTTCAGAGAAAATCACTTTTTTTTGAAAGAGCCTTAAGCAACTTACAAGCATTCAACAGAAACTCACTTGCATATCTATGAAAGAGAAGCAGTCTGTTCCAACACTTCAATTCACTGTGCGAAGTGAATGGAGTGTTGCTTCACTTTCTAAATGCTGTCCTTTCAGAGAAAATCACTTTCCTTAGAAAGTGCCTTGCACTACTTTCAAGCATTCACAAAAAACTCACATGCGTTTCTCTGAAAGAGAAGCAGTCTGTTCCAACACTTCAGTTCACTGTGCGAAGTGAATGGAGTGTTGCTTCACTTTCTAAATGCTGTCCTTTCAGAGAAAATCACTTTCCTTTGATAGTGCCTTTGACAACTTTCAAGCATTCACAAGAAACACTAATGCGTTTCTATGAAAGAGAAGCATTCTGTTCCAATACTTCAATTCACTGCACGAAGGAAATGGAGTGTTGCTTCACTTTCTAAATGCTGTCCTTTCAGAGAAAATCACTTTCCTTTGAAAAAGCCTTCAGCTACTTACAAGCATTCAACAGAAACTCACATGCCTTTCTCTGAAAGAGAAGCAGTCTGTTCCAACACTTCAATTCACTGTGCAAAGTGAATGGAGTGTTGCTTCACCTTCTCAATGCTGTTCTTTCAGAAAAATCACTTTCCTTTGAAAGTGCCTTGAGCTACTTACAAGCATTCACCAGAAACTCACATGCATTTCTCTGAAAGAGCAGCAGTCTGTTCCAACACTTCAATTAACTGTGCGAAGTGAATGGAGTGTTGCTTCACTTTCTAAATGCTGTCCTTTCAGAGAAAATCACTTTCCTTTGATAGGGCCTTAAGCTACTTGCAAGCATTAGGAAGAAACTCACATGCATTTCTCTGAAAGAGAAGCAGTCTGTTCCAACACTTCAATTCACTGTACGAAGTGAATGGAGTGTTGCTTCACTTTCTAAATGCTGTCCTTTCAGAGAAAATCACTTTCCTTTGAAAGTGCCTTAAGCTACTTACAAGCATTCACAAGAAACACTAATGCGTTTCTATGAAAGAGAAGTAGTCTGTTCCAACACTTCAATTCACTGCACGAAGGGAATGGAGTGTTGCTTCACTTTCTAAATGCTGTCCTTTCAGAGAAAATCACTTTCTTTTGAAAGAGCCTTAAGCTACTTACAAGCATTCAACAGAAACTCACATGCATTTCTCTGAAAGAGAAGCAGTCTGTTCCAACACTTCAATTCAGTGTGCGAAGTGATTGGAGTGTTTCATCACTTTCTAAATTTTTTCCTTTCAGAGAAAATCACTTTCCTTTGAAAGTGCCTTACGCTACTTACAGGCATTCAATAGACACTCACATGCGTTTCTCTGAAAGAGAAGCAGTCTGTTCTAACACTTCAATTCTCTGTGCGAAGTGAATGGAGTGTTGCTTCACAAATAAATGCTGTCCTTTCAGAGAAAATCACTTTCCTTTGAAAGTGCCTTAAGATTCTTGCAAGCATTCACAAGAAACACTAATGCGTTTCTATGAAAGAGAAGGAGTCTGTTCCAACACTTCAATTCACTGCACGAAGGGAATGGAGTGTTGCTTCATTTTCTAAATGCTGTCCTTTCAGAGAAAATCACTTTCCTTTGAAAGTGCCTTAAGCTACTTGCAAGCATTCACAAGAAACACTAATGCGTTTCTATGAAAGAGAAGCAGTCTGTTCCAACACTTCAATTCACTTCACGATGAAAGTGGAGTGTTGCTTCACTTTCTAAATGCTGTCCTTTCAGAGAAAATCACTTTCCTTTGAAAGTGCCTTAAACTACTTACAAGCATTCACAAAAAACTCACATGCGTTTCTCTGAAAGAGAAGCAGTCTGTTCCAACACTTCAATTCACTGCACGAAGGGAATGGAGTGTTGCTTCACTTTCTAAGTGCTGTCCTTTCAGAGAAAATCACTTCCTTTTGAAAGAGCCTTAAGCTACTTACAAGCATTCAACAGAAACTCACATGCATTTCTCTGAAAGAGAAGCAGTCTGTTCCAACACTTCAATTCACTTCACGATGAAAATGGAGTGTTGCTTCACTTTCTAAATGCTGTCCTTTCAGAGAAAATCACTTTCCTTTGAAAGTGCCTTAAGCTACTTACAAGCATTCAACAGAATCTCACATGCATTTCTCTGAAAGAGAAGCAGTCTGTTCCAACACTTCAATTCACTGTTCGAAGTGAATGGAGTGTTGCTTCACTTTCTAAATGCTCTCCTTTCAGAGAAAATCACTTTCCTTTGAGAGTGCCTTGCACTACTTTCAAGCATTCACAAAAAACTCACATGCGTTTCTCTGAAAGAGAAGCAGTGTGTTCCAACACTTCAGTTCACTGTGGGAAGTGAATGGAGTGTTGCTTCACTTTCTAAATGCTGTCCTTTCAGAGAAAATCACTTTCCTTTGATAGTGCCTTTAGCAACTTTCACGCATTCACAAGAAACACTAATGTGTTTCTATGAAAGAGAAGCACTCTGTTCCAACACTTCAATTCACTGCACGAAGGGAATGGAGTGTTGCTTCACTTTCTAAATCCTGTCCTTTCAGTGAAAATCACTTTCCTTTGAAAAAGCCTTAAGCTACTTACAAGCATTCACAAGAAACTCACGTGCATTACTCTGAAAGAGAAGCAGTCTGTTCCAACACTTCAATTCACTGTGCAAAGTGAATGGAGTGTTGCTTCACCTTCTCAATGCTGTTCTTTCAGAAAAATCACTTTCCTTTGATAGGGCCTTAAGCTACTTGCAAGCTTTAGGAAGAAACTCACATGCATTTCTCTGAAAGAGAAGCAGTCTGTTCCAACACTTCAATTCACTGTGCGATGTGAATGGAGTGTTGCTTCACTTTCTAAATGCTGTCCTTTCAGAGAAAATCACTTTCCTTTGATAGTGCCTTTAGCAACTTTCAAGCATTCACAAGAAACACTAATGCGTTTCTATGAAATAGAAGCACTCTGTTCCAACACTTCAATTCACTGCACGAAGGAAATGGAGTGTTGCTTCACTTTCTAAATGCTGTCCTTTCAGAGAAAATCACTTTCCTTTGAAAAAGCCTTCAGCTACTTACAAGCATTCAACAGAAACTCACATGCATTTCTCTGAAAGAGAAGCAGTCTGTTCCAACACTTCAATTCACTGTGCAAAGTGAATGGAGTGCTGCTTCACCTTCTCAATGCTGTACTTTCAGAAAAATCATTTTCCTTTGAAAGTGCCTTGAGCTACTTCCAAGCATTCACCAGAAACTCACATGCATTTCTCTGAAAGAGAAGCAGTCTGTTCCGACACTTCAATTTACTGTGCGAAGTGAATGGAGTGTTGCTTCACTTTCTAAATGCTGTCCTTTCAGAGAAAATCACTTTCCTTTGATAGGGCCTTAAGCTACTTGCAAGCATTAGGAAGAAACTCACATGCATTTCTCTGAAAGAGAAGCAGTCTGTTCCAACACTTCAATTCACTGTTCGAAGTGAATGGAGTGTTGCTTCACTTTCTAAATGCTGTCCTTTCAGAGAAAATCACTTTCCTTTGAAAGTGCCTTAAGCTACTTACAAGCATTCACAAGAAACACTAATGCGTTTCTATGAAAGAGAAGCAGTCTGTTCCAGCACTTCAATTCACTGCACAAAGGGAATGGAGTGTTGCTTCACTTTCTAAATGCTGTCGTTTCAGAGAAAATCACTTTCTTTTGAAAGACCCTTAAGCTACGTACAAGCATTCAACAGAAACTCACATGCATTTCTCTGAAAGAGAAGCCTTCTCTTCCAACACTTCAATTCAATGTGGGAAGTGAATGGAGTGTTGCTTCACTTTCTAAATGCTTTCCTTTCTGAGAAAATCACTTTCCCTTGAAAGTGCCTTAAGCAACTTGCAAGCATTCACAAGAAACACTAATGCGTTTCTATGAAAGAGAAGCACTCTGTTCCAACACTTCAGTTCACTGCTCGAAGGGAATGGAGTGTTGCTTCACTTTCTAAATGCTGTCCTTTCAGAGAAAATCACTTTCCTTTGAAAGAGCCTTAAGCTAATTACAAGCATTCAACAAAAACTCACATGCATTTCTCTGAAAGAGAAGCAGTCTGTTTAAACACTTCAATTAACTGTGCGAAGTGAATGGAGTGTTGCTTCACTTTCTAAATGCTGTCCTTTCAGAGAAAATCACTTTCCTTTGAAATTGCCTTAAGCTACTTACAAGCATTAGGAAGAAACTCACATGCGTTTTTCTGAAAGAGAAGCAGTCTGTTCCAACACTTCAATTCTCTGTGCGAAGTGAATGGAGTGTTCCTTCAATTTCTAAATGCTGTCCTTTCAGAGAAAATCACTTTCCTTTGAAAGTGCCTTAAGCTACTTACAAGCATTCACAAGAAACACTAATGCGTTTCTATGAAAGAGAAGCAGTCTGTTCCAACACTTCAATTCACTGCACGAAGGGAATGGAGTGTTGCTTCACTTTCTAAATGCTGTCCTTTCAGAGAAAATCACTTTCTTTTGAAAGAGCCTTAAGCAAATTACAAGCATTCAACAGAAACTCACTTGCATATCTATGAAAGAGAAGCAGTCTGTTCCAATACTTCAATACACTTCACGATGTGAATGGAGTGTTGCTTCACTTTCTAAATGCTGTCCTTTCAGAGAAAATCACTTTCCTTTGAAAGTGCCTTAAGCTACTTACAAGCATTCAACAGAAACTCACATGCATTTCTCTGAAAGAGAAGCAGTCTGTTCCAACACTTCAATTCACTGTGCGAAGGGAATGGAGTGTTGCTTCACTTTGTAAATGCTGTCCTTTGAGAAAATCACTTTCCTTTGACAGTGCCTTAAACTACTTTCAAGCATTCACATAAAACTCACATGCGTTTCTCTGGAAGAGTAGCAGTCAGTTCCAACACTTCAATTCACTGCACGAAGGGAATGGAGTGTTGCCTCACTTTCTAAATACTGTCCTTTCAGAGAAAATCACTTTCCTTTGAAAGTGCCTTAAGCTACTTACAAGCATTCAACAGAAACTCACATGCATTTCACTGAAAGAGAAGCAGTCTGTTCCAACACTTCAATTCACTGTGCGAAGTGAATGGAGTGTTGCTTCACTTTCTAAATGCTGTCCTTTCAGAGAAAATCACTTTCCTTTGATAGAGTCTTTAGCAACTTTCAAGCATTCTCAAGAAACACTAATGCGTTTCTATCAAAGAGAAGCAGTCTGTTGCAACACTTCAATTCACTGCACGAAGGAAATGGAGTGTTGCTTCACTTTCTAAATGCTGTCCATTCAGAGAAAATCTCTTTCCTTTGAAAAAGCCTTAAGCTACTTACATGCATTCAACAGAAACTCACATGCATTTCTCTGAAAGAGCAGCAGTCTGTTCCAACACTTCAATTTACTCTGCGAAGTGAATGGGGTGTTGCTTCACTTTCTAAATGCTGTCCTTTCAGAGAAAATCACTTTCCTTTGATAGGGCCTTAAGCTACTTGCAAGCATTAGGAAGAAACTCAAATGCATTTCTCTGAAAGAGAAGCAGTCTGTTCCAACACTTCAATTCACTGTGCGAAGTGAATGGAGTGTTGCTTCACTTTCTAAATGCTGTCCTTTCAGAGAAAATCACTTTCCTTTGATAGGGCCTTAAGCTACTTGCAAGCATTAGAAAGAAACTCACATGCGTTTCTCTGAAAGAGAAGCAGTCTGTTCCAAAACTTCAATTCAGTGTGCGAAGTGAATGGAGTGTTGCTTCACTTTCTAAATGCTGTCCTTTCAGAGAAAATCAGTTTCCCTTGAAAGGGCCTTAAGCTACTTGCAAGCATTAGGAAGAAACTCACATGCGTTTCTCTGAAAGAGAAGCAGTCTGTTCCAACACTTCAATTCAGTGTGCGAAGTGAATGGAGTTTTTCTTCACTTTCTAAATGCTGTCCTTTCAGAGAAAATCACTTTCCTTTGAAAGTGCCTTAAGCAACTTGCAAGCATTCACAAGAAACACTAATGCGTTTCTATGAAAGAGAAGTAGTCTGTTCCAACACTTCAATTCACTGTGCGAAGTGAATGGAGTGTTGCTTCACTTTCTAAATCCTGTCCTTTCAGAGAAAATCACTTTCCTTTGAAAGTGCCTTAAACTACTTTTAAGCATTAACAAAAAACTCACATTCGTTTTTCTGAAAGAGAAGCAGTCTCTTCCAACACTTCAATTCACTGCACGAAGGGAATGGAGTGTTGCTTCACTTTCTAAATGCTGTCCTTTCAGAGAAAATCACTTTCCTTTGAAAGTGCCTTAAGCTACTTACAATCATTCAACAGAAACTCACATGCATTTCTCTGAAAGAGAAGCCTTCTCTTCCAACACTTCAATTCACTGTGCGAAGTGAATGGAGTGTTGCTTCACTTTCTAAATGCTGTCCTTTCTGAGAAAAGCAATTTCCCTTGAAAGTGCCTTAAGCTACTTACAAGCATTCACAAGAAACCCTAATGCGTTTCTATGAAAGAGAAGCACTCTGTTCCAACACTTCAATTCACTGCACGAAGGGAATGGAGTGTTGCTTCACTTTCTAAATGCTGTCCTTTCAGAGAAAATCACTTTCCTTTGAAAGAGCCTTAAGCTAATGACAGGCATTCAACAAAAACTCACATGCATTTCTCTGAAAGAGAAGCAGTCTGTTCCAACACTTCAATTCACTGTGCGAAGGGAATGGAGTGTTGCTTCACTTTCTAAATGCTGTCCTTTCAGAGAAAATCACTTTCCTCTGATAGAGCCTTTAGCAACTTTCAAGCATTCACAAGAAACACTAATGTGTTTCTATAAAAGAGAAGCAGTCTGTTCCAACACTTCACTTCACTGTGCAAAGTGAATGGAGTGTTGCTTCACCTTCTCAATGCTGTTCTTTCAGAAAAATCACTTTCCTTTGAAAGTGCCTTAAGCTATTTACAAGCATTCAACAGAAACTCACATGCATTTCTCTGAAAGAGCAGCAGTCTGTTCCAACACTTCAATTTACTGTGCGAAGTGAATGGGGTGTTGCTTCACTTTCTAAATGCTGTCCTTTCAGAGAAAATCACTTTCCTTTGATAGGGCCTTAAGCTACTTGCAAGCATTAGGAAGAAACTCAAATGCATTTCTCTGAAAGAGAAGCAGTCTGTTCCAACACTTCAATTCACTGTTCGAAGTGAATGGAGTGTTGCTTCACTTTCTAAATGCTGTCCTTTCAGAGAAAATCAATTTTCTTTGAAAGGGCCTTAAACTACTTGCAAGCATTAGGAAGAAACTCACATGCGTTTCTCTGAAAGAGAAGCAGTCTGTTCCAACATTTCAATTCAGTGTGCGAAGTGAATGGAGTGTTGCTTCACTTTCTACATGCTGTCCTTTCAGAGAAAATCACTTTCCTTTGAAAGTGCCTTAAGCAACTTACAAGCATTCAACAGAAACTCACATGCATTTCTCTGAAAGAGAAGCCTTCTCTTCCAACACTTCAATTCACTGTGCGAAGTGAATGGAGTGTTGCTTCACTTTCTAAATGCTGTCCTATCTGAGAAAAGCACTTTCCCTTGAAAGTGCCTTAAGCTACTTACAAGCATTCACAAGAAACCCTAATGCGTTTCTATGAAAGAGAAGCACTCTGTTCCAACACTTCAATTCACTGCACGAAGGGAATGGAGTGTTGCTTCACTTTCTAAATGCTGTCCTTTCAGAGAAAATCACTTTCCCTTGAAAGTGCCTTAAGCAACTTGCAAGCATTCACAAGAAACCCTAATGCATTTCTGTGAAAGAGAAGCACTCTGTTCCAACACTTCAATTCACTGCACGAAGGGAATGGAGTGTTGCCTCACTTTCTAAATGCTGTCCTTTCAGAGAAATTCACTTTCCTTTGAAAGAGCCTTAAGCTACTTACAAGCATTCAACAGAAACTCACATGCATTTCTCTGAAAGAGAAGCCTTCTCTTCCAACACTTCAATTCACTGTGCGAAGTGAATGGAGTGTTGCTTCACTTTCTAAATGCTGTCCTTTCTGAGAAAAGCACTTTCCCTTGAAAGTTCCTTAAGCTACTTACAAGCATTCACAAGAAACCCTAATGCGTTTCTATGAAAGAGAAGCACTCTGTTCCAACACTTCAATTCACTGCACGAAGGGAATGGAGTGTTGCTTCACTTTCTAAATGCTGTCCTTTCAGAGAAAATCACTTTCCTTTGAAAGTGCCTTAAGCTACTTACAAGCATTAGGAAGAAACTCACATGCGTTTCTCTGAAAGAGAAGCCTTCTCTTCCAACACTTCAATTCACTGTGCGAAGTGAATGGAGTGTTGCTTCACTTTCTAAATGCTGTCCTTTCACAGAAAATCAGTTTCCTTTGAAAGGCCTTAAACTACATGCAAGCATTAGGAAGAAACTCACATTCGTTTCTCTGAAAGAGAAGCAGTCTGTTCCAACATTTCAATTCAGTGTGCGAAGGGAATGGAGTGTTTCTTCACTTTCTAAATGCTGTCCTTTCAGAGAAAATCACTTTCCTTTGAAAGTGCCTTAAGCAACTTTCAAGCATTCACAAGAAACACTAATGTGTTTCTATGAAGGAGAAGCAGTCTGTTCCAACACTTCAATTCACTGTGCGAAGTGAATGGAGTGTTGCTTCACTTTCTAAATGCTGTCCTTTCAGAGAAAATCACTTACCTTTGAAAGTGCTTTAAACTACTTTCAAGCATTAACAAAAACCTCACAATCGTTTCTCTGAAAGAGAAGCAGTCTGTTCCAACACTTCAATTCAGTGTGCAAAGTGAATGGAGTGTTGCTTCACTTTCTAAATGCTGTCCTTTCAGAGAAAATCACTTTCCCTTGAAAGTGCCTTAAGCAACTTGTAAGTATTCACAAGAAACCCTAATGCGTTTCTGTGAAAGAGAAGCACTCAGTTCCAACACTTCAATTCACTGCACGAAGGGAATGGAGTGTTGCCTCACTTTCTAAATGCTGTCATTTCAGAGAAAATCACTTTCCTTTGAAAGAGCCTTAAGCTACTTACAAGCATTCAACAGAAACTCACTTGCATTTCTCTGAAAGCGAAGCAGTCTGTTCCAACACTTCAATTCACTGTGCACAGTGAATGGAGTGTTGCTTCACCTTCTCAACGCTGTTCTTTCATAGAAAATCACTTTACTATGAAAGTGCCTTAAGCTACTTACAAGCATTCACCAGAAACTCACATGCGTTTCTCTCAAAGAGAAGCAGTCTGTTCCAACACTTCAATTCACTGTGTGAAGTGAATGGAGTGTTTCTTCACTTTCTAAATGCTGTCCTTTCAGAGAAAATCACTTTCCTTTGAAATTGCCTTAAGCTACTTACAAGCATTAGGAAGAAACTCACATGCGTTTCTCTGAAAGAGAAGCAGTCTGTTCCAACACTTCAATTCACTGCACGAAGGGAATGGAGTGTTGCTTCACTTTCTAAATGATGTCCTTTCAGAGAAAATCACTTTCCTTTGAAAGTGCCTCAAGCTACTTACAAGCATTCATCAGAAACTCACATGCATTTCTCTGAAAGAGAAGCAGTCTGTTCCAAAACTTCAATTCACTTCACGATGTGAATGGAGTGTTGCTTCACTTTCTAAATGATGTCCTTTCAGAGAAAATCACTTTCCTTTGAAAGTGCCTTAAGCTACTTACAAGCATTCAACAGAAACTCACATGCATTTCTCTGAAAGAGAAGCAGTCTGTTCCAACACTTCAATTCACTGTGCGAAGGGAATGAAGTGTTGCTTCACTTTCTAAATGCTGTCCTGTGAGAAAATCACTTTCCTTTGACAGTGCCTTAAACTACTTTCAAGCATTCACATAAAACTCACATGCGTTTCTCTTAAAGAGGAGCAGTCTGTTCCAACACTTCAATTCACATCACGAAGGGAATGGAGTGTTGCCTCACTTTCTAAATACTGTCCTTTCAGAGAAAATCACTTTCCTTTGAAAGTGCCTTAAGCTACTTACAAGCATTCAACAGAAACTCACATGCATTTCTATGAAAGCGAAGCCTTCTCTTCCAACACTTCAATTCACTGTGCGAAGTGAATGGAGTGTTGCTTCACTTTCTAAATGCTGTCCTTTCTGAGAAAATCACTTTCCCTTGAAAGTGCCTTAAGCAACTTGCAAGCATTCACAAGAAACCCTAATGCGTTTCTATGAAAGAGAAGCACTCTGTTCCAACATTTCAGTTCACTGCACGAAGGGAATGGAGTGTTGCTTCACTTTCTAAATGCTGTCCTTTCAGAGAAAATCACTTTCTTTTGAAAGAGCCTTAAGCAACTTACAAGCATTCAACAGAAACTCACTTGCATTTCTATGAAAGAGAAGCAGTCTGTTCCAATACTTCAATACACTTCACGATGTGAATGGAGTGTTGCTTCACTTTCTAAATGCTGTCCTTTCAGAGAAAATCACTTTCCTTTGACAGTGCCTTAAGCTACTTACAAGCATTCAACAGAAACTCACATGCATTTCTCTGAAAGAGAAGCAGTCTGTTCCAACACTTCAATTCACTGTGCGAAGGGAATGGAGTGTTTCTTCACTTTGTAAATGCTGTCCTTTGAGAAAATCACTTTCCTTTGAAAATTCCTTAATCTACTTACAAGCATTCAACAGAAATTCACATGCGTTTCTCTGAAAGAGAAGCAGTCTGTTCCAACACTTCAATTTACAGTGCGAAGTGAATGGAGTGTTGCTTCACTTTCTAAATGCTGTCTTTTCAGAGAAAATCACTTTCCTTTGAAAGTGCCTTAAGCTACTTACAAGCATTCACAAAAAAACTCATATCTGATTCTCTGAAAGAGAAGTAGTCTGTTCCAACACTTCAATTCACTGTGCGTAGTGAATGGAGTGTTGCTTCACTTTCTAAATGCTGTCCTTTCAGAGAAAATCACTTTCCTTTGAAAGTGCCTTAAGCTACTTACAAGTATTCACAAGAAACTCACATGCGTTTTTCGGAAAGAGAAGCAGTCTGTTCCAACACTTCAATTCACTATTTGAAGTGAATGGAGTGTTGCTTCACTTTCTAAATGCTGTCCTTTCAGAGAAAATCATTTTCTTTTGAAAGAGCCTTAAGCAACTTACAAGCATTAAACAGAAACTCACTTGCATTTCTATGAAAGAGAAGCAGTCTGTTCCAATACTTCAATACACTTCACGATGTGAATGGAGTGTTGCTTCACTTTCTAAATGCTGTCCTTTCAGAGAAAATCACTTTCCTTTGAAAGTGCCTTAAGCTACTTACAAGCATTCAACAGAAACTCACATGCATTTCTCTGAAAGAGAAGCAGTCTGTTCCAACACTTCAATTCACTCTGCGAAGGGAATGGAGTGTTGCTTCACTTTGTAAATGCTGTCCTTTGAGAAAATCACTTTCCTTTGACAGTGCCTTAAACTACTTTCAAGCATTCACATAAAACTCACATGCGTTTCTCTGAAAGAGGAGCAGTCTGTTCCAACACTTCAATTCACTGCACGAAGGGAATGGAGTGTTGCCTCACTTTCTAAATACTGTCCTTTCAGAGAAAATCAGTTTCCTTTGAAAGTGCCTTAAGCTACTTACAAGCATTCAACAGAAACTCATATGCATTTCTCTGAAAGAGAAGCAGTCTGTTCCAACACTTCAATTCACTGTGCGAAGTGAATGGAGTGTTGCTTCACTTTCTAAATGCTGTCCTTTCAGAGAAAATCACTTTCCTTTGATAGAGCCTTTAGCAACTTTCAAGCATTCACAAGAAACACTAATGCGTTTCTATAAAAGAGAAGCAGTCTGTTCCAACACTTCACTTCACTGTGCAAAGTAAATGGAGTGTTGCTTCACCTTCTCAATGCTGTTCTTTCAGAAAAATCACTTTCCTTTGAAAGTGCCTTAAGCTATTTACAAGCATTCAACAGAAACTCACTTGCATTTCTCTGAAAGAGCAGCAGTCTCTTCCAACACTTCAATTTACTCTGTGAAGTGAATGGGGTGTTGCTTCACTTTCTAAATGCTGTCCTTTAATAGAAAATCACTTTCCTTTGATAGGGCCTTAAGCTACTTGCAAGCATTAGGAAGAAACTCAAATGCATTTCTCTGAAAGAGAAGCAGTCTGTTCCAACACTTCAATTCACTGTGCGAAGTGAATGGAGTGTTGCTTCACTTTCTAAATGCTGTCCTTTCAGAGAAAATCACTTTCCTTTGATAGGGCCTTAAGCTACTTGCAAGCATTAGGAAGAAACTCACATGCGTTTCTCTGAAAGAGAAGCAGTCTGTTCCAAAACTTCAATTCAGTGTGCGAAGTGAATGGAGTGTTTCTTCACTTTCTAAATGCTGTCCTTTCAGAGAAAATCATTTTCCTTTGAAAGTGCCTTAAACAACTTGCAAGCATTCACAAGAAACCCTAATGCGTTTCTATGAAAGAGACGTAGTCTGTTCCAACACTTCAATTCACTGTGCGAAGTGAATGGAGTGTTGCTTCACTTTCTAAATGCTGTCCTTTCAGAGAAAATCACTTTCCTTTGACAGTGCCTTAAACTACTTTCAAGCATTCACATAAAACTCACATGCGTTTCTCTGGAAGAGGAGCAGTCTGTTCCAACACTTCAATTCACTGCACGAAGGGAATGTAGTGTTGCTTCACTTTCTAAATACTGTCCTTTCAGAGAAAATCACTTTCCTTTGAAAGTGCCTTAAGCTACTTACAAGCATTCAACAGAAACTCACATGCATTTCTCTGAAAGAGAAGCAGTCTGTTCCAACACTTCAATTCACTGTGCGAAGTGAATGGAGTGTTGCTTCACTTTCTAAATGCTGTCCTTTCAGAGAAAATCACTTTCCTTTGATAGAGCCTTTATAAAGTTTCAAGCATTCACAAGAAACACTAATGCATTTCTATCAAAGAGAAGCAGTCTCTTCCAACACTTCAATTCACTGCACGAAGGAAATGGAGTTTTGCTTCACTTTCTAAATGCTGTCCATTCAGAGAAAATCTCTTTCCTTTGAAAAAGCCTTAAGCTACTTACATGCATTCAACAGAAACTCACATGCATTTCTCTGAAAGAGCAGCAGTCTGTTCCAACAATTCACTTCACTGTGTAAAGTGAATGGAGTTTTGCTTCACCTTCTCAATGCTGTTCTTTCAGAAAAATCACTTTCCTTTGAAAGTGCCTTAAGCTACTTACAAGCATTCAACAGAAACTCACATGCATTTCTCTGAAAGAGAAGCAGTCTGTTCCAACACTTCAATTTACTGTGCGAAGTGAATGGGGTGTTGCTTCACTTTCTAAAGGCTGTCCTTTCAGAGAAAATCACTTTCCTTTGATAGGGCCTTAAGCTACTTGCAAGCATTAGGAAGAAACACAAATGCATTTCTCTGAAAGAGAAGCACTCTGTTCCAACACTTCAGTTCACTGCACGAAGGGAATGGGGTGTTGCTTCACTTTCTAAATGCTGTCCTTTCAGAGAAAATCACTTTCTTTTGAAAGAGCCTTAAGCTACTTACAAGCATTCAACAGAAACTCACATGCATTTCTCTGAAAGAGAAGCAGTCTGTTCCAATACTTCAATTCACTTCACGATGTGAATTGAGTGTTGCTTCACTTTCTAAATGCTGTCCTTTCAGAGAAAATCACTTTCCTTTGAAAGTGCCTTAAGCTACTTACAAGCATTCAACAGAAAATCACATGCATTTCTCTGAAAGAGAAGCAGTCTGTTCCAACACTTCAATTCACTGTTCGAAGTGAATGGAGTGTTGCTTCACTTTCTAAATGCTGTCCTTTCTGAGAAAATCACTTTCCTTTGACAGTGCCTTAAACTACTTTCAAGCATTCACATAAAACTCCCATGCGTTTCTCTGAAAGAGGAGCAGTCTGTTCCACCACTTCAATTCACTGCACGAAGGGAATGCAGTGTTGCCTCACTTTCTAAATACTGTCCTTTCAGAGAAAATCACTTTCCTTTGAAAGTTCCTTAAGCTACTTACAAGCATTCAACAGAAACTCACATGCATTTCTCTGAAAGAGAAGCCTTCTCTTCCAACACTTCAATTCACTGTGCGAAGTGAATGGAGTGTTGCTTCACTTTCTAAATGCTGTCCTTTCTGAGAAAATCACTTTCCCTTGAAAGTGCCTTAAGCAACTTGCAAGCATTCACAAGAAACACTAATGCGTTTCTATGAAAGAGAAGCAGTCTGTTCCAACACTTCAGTTCATTGCACGAAGGGAATGGAGTGTTGCTTCACTTTCTAAATGCTGTACTTTCAGAGAAAATCACTTTCCTTTGAAAGAGCCTTAAGCTAATTACAAGCATTCAACAAAAACTCACATGCATTTCTCTGAAAGAGAAGCAGTCTTTTCAAACACTTCAATTCACTGTGCGAAGTGAATGGAGTGTTTCTTCACTTTCTAAATGCTGTCCTTTCAGAGAAAATCACTTTCCTTTGAAATTGCCTTAAGCTACTTACAAGCATTAGGAAGAAACTCACATGTGTTTTTCTGAAAGAGAAGCAGTCTGTTCCAACACTTCAATTCTCTGTGCGAAGTGAATGGAGTGTTCCTTCAATTTCTAAATGCTGTCCTTTCAGAGAAAATCACTTTCCTTTGAAAGTGCCTTAAGCTACTAACAAGCATTCACAAGAAACACTAATGCGTTTCTATGAAAGAGAAGCAGTCTGTTCCAACACTTCAATTCACTGCAGAAGGGAATGGAGTGTTGCTTCACTTTCTAAATGCTGTCCTTTCAGAGAAAATCATTTTCTTTTGAAAGAGCCTTAAGCAACTTACAAGCATTCAACAGAAACTCACTTGCATTTCTATGAAAGAGAAGCAGTCTGTTCCAATACTTCAATACACTTCACGATGTGAATGGAGTGTTGCTTCACTTTCTAAATGCTGTCCTTTCAGAGAAAATCACTTTCCTTTGAAAGTGCCTTAAGCTACTTACAAGCATTCAACAGAAACTCACATGCATTTCTCTGAAAGAGAAGCAGTCTGTTCCAACACTTCAATTCACTCTGCGAAGGGAATGGAGTGTTGCTTCACTTTGTAAATGCTGTCCTTTGAGAAAATCACTTTCCTTTGACAGTGCCTTAAACTACTTTCAAGCATTCACATAAAACTCACATGCGTTTCTCTGAAAGAGGAGCAGTCTGTTCCAACACTTCAATTCACTGCACGAAGGGAATGGAGTGTTGCCTCACTTTCTAAATACTGTCCTTTCAGAGAAAATCACTTTCCTTTGAAAGTGCCTTAAGCTACTTACAAGCATTCAACAGAAACTCACATGCATTTCTCTGAAAGAGAAGCAGTCTGTTCCAACACTTTAATTCACTGTGCAAAGTGAATGGAGTGTTGCTTCACTTTCTAAATGCTGTCCTTTCAGAGAAAATCACTTTCCTTTGATAGAGCCTTTATAAAGTTTCAAGCATTCACAAGAAACACTAATGCATTTCTATCAAAGAGAAGCAGTCTCTTCCAACACTTCAATTCACTGCACGAAGGAAATGGAGTGTTGCTTCACTTTCTAAATGCTGTCCATTCAGAGAAAATCTCTTTCCTTTGAAAAAGCCTTAAGCTACTTACATGCATTCATCAGAAACTCACATGCATTTCTCTGAAAGAGCAGCAGTCTGTTCCAACACTTCACTTCACTGTGTAAAGTGAATGGAGTGTTGCTTCACCTTCTCAATGCTGTTCTTTCAGAAAAATCACTTTCCTTTGAAAGTGCCTTAAGCTACTTACAAGCATTCAACAGAAACTCACATGCATTTCTCTGAAAGAGAAGCAGTCTGTTCCAACACTTCAATTTACTGTGCGAAGTGAATGGGGTGTTGCTTCACTTTCTAAAGGCTGTCCTTTCAGAGAAAATCACTTTCCTTTGATAGGGCCTTAAGCTACTTGCAAGCATTAGGAAGAAACACAAATGCATTTCTCTGAAAGAGAAGCACTCTGTTCCAACACTTCAGTTCACTGCACGAAGGGAATGGGGTGTTGCTTCACTTTCTAAATGCTGTCCTTTCAGAGAAAATCACTTTCTTTTGAAAGAGCCTTAAGCTACTTACAAGCATTCAACAGAAACTCACATGCATTTCTCTGAAAGAGAAGCAGTCTGTTCCAATACTTCAATTCACTTCACGATGTGAATTGAGTGTTGCTTCACTTTCTAAATGCTGTCCTTTCAGAGAAAATCACTTTCCTTTGAAAGTGCCTTAAGCTACTTACAAGCATTCAACAGAAAATCACATGCATTTCTCTGAAAGAGAAGCAGTCTGTTCCAACACTTCAATTCACTGTTCGAAGTGAATGGAGTGTTGCTTCACTTTCTAAATGCTGTCCTTTCTGAGAAAATCACTTTCCTTTGACAGTGCCTTAAACTACTTTCAAGCATTCACATAAAACTCACATGCGTTTCTCTGAAAGAGGAGCAGTCTGTTCCATCACTTCAATTCACTGCACGAAGGGAATGGAGTGTTGCCTCACTTTCTAAATACTGTCCTTTCAGAGAAAATCACTTTCCTTTGAAAGTGCCTTAAGCTACTTACAAGCATTCAACAGAAACTCACATGCATTTCTCTGAAAGAGAAGCCTTCTCTTCCAACACTTCAATTCACTGTGCGAAGTGAATGGAGTGTTGCTTCACTTTCTAAATGCTGTCCTTTCTGAGAAAATCACTTTCCCTTGAAAGTGCCTTAAGCAACTTGCAAGCATTCACAAGTAACACTAATGCGTTTCTATGAAAGAGAAGCACTCTGTTCCAACACTTCAGTTCACTGCACGAAGGGAATGGAGTGTTGCTTCACTTTCTAAATGCTGTCCTTTCAGAGAAAATCACTTTCCTTTGAAAGAGCCTTAAGCTAATTACAAGCATTCAACAAAAACTCACATGCATTTCTCTGAAAGAGAAGCAGTCTGTTCAAACACTTCAATTCACTGTGCGAAGTGAATGGAGTGTTTCTTCACTTTCTAAATGCTGTCCTTTCAGAGAAAATCACTTTCCTTTGAAAGTGCCTTAAGCTACTTACAAGTATTCAACAGAAACTCACATGCATTTCTATGAAAGAGAAGCAGTCTGTTCCAACACTTCAATTCACTGTGCGAAGGGAATGGAGTGTTGCTTCACTTTGTAAATGCTGTCCTTTGAGAAAATCACTTTCCTTTGAAAGTGCCTTAAGCTACTTACAAGCATTCAACAGAAACTCACATGCATTTCTCTGAAAGAGAAGCCTTCTCTTCCAACACTTCAATTCACTGTGCGAAGTGAATGGTATGTTGCTTCACTTTCTAAATGCTGTCCTTTCAGAGAAAATCAATTTCCTTTGAAAGGGCCTTAAACTACTTGCAAGCATTAGGAAGAAACTCACATGCGTTTCTCTGAAAGAGAAGCAGTCTGTTCCAACATTTCAATTCAGTGTGCGAAGTGAATGGATTTGGCTTCACTTTCTAAATGCTGTCCTTTCAGAGAAAATCACTTTCCTTTGAAAGTGCCTTAAGCAACTTACAAGCATTCAACAGAAACTCACATGCATTTCTCTGAAAGAGAAGCCTTCTCTTCCAACACTTCAATTCACTGTGCGAAGTGAATGGAGTGTTGCTTCACTTTCTAAATGCTGTCCTTTCTGAGAAAAGCACTTTCCCTTGAAAGTGCCTTAAGCTCCTTACAAGCATTCACAAGAAACCCTAATGCGTTTCTATGAAAGAGAAGCACTCTGTTCCAACACTTCAATTCACTGCACGAAGGGAATGGAGTGTTGCTTCACTTTCTAAATGCTGTCCTTTCAGAGAAAATCACTTTCCTTTGAAAGAGCCTTAAGCTAATGACAGGCATTCAACAAAAACTCACATGCATTTCTCCGAAAGAGAAGCAGTCTGTTCCAACACTTCAATTCACTGTGCGAAGGGAATGGAGTGTTGCTTCACTTTCTAAATGCTGTCCTTTCAGAGAAAATCACTTTCCTCTGATAGAGCCTTTAGCAACTTTCAAGCATTCACAAGAAACACTAATGTGTTTCTATAAAAGAGAAGCAGTCTGTTCCAACACTTCACTTCACTGTGCAAAGTGAATGGAGTGTTGCTTCACCTTCTCAATGCTGTTCTTTCAGAAAAATCACTTTCCTTTGAAAGTGCCTTAAGCTATTTACAAGCATTCAACAGAAACTCACATGCATTTCTCTGAAAGAGCAGCAGTCTGTTCCAACACTTCAATTTACTGTGCGAAGTGAATGGGGTGTTGCTTCACTTTCTAAATGCTGTCCTTTCAGAGAAAATCACTTTCCTTTGATAGGGCCTTAAGCTACTTGCAAGCATTAGGAAGAAACTCAAATGCATTTCTCTGAAAGAGAAGCAGTCTGTTCCAACACTTCAATTCACTGTTCGAAGTGAATGGAGTGTTGCTTCACTTTCTAAATGCTGTCCTTTCAGAGAAAATCAATTTCCTTTGAAAGGGCCTTAAACTACTTGCAAGCATTAGGAAGAAACTCACATGCGTTTCTCTGAAAGAGAAGCAGTCTGTTCCAACATTTCAATTCAGTGTTCGAAGTGAATGGATTGTTGCTTCACTTTCTAAATGCTGTCCTTCAGAGAAAATCACTTTCCTTTGAAAGTGCCTTAAGCAACTTACAAGCATTCAACAGAAACTCACATGCATTTCTCTGAAAGAGAAGCCTTCTCTTCCAACACTTCAATTCACTGTGCGAAGTGAATGGAGTGTTGCTTCACTTTCTAAATGCTGTCCTTTCTGAGAAAAGCACTTTCCCTTGAAAGTGCCTTAAGCTACTTACAAGCATTCACAAGAAACCCTAATGCGTTTCTATGAAAGAGAAGCACTCTGTTCCAACACTTCAATTCACTGCACGAAGGGAATGGAGTGTTGCTTCACTTTCTAAATGCTGTCCTTTCAGAGAAAATCACTTTCCTTTGAAAGAGCCTTAAGCTAATGACAGGCATTCAACAAAAACTCACATGCATTTCTCCGAAAGAGAAGCAGTCTGTTCCAACACTTCAATTCACTGTGCGAAGGGAATGGAGTGTTGCTTCACTTTCTAAATGCTGTCCTTTCAGAGAAAATCACTTTCCCTTGAAAGTGCCTTAAGCAACTTGCAAGCATTCACAAGAAACCCTAATGCGTTTCTGTGAAAGAGAAGCACTCTGTTCCAACACTTCAATTCACTGCACGAAGGGAATGGAGTGTTGCCTCACTTTCTAAATGCTGTCCTTTCAGAGAAATTCACTTTCCTTTGAAAGAGCCTTAAGCTACTTACAAGCATTCAACAGAAACTCACTTGCATTTCTCTGAAAGAGAAGCAGTCTGTTCCAACACTTCTATTCACTGTGCAAAGTGAATGGAGTGTTGCTTCACCTTCTCAATGCTGTTCTTTCAGAGAAAATCACTTTCCTTTGAAAGTGCATTAAGCTACTTACAAGCATTCACCAGAAACTCACATGCATTTCTCTGAAAGAGAAGAAGTCTGTTCCAAAACTTCAATTCACTGTGCGAAGTGAATGGAGTGTTGCTTCACTTTCTAAATATTGTCCTTTCAGAGAAAATCACTTTCCTTTGAAAGTGCCTTAAGCTACTTACAAGCATTAGGAAGAAACTCACATGCGTTTCTCTGAAAGAGAAGCCTTCTCTTCCAACACTTCAATTCACTGTGCGAAGTGAATGGAGTGTTGCTTCACTTTCTAAATGCTGTCCTTTCAGAGAAAATCAGTTTCCTTTGAAAGGGCCTTAAACTACTTGCAAGCATTAGGAAGAAACTCACATTCGTTTCTCTGAAAGAGAAGCAGTCTGTTCCAACATTTCAATTCAGTGTGCGAAGGGAATGGAGTGTTTCTTCACTTTCTAAATGCTGTCCTTTCAGAGAAAATCACTTTCCTTTGAAAGTGCCTTAAGCAACTTTCAAGCATTCACAAGAAACACTAATGTGTTTCTATGAAAGAGAAGCAGTCTGTTCCAACACTTCAATTCACTGTGCGAAGTGAATGGAGTGTTGCTTCACTTTCTAAATGCTGTCCTTTCAGAGAAAATCACTTACCATTGAAAGTGCCTTAAACTACTTTCAAGCATTAACAGAAACCTCACATTCGTTTCTCTGAAAGAGAAGCAGTCTGTTCCAACACTTCAATTCAGTGTGCAAAGTGAATGGAGTGTTGCTTCACTTTCTAAATGCTGTCCTTTCAGAGAAAATCACTTTCCCTTGAAAGTGCCTTAAGCAACTTGTAAGTATTCACAAGAAACCCTAATGCGTTTCTGTGAAAGGGAAGCACTCTGTTCCAACACTTCAATTCACTGCACGAATGGAATGGAGTGTTGCCTCACTTTCTAAGTGCTGTCCTTTCAGAGAAAATCACTTTCCTTTGAAAGAGCCTTAAGCTACTTACAAGCATTCAACAGAAACTCACTTGCATTTCTCTGAAAGCGAAGCAGTCTGTTCCAACACTTCAATTCACTGTGCACA